>NC_140631.1:50757-181459 GCF_057382275.1 Copadichromis virginalis
TCAACAATACAAATCTAACAGCCGCATCACACTTTCTTCACAAGACATGCTTCAGTTGCATTTTTTAAAGTTATCCTTTTGATGGAACAAAAAGTCTTCAGTTTTTATTAGACCACCAGTTTTTCACACTTGCACTTCCACGGAGATAAAAGCGACCCCATGGTGTCTTAGCGTGGGTTCTCTCCAGGTAGTCCGGCTTCCTCCCACAGTCCGATGACATGCACGTTAGGTTAAATGGTGACTGGCTGTAGGTGTGTATGCAAAACAGATAAAGCACATAAGTGCATAAAATAAAGTGCGATATGAATATCTGTGAAAAGATGAATGTAACTTGTAGTGGTCAAAGATACTAGAAAAACATTTTAATAAATACTCTGTTCTTAAGAAGAAGCAGTGACATCTAGGGACCACAAGTGGGATTTTTTAAGATTTTGAGTCCAAACGCTGTTAAATCACCTAACTTTTGTATGATGTACTGCAAACAGGATGCAGTTACTCTGCAAAAAGACCCAAACTGGGCTGACTGGGTGGTTGATGGAAAGCTTTATCTTTATATCTTTTGCAAGGCATTGCAACCACTATTCATGCTTTGTTAGGAACAGAATGCGATATAAACAATTTCCCAATCAGTCTTTATCGTCAGCACACTCAAAGCCTCAGAGCTAGATGCAACCAAAGGAACTGTTTTATCTGCACTGCTAAAGTGGAAATTACTATTAATCTGAACGAAAAAGCTGAAGTGAAAGACACAAAGGTTAGAAAACAGAGCGGGAAGAATCTGACTCACTTCTGCTTTTTCTTTCTGTCAAGTTGAGAAAACTGCAGAATTTGGTGTATATAAAATGTTAGGGCTATATGTGGGTTAGAACTCTGCTGAAACAACACTGTGATTAGCAGTGATGTACAGGAAAATCTTTGTGTTTAGCACTCAGTGAAGAACAAAGACATGTTTTGCCTCTCAGCAGTATTGGGAACAACACCATCCTCTTGTTCAAAGCAGCAAAAAAAAAACCCAACAGCTTGCATAATCAAGGAAAATTCCTGCCAGGTTACCTTCAACTTGTACATCATCACATACTTATTTCATCGTTAGCTAATAAAGAGAAGAGTATTCACTCAGCCAGTTCAGTAACTTTCCGTTTACTGTATGTGTGACGTATCTGTTTTCCTCTTAGTTAGGACGCTACACTAAAGAAGGTCAGCTGTTTCTGGGACCCCTAGGCAGCACTGGTGAGGACACTCGTTGTGTGGTGTACGATCAGATGAGCAACTTTCCTCAGCTCCTCAATTGTGAAAAGGTGACCAACGTGAAACAGAAGACATGGCATTTCTCTCAGGTCAGAAGTGTAAAGAAATCTCTTTTTCAATGATATAACTGAGTGTTTATAAGAGAAACTAAAATTTACTGGCATAGAGTTGAGAGGAAAAGTATCTATATGTCAGATTTTAAAAGGGACCTATTGAGCTCATGTCTGGGTCCATTCTTTTTTCTCTTGGACTCTAATATGAGAGTAGCTTTGCATGAATCTTCATTTCTCTCATACTCAGCATTGCTGCAGCCCCGTAGTTCATGCTTTATCTGACAGAACCGCCTTTATATTCCGAATACCTCCGTTGAAGCCACCTTTCTTTGTGTTAAAACCCTCACAAACAGAAGGTTTTAACACCGGGGCCAGTAGGACTTCACAGATAGATCTGTCTGTTTGTGATGACTATATTAGGATATCATCTCTGCTATTACTGAAATCAAAGCAGTCTGGTTAACGGGGATTATTTGCACATAAATTGAGACTTTGGCTATGATTAATATGAACAATAACTGTTGTAAAATTATATTTATGCTAGAAAATAAGGGGTCCTCTTAAGACAACTAAACCCAGACTGCTTAAAGGGTAACAAGCGACTCAATATACCTTTTACTTTGGCATTGATTCTCTTTTTCTTTTAATGTGAAAAACCTTTTGTAAGTCAATTTTCTGTTGGTCTTTTAGTTCTGTTTGGGTAACCTTTAAAAACTAAAGAGTTACAGCCTGTAGCACGGGAAGAGGAGAGCTTGAACAGTGATGCTGCAGACCTTCTGCCACATCGATTCTTTGTCACACAGCAGGACAAGCAGTGAAGAGTCCTGCAGACGTAGAAGTCTTAGGGAAATAGGGAGACCTTACTTATTTTATATAGATGTAAGGTAAAAAGTTAGTGCCATTTGTTTAAGAAAGAGGTTGCAACAGTTCACATAAGGCCCGGTCTGGTTACATACTGTTCTGTCACCATCACGCATTGTTCACAGACCATCTGTGAAATCTGTTAAAACCAAAGTATTGTATCTCCTTCTGCCTTGCAGAACGAATCGATCATAAATCGGGCTACTGGACGCTGTCTGGAGGTGGTGCCGGCTAATGTTTACTCCGGCCACCTGCTGGTCCTGCAGCCCTGCTCGGGGCAGAGGTGGACCATCAAGAACACTATGAAGCAGTGATCGCCTGGCCAGTTTCATTGGGACCAATTACAAAGGCTATTTCCAAGAGCTGTCACCTGACGTTACCTTGGCCAGTGGACAATCAATGATGCGGGGGCTCCTTAGCTTTTGAAATAAGACTCAAAAATAGATGGCTTTAAGGAGACGAGTGATGAGGTGGTTTGGAAACAATTGATGTTTTTTTGTTTTTGTTAGTTTTTTTTTAAAAACATGGACATTCAACGTGGTGAAAGTTTAGCATGAGGACCATTTCTCTATATGAATTTTACAAACTTTCAATGTGATGTTGCCATAATTCCTGTGTGCCACTTCTTTACAGTGTTTAAGTTTTAGTAGACATTTAATCGACCAAAAGCGTGTTCTTTCTTATGTGAAGGGGAAAAAAAGTTTCCATCTTCCATCAGTCTTTCTGCAATATTTCATTCATTTTGTGCCACGGACCGGCCCTAAATAACTAAAATGTGTTCATAACACACGGGAAAAGACACAGGGGAACTGAGGTAACGATAAAAACAATAAATATGAACGATAAAACGAAGAAAAAAACCCCCGGTAAACCATAAATTGCACACCTGAACCTCAACACTCGCGGCCCGGTACCAAACGACTCACGGACCGGTACCAGTGCATGGCTCGGGGGTTGGGGACCGCTGGTCTATGGTACTTAGAAATTAAGGAATGGCTACTCGTGACAGGAGAAAATTTTACACAGTTTAGCAAAAATGCCTGAAAAGTGATTCTTATGTTTTTCAGAAAATTCAAATCCTTGTAAATATTTATAATTTGAAGAAAAATATGCTAAAAATATTACTTGGTGTACTTTTTTTTTCAAATCACCCCAACAAGGACTCTGGGCTAAATCTCACTTCTATGTTTTATGGATTCTGACTTTTATTGCTATTTTTCCACCAAGCATTCTGTAGCATCAGATGCAATATATCTCGTAGCATGAAGTACTGTAAGCAGTTGGGTACAAAGTTTCTTTGCGCTAAGTTAATTTATTTGGTTAACTGCTGTGTGCCATAACTACTGAAAACCTAGTCAAACATAGGAAGCACTTTTTTGGACAAAGGGTTGGAACATGAACGAGAGAGGAGGATTGAATCAGGAATGCACAAAAGTACCAATAGTGGAAATGCAGGAGGCCTTAAAGGCTGAAATTATTAACGTACTGAGATGTATATGATGTCATATATTAAATTGCATAAGTGTGATCAGCTGGATTTTTGCTCCCAAGATTGTCTTCCAATAAACAACTGGTTTCCTGGGTTGTGCTTTGTTACTGTGTTTTAGGATACATCTGCAGTCTTTAAATTTGTCATACTTTAATTAGTATGCTTATTTTTTTCAGTTTAATTTTATTTTCAAGCTTGTTTGTAATTTTTTGCTGCTAAACTCATGCTTTATTTTGCTTTTCTGGACTATAAATAAGGTAGAGACAGCAAAGATGAGCTACCATGCTGGCCTGCTCTCCTTTTAACTGCTCCATCCATTTTCATGGTTGTGGTCAAAATATTTTCGGCATGCTGTGAGATTAGTCCTCAAAATCATCCCCCAAAATAGACTACTTCAAAAGAGATTTCACCCTCAGCTTCCAGCTGCATGGCATCTGCTGTAACTTACACCAACTCGACTTAAGAGTACTTTCATCACATTTTTTATAAAAGCGCTTCTACACAATATTACCCAGCCACAAATAAAGCAGCCAGGTGGCCGAACATTAAAGGGACTGTTCTATAAATGACAAGTTATGGGTTCAATCCTGAAGCAACCATATGTCCTGTAAATAGTGTCCTTGAATCAGACACTGACCTCCTACTGCTTACTCTCGCTAAACTGCTCTGGATGAAGCATCAGCTTAAATGCTTAAGATGTAAATAAAACAGGAGGAGACTGCTGGGAGCACAAGGGCCTGTTTCTAGCAGAGAGGGGGAGAGAGGAGTGAGGCGGCTCTGAGGGACAGAGCCTGCATGCTAACATAACACTGAATGCTGATCAGACTCTTAACGAAGAGACTGCTCATCGTTCTCTGGCGTGAAATAGGATTACCATATGTTGGTTAAAGTCCTGCTAAATGTAAGCCAGCAGTAAATGCTAACAAGGACAAACTGATCAAATAAACTCACTGCGTTACTTAGATAAGGTTGTATTTATGGGGATGGAAATTTGTATAATTTGTAGATTTTAGCATGTAAAAAAATGGAGCTATTTTTAAAGGATGACAAAAAATCTAGAAAATGAATGTAATTCATTGACATTATTGTATCATAGTTTGCATTGTTCTGACCAGCAGTGTCCTGCAGCTCCCTGTGAGCACTTAATGAAAGAGGTTATGGTTTAATGTCAGAGCAGAGAACTCACAGTTGTCAAATATGATTTTGCTCTAATATGCACCATGTGGCGCTGTATGTTTTCTGTGATTGGAGGGTAGTGTCACTGCAGCTGTCACCCCAGCCTGCTCTCTGCTCTGCCTCGGGAAAAAAGCAGCAGAGATACAGATGTAATTACTTGACAGAACAGCAACACTGTATGAAAATGTGACAATTTCATAAAACCCACTGCAGCAAGGGTAACAGATGATACAACACACAATACTGTGCACAACTCTTTAGGCACAGATGTTGGCAGCGAAGCATGGTGAAGCATCCCGCTGTTTTAGTTTTTGTTTGTTTTGGGGGTTTTTTTGCAGAGAGCATGTCAAAACTAGAGACTAGAACTACAATTAGATCTTTTATCATGCAAAATAATCAGATCGCTTAAGTTCATTCTGTAGCGTGACAATGACCCCAAACAGAGCCAGAGTAATAGCTTCAGAACATGTACTGAATGTGCTTTATTAAAGGGTTTTTATCAGACTGTGATTTACGTTTACTTCACCTTATGTGTTCATTGTTGAGTAAAAGCTATTGATACCAATTATTTTTATACTATATCCTCACTTCACAGTGAGAATCAAAATCTGTTTCTTCTTTCTTTTGTACTAAACATGTTCTCACACTCTGGAGCCATTTTGGTAACATCTCCAGGCACTTATTTGTCCAATTATTTTTAAGCTATATCTATATTAACTTTAATTTCAGTGATCATAAAAGTTATATACTAGAATAAAAACAGTTTTAAAGTTTTAGAATAGAATAGGATAAACCTTTAATACTGCACAGATGAGAAATTTGGGTGTTACCCAGCTCTTATGGCAAGGGGAATATAAAATATAAAATTGAAAAATTTATAAATTATAAAATTTGCTGACTTTGCACCAAAATGGCTCCAGAGTGTGAGAACATGTTTAGTACAAAAGAAAGAAGAAACAGATTTTGGTTCTCACTGTGAAGTGAGGATATAGTATAAAAATAATTGGTATCAATAGCTTTTACTTTTACTTTTACTGTTAGCGCCGGTGTCCTTCTATTATAGTGATACTAAACAAGGCAGGAAATTATATTTTTATTCTACAAAATGAAATGAATGTATCTACTCTGCAGAAGTGTTTGTGAATTTCAACAGATCGATTAGCTTGCTGCATTATATGTATGAACTGCATTTTTATCAGTTGCAGTTTCACCATCTCAGTGCCTAATGCTTCCCTCTTGTGGTGTCATGGTGGTTAGAAATAAATATGATATGTTATATGAAGTATATAATAAAAGCAAAGGCTTCACGTAAAGAGGGATTGGGACAGCTTTTAAGCAGGGTGACCTGCAGTATCCCACTGATTAACAGCCTCAACTGACACGTTCATGATGACTTTTGCTTTGTTCCCATTCCTCAGATCGATTTTCCCTTTATAAGGTTTGCTAAACCAGATGCTATATTTATGCTAAAAGTGGCCATAAAGAGTAAGGTCAGAAGGAGGAAAGGTAATACAGCAATGAAGAATAAAGGCAAAGTCAAAGACCGATTCCAGCTTTAAAAGCTATCTATGTATTTTTTTGTACATAGATTTATATGAAAAAGATGATCTGATTTCTAGCAGCAAAGGGCACATGCAAAAAAGCATTGGCAGGATAAATTCAGTTAAAGGGGAAAATCAGTGCAAAGGTACAGAAAAATACTTATATTAGTTTGGAAATCAACAAGCAAAGAAATCCAGATAGATGTGATTTTTCCCATTCAATAGTACTTTTAATGTTCATAATTAAAAATGCTTTTGATTAATTTTGTCAGTAGGAGTAAAAGTTTGATGATTTTTTTCTCAGTGTTACTGCTCCATTAATAATAAGTGTTTAATAATTAATAATAAGTGAATCCAAGTTTTACCCCAATGTTTCCACCATTCCTCTCACCTAACCCTCATTTCCTCTTCAGGCCTTGCCTTTCAACCACACACACCCTCTACAGCAAATTAACAATATCTGAAAGTCATGTCCTTAAGAAATAAGAGGGGAAAATCGAGTTAAGACCCAACACAGGACCTGAAAGGTGCATCTAGCCCTTCAGCTGATTCATCTACCGTTTGCTGAACCCTTGTCAGAAATTGTTAGAAGAAGAAGAAGCTATTCTTAAGGATGGGAAACTCTTGATTGATGGAATCTTGAATATAGAAAAGTAACAATGGATTTTAATCCACAATGTAATGCCATTGGGAAAGCATGTGATTGGCAAATGCATCATTTTTCAGGATAGCAATGATCCCCAAAATACTGTCAGTACAGTAAAAGCATACCTGGATAGAAAAACATACAATAGAACAGCATCAGTCATGGCTTGGCCTCCCCAGAGCCCAGACCTCAATATTACTGAAGCAGTGTGGGATCATTGTGACACGAGAACGGAACAAAAGGCGGACAACACCCAAAGACGTGCTCTGAATATCCTTCAAGAAGCCTGGAAAACTGTTCCTGTGGAAATGACAAGAAAACTAGAACTGAAGAATAACAGTTACAATGCCAAATATTGACTTTCAAGCTTGTTATATTGTTATAAACTCTATTTTACGTATATTTCCATTTATGTTTGCACATGTTCAATAAAATCATTGCTCCTGAGGCAACGAGGAATGGCTAAAGATTTCTGCCACTACTCCATAACAAACATCAACTAAAAGTGTTTGATAAATGCATTCTATTTGCTTTTTTAAAAATCACAAAGTGAGAGATTTTTTTTCAATTTAAGTGAGCATTATGTTAATGTTTTAAATGTCATGGCATAGGATCAGATCGCTTCAAAGTAAATTATATTTTGAAATGTACAATCCCTTAAACACTGTGTCCTGATCTTGAACTAATAACTACTGAGATCTCAAGTCTACTGCATAATAAGACAAACAGCACCATTTAGAAAATTTCTTTTTATTGCAAGTATTCTTAATGCTTTGATGTTTTGTACAGATTTTCATATTTACAGTGATAATTAGTATTCGTCTAATAAATAATACAACTGAAAGTCATTCTCTAGCCTACATGTTTAAATATTGCACGTGCAAAGTATGTATAATATGTGCTTGTCCAATAGATATGCTGTCTTAGCAGCTATTTACAATGTTACATAAGAAACAAATGTGGGATCCAACCACCATGCTACTAAAGAGACACTGTGCGTTTCCCCTCCAAAGCAAACCCTCCACTTCAGTGATGGAGTCATGCAATTATTCTACTGGGGTGAAGACAGTTTAATTACAGCATCACTGCAATAACAGTATCCATCCAAAAAAAAAAAAACATCAAATAAAATTTTAATTATTTCTAAATAAGAAATTCGTGATAAAACAGTTTTCCAATTAACCACTACATAACAGTAGTGTCTAGTTCTTATTTGGTAGGAAATGTCCACCAGTGCTGTAACGTTTTCAAAAATAATAGTAAAAGAAAAAAAGCATTTTGATGAAAAACTAAACCAGCGTGACCTACTGTACAAGTTTGTTTAGGCTGCTTTTGCAGCAGTGCTCTTTATAAAGTCTCCAGGGTGTGATAGTAATAAATCATCTGTGAATGAAACCTTTTACACGTTTAAAATCACTTTGTCTGCCATAGGCAAGAAATCTGTTCCTATAAATACACCGTTTAATTATGTGTTCGCATTGCAACTGCTGCTCTGCCAGAAGTGTAGGTAGAGCAAAGTCAACCTATACATTATACATATCCTCATATTTGAACATTCAATATCAATATATTTTCCACATATTGTGAATATAACGCTGAGTGTGCAGAGAGGGAGAAACACGCAAACACCGTGACGAGACAAGAGCACGGGCAGTGTGATGTTACTTCACCTCTAGATGGCACTATTGCACAACCTACAACCTTCTGCATCGTTTCACTGGAATGGATGACAAGTACAGTGCAAAAACAATAACAGGAACAAACTGAGTCCGATATGATATACATATTTATGCCAAAAAAAAATGCCCGTTTGATCTTGTGTTTCCATGTAGGAACAGGGAAAAATGTCTATATTGTGTTGTCTGGTTCACCTCGGCAGAGTTCTATGGCTTTGGCAGGAGGGTTGAGAGGAAACAGAAAGGGCCTTTACCGCCTGCACCTGGCATGTTTGTGATGAAGCAGCTGCCTCTACTCCTGCTGAGCCTCCTCCCTGTACCTCTGAACCCGAGTGAGCAGAGAGCACCGACGGTCATGCACACACACAGATACTGTACACTTCAACAGACACTGGAGATACAAATGATGGGCCATTTGCTAAACCTGCAGCACACACTGCTTTCTATGTGAAAGAACCATTCTGTGAGAAAAACTCTACTGCTCATTTGATCTATGACCTCTGAAAAACAGTTCATGATTTCCATTACTATTCAATTATAAAAAAAAAAAAAGTACATTCCCTGGGTTATACAGCACTGATATGCAAAGCTTAATTGTATATCTGTAACTCTAGAACTGCAGTATTTATAGTTTTCTTAGTTTAATATTTCAATTTCATATTCTTCTTCTAAGTATAAAATCCCTTTTGTTATATTTGTCTCATTAATTTAACTGAAATACACTGAAAATTGCTCACAAATTAAGGTTTATGTGTCAATACAAATGCAGGTTTTATTGCTGGGAGCTTCCCGTGATGCACTGACTATTTCTTCTTCCATGACACTAATGTTTTGTCTTTGCTTCATCATTTATGTACTGTACTGTATCCCCAGTTTTCCAGCGAGGGCTGCGTACATTTTGATTGCATTAACGTTTTTATCCAGCCTTTATGTGCAAGCTTGAGCTGCAAAATTCAAATGTAGTTACTGACAGGCCAAAGTGCAACAGGGAAGAGATTAAATGGGATCAAAGGGAGTGGCATTATAAATTCCTTCCTTCCTGAGATTCAAATCCTCCAATCAAAACGGTGCCAGCAATGCAAAGACAGATTTCTTTAAAAGATTGGACACAATAACAAAGTCAGTCGTTTATTTATTAAAGCACTGTTAATAATTTTAGTTGCTGCTATTTCAAATAAATGTTTGGTACAACAAATTTCTCCGTGTTCTGTCTCAGGCTTTATTCGGGCCCTGGTACTAGAGCTATGGTCTGTTCTTGAGTGCAGCAGTGACGACATCAGAGTGGTCCGTCCCAAACCAACTCCCATTGACCCCACAGATAGGAGTTGCATTAAGGTATTGTATGTATGTGCGTGCGTGTGTGTGTGAGAGAGAGAGGGAGAAGGAGAAACTTCCTGGAGCCCACAATGCCCCAATTTTTAGATATCTACATAATAGTACAGACACAGATCTCTTAGAAGTTTTGCTTTTCCATCATGTTTTTAGCTCACTGGTTACAAAGGTGTTTAAATTGATTAAAATTAAATTGATTCCAATTATTATTAACCCAGGACTCAGAATAGTGGTCCATGTGTTGCTGTGATACCAGCAGCCATGTAGAAAATTCACTTGTGAATATTCATATTTAAGAAACTGGCAATAGTGATTTTGTTAACAAGAAAGGCTTTTTGCTGATTGGTTTATGGGTGTCTGGGCAAATAAGCCTTACTTTCATAAGACTGCATTTTTAGTTATGTTTTTGGCAGAATTTCTCTCAGGAAAGCTTCAACAAGCTCCAGCGTGAGCCTGTCTGTGTGTGTCTGATGCTTGGCCTCTGACAGCAGCCAAGTCATCTCTCTCAGAGAGACTAGCCAAGTGAATACGGACAGCCAGTGATGTGTAAACTGTGTCCTGCCACAGGCGACTTTAAAGTCTGCCTTATCAGTGGGTTATACATATATGCTGAGGTCAAAGGAAAACTAAATATACACACACCAGCACTTTGGTGAATTAACTCGAGTCTTTGCTTTAATCTGTGCTAAGTACAGTAGGAGGTTTGGTAGTACATATGAAGATAAGTTCACACATGCACAGAAACATCAGAAGACACATGAAAGTATAGATATTTCTATTTTAGAAAAAAAAATCCATCGTATCTTGTTTTTTTCTTTACGTTTCTTTGAAGCTGTTTAATATAATCTAAGTTGTAGCTCGTTTGTGCAAGTGTCTCTCTTTTTTTCCTTTGATGCTTTTGATGATATGTTTTCCCTGTTCTACCAGACCCAGTGAAAAATGCAGGGAGCTTTCCTGTAGTTTAATATTCTTCAGGCTGCAATAGGTTTCTGCTCAACCACTCTGCTCAGAATATATGTCTTATTCAGTTTTGAGAGTGTGGTAAACCATGTTTTATCTTTGCAATCATAAATTCTTTTTACATTTTGTTTTGCTTTGAATACTACAGATATTATTTGTCATATTATCGGTAGTGTTTGTAGTTGAATAGTGTTATATTATTATTATGTGTTAGGATTTGATCAATCCATGACGTGCACAAATGCATTCACAATGGTCTTTAAAAGCAAATACATTTTTTCTCTCTAACAGCTGCTGTATTTACTTTCCTCTTCAGTCCTTCCTGTACTTGGTCAACCTCCTCTCCTCTTCCCAGTCGGTGTGGCAACTGCTGGGCCGACAGTCTTTGGCCAACAAAAGCGAATACACCCTGAGGGAGATGCCAACCTCCATACCTGTAAGTGTTTTTCTTCTTCTTCTTTTCCACACACTGCAGTTTTTTTTTGTCATCCATCTGAGGGCATGTTTGCACTTTTTATTTGGCCTCCAAACACCACCCACCCATTTGTTTTACTTCAAACGCATTCAAATAAACCCTCTCACACTGAGACTGATATACGTTCTCCACCTTACCCATTGTAAATTTCCACACAGTTTTCGTTTTGCACCCTATCCGGTGCATTCTTGTTCAAAGCCTCTCATTTTACTCCACAGGATTTGATTGACAGACTGATTGCCGTGAATTCGGATGGGAAGATTCATTCTCTCTTCCACTACGAAGAGAGTCACACATTCGGCCTAAGGTGGGATTCATTATTTTTTTCATATTACTTAACATCAGTGGGGAAGTAGACGATATCAGATTATCACCTGGTGACTGCACACACACTTCAGCCTCTGGCAATAGGAGACTGGCATGGTGACGTAATCGGCCTTAAAATGCGGCCTTTAAGGCTGCAGACCCTGAATTGGGATACAGCCTCTGAATCGCTGCATCTTGTAGCTGTGTCGTCTTAAATTGGTCATGTGATTTTGACGCGCCGGCGCGTCCGGCAACCCCAGAGGTTTAACTTAATATTTAAGTGTCTCTTGGTTTTAGACTAGTTGTTTAGTCTAATTTGATGTTTTAAACCAGAAAAGGAAGAAGAGGGCTTAGAATTACAGGTAAGAACTGCTCAGTGGTATGTGATAAACTGTAAATGTAAAGCTTACAGGTCAGTCCTCATGTTTTTAAATCAGATTTTGAGTCTGTACATGGCACATTATGCTTTTGCATGTTGTGAAATGTGCTGCAAAACAAACTGAGGTAAACTAACTGGTTTACTGTGATGGATTTAAAGTGCGTGTGACTGGTGCGCAGTGGCTGTGGTGCTCACGGTCAGAGTTCAGTCACAAAGAGGGTAACAGAGATGAATTTAAAGTTAAGGTGATGGTGCTTAGATTCATTCACAGACTGAAACCTTCACACCAACTTTATCCTGTGTCTCTTAGTTTTAGACTAGTTGTTTAGTCTATTTTGATGTTTTAAACCATATCACAGGGTTTTTACTTCACCATTTACGGGGTTTTAACAAGCAAACAAAAGACAGATCGTGATGTTTGAAAATGTTTTGGAAATATTCTTTAAAGATTAGATGTAAAATACGCAGAGGATAAATTCAATTGGTTTATTAGTTTATTACATAAGTTGAAAAAAAGTTAAACAAGTAAATAAAGAAACAACGTAAAAGAAAAGTAAACAAAACAAATCGGTAAATAAAGGAAAATGGTAATAAGAAGGGGAAAAAAAAGAAAAGAGAAAACCCCAACAATCCCCTCTGAGCAAGCACTAGGCGACAGTGGGGAAGAAAAACTGCCTTTAAACGGGCAGAAACTTCCGGCAGAACCAGGCTCACGAGGGGCAGTCAACTGCCGGGACTGGTTGGGGTGAAAAAAGATGAAGGAGAGAGGGAAGAAGTGTTAGGAGAGAAGGGGAGAGGAGAGGTGAAAATTAAGATGGAACAGAGGTGGAGGGAGACGAGGTGACGTCAGCAGTAGAAAAAATAGAAAGAGTAGAAAAAGCAGGAGTGTCCCTCCTCCAGAAGAAGCGGAAACGTTTTTTCTTCTTTTCCATGAGCTTTTCCACGACCACTTTTTTCTCTAGGATGAGGGTTCTCAACTGATCGGTTGTTTCTTCAACTTCCTTCTCAAGTTTCTGGCATCTTTGCTCCATTTCTTTTAATAGATTGCACTTGTCTGTATTTTGCTGTTGTTTTTCCTTGTGCATCTTTTCTAACTGCTCATTTCTTCTTGTGATTTCTTGAAGCTTACGCTGCAGGTCTTCATTTATTTTCTCTTGTTGCTGCTTTTGTGCAAGCATTTCAGCGTTTTCACACTTCAAGTTGTCTGAGTTCAACAACATCTCATTAATGACCTCTGAGTGTTTTTTCGCCATTTCATTGATCCTACGCTGCATCTTTGAACGTCGTTTTTCCAATACTTCTCCTTCCAGTTCAGGTGTTCTGTCCTTCATTGTATTAATTTGTTCAGTTGTAGATTTCTTCTCTCCAAGTCCTGGAGAATACGTTTTTTTTCTTTTTCCTGTTGCTCTTTCTCTTGAAGAAGCTCTTTATTTTTGCACTCTGTTTCATCCAGCCTGACTGGATTTGGATTTATTGAAGAAGGACCACCAAAATCTTTGTTCTATTTGGTGTACATGTTAAGAGTTGCTGGACTAACAGTTGGTTTGATTTGCTTCAGAGAATCCTCAAAGTCTTTTATCTTAATGTTGCGCACCTCAGCAGCAGCTATAACACGGACTTGTTCTGGTGCCAACTCTCTTATTGGGCCAAGTGCAGCATCTTTGGCTAATGCTGTCAAATCGCTCCCTGAATATCCTTCAGTCACTTTTGCAAGACAGGACAGTTCGTCTTGGCTCAGTGGACTCCCGTGCGTTCCCAAAAGATTTTTCAGCAGCGTAAATCTTGTCTTCTCATCGGGTAAGGTCACATATACTCTTTTTGCAAAGCGCCTTAATATTGCTTCATCGAGCTCCTGGGGCCTGTTCGTTGCTCCCATTACAAGTACTCTGTCATCCTTTCCTGACTGCAACCCGTCAAACTCAATGAGGAACTCAGTTTTTAAACGGCGAGAGGCGTCGTGCTCCCCCTCCCTCCTTTGACAGAGCAAGCCGTCCACTTCATCGATGAAGATTACTGAGGGCTGTCTCTCTCTTGCAACTGCAAAGAGTGCTCGTACGAGCTTCTCGCCTTCTCCCACATATTTGGAGGTCAAACTAGCAGCACTGATGTTGAAGAATGTTGCATTAGACTCTGCAGCAACTGCTTTGGCGAGCATGGTCTTCCCATTTCCTGGTGGGCCAAATAAAAGCAAGCCACGTGCAGGAGCTCTCAGACCAGTAAAGAGATCAGGTCTTAAGGCAGGAAGGATGACAATTTCTTGAAGTGCTTGCTTTGCCAGATCCTGCCCTGCGATGTCATCAAATGACACAGTCGCTCCACTGTATACAATTTCATTTGTAATTAAGCTGACCAGTTTACTGTCCACATTCTTTTTCATATCCCTCTTCGGGGGCTGTTTCACAGCTGCCGGTCTTCCATTCTGAGTTTTTCCCACCCGAGTGGTTTTCTTTGCATCAGTTATTCTTAATGGAGGTCTTACAGAAGTGGAGGGTCTGATGGTGGTGGAAACACCTGCGGGTTGACTTTTAGGAACTGACTTTGGCTTACTTGCAATTGTTTTGGTCGACATTTCTCTTGCGCGACTTCCCCCCTGTTCACAGTCATAACACGGTAAACTAGTCATAAACGAAAACGTTTAGGCTATTTATCGCATTTAAAGGTCTTTCTTTGGGACAACGTCACAGAACACAGAAACGTCACAGGGCTTTGGAGCGTGATGTTACAGAGGTTTACAAATACTTTCAAATATAGCTCTGGTCGAACGTTTGAAGGCTGCGAACAAACTGACTAAAACTTGCTGCTCCTGACCCCTATTTATAGAAAAACTTCAAAGGCTCAAAGGCATGTGCTTGTGACATCATCACATGTCCTTGTGACATCATCACATGTCCTTGTGACATCATCACTCTTCATGAATCAGATTGTCACATGACATTTTAGAATGGGGATGTTTTTTTTTAAACCGTTTTCAAATTTAACCCTCTGTGGTCCAGGGTATAATTGGCCGTTCTTGACTATTTTTGATTTTACCTCTATATTTCACCTTTAAAATATGTTTTTCTTGCCTTATTTGGCACCATTATTTTCAGCACAACCTCAAATATCTGAAATTTGAGTTATTGTTTTCATTTTGGTATACTATATTAGCACAGTTGATCTAAATTAATAACACAATAAATTGTGTGTGCATCTCCTGTTTTGTCATGGTTGTATGTCCCGGTTCGTGACAGGCTGCATGAGCTCATCTGGTGGGAGTGTAGTACTGTAGTATTTCAGGCATAAAAACGTGGTTTTCACAGACCTTGTCACAGGGTCTGAGTCTAAGATTCAAATTGTAAACACACAAACACTCAGGCTTGCTGCAAACCTTAGCTGATCCCCCGTGGGCTTAATTTACTGCCATTGTTTACGCACCATTGTAATTGCTTCTCTAGTTTGGCATTACACTTTAATTATGGAATGTAATTATATTTTGTCTATTTTTAGTTGTGGCATTGTGTTGTAATTAATGAAGGGCCTGCACACTCCAATATCAATTTACAATTTAAATTCTCCACAGCATGTTTAACTACATTATGTTGTGCCTTTCCAGAATCCCAGATTTACTTACACATCTCCCTTTATGATACATTAGTACTACATTTGACCTAAACCTTTTCCATCCTTTTTCCAAACTCTCATTCATTTTTTACCTGATAACCAAAAACTGTGATAGTGAAAGGCTGAAATATTTCTAGGGGTATGAGATTTCTGTGTGTTTTCTGTAGGTGAGCAGCTGCGAGAAGTTTGGCTACGGGGTGATGGTGACACAGGTGGCAGCAACTGCTCCGGGAGTTGTGGCTCTGCACAGTTCAGGTACTATTGCAGTTATTTGGACACAACAAACACTTGTCAGCTGTGATGCTTAAGGCTTATATTATAAGTTGTTGTTGTTGTTTTTGTGTTGTCGGTATAAAGGAGACTTAAGGCAGCTTAGGGAGAAATGTATTTGTCAAACCGTTTTTGTTTGGGTAAGAAAGAGTAAGAAGAGGCGTTCTTTTTTGATAAATGGATTCACATATCAGTTGTATACTGATACTAGGTTTATCCATATGCAAAAGGCTCCAGGAAATACCGTACTCTTGTCAAAAGAGGTCAAAAAATGAAGCTAGTGAACAAATATTTTAATCCTGCATTCTTTCTATTGGCTAGAAGGGGCGACTCAACTGGTTATGGGAAAAGAAGTCTGATTACTTATCAGCCCTTCGCTTATAACAGCACCGCTGCGTTCTGAAACCTATTCTCTCCTATGACTTTACCCACGCAAGAACAGTTCCCTGCTGTGTTGAGCAGCGCTGGCTGTGGAGCACTCATGTGTTCCATGATGTGACATATGTTTGTGCCATCGATAAAAAGGCAGACTGACAGAAAGAAGGATGACCTCAAAAAGTGATATAGTCCAGACAGAGCTTACAAATGATGGGCCATTTGCTAAACCTGCAGCACACACTGCTTTCTATTAAATACTGCACGTGCAAAGTATGTATAATATGTGCTTGTCCAATAGATATGCTGTCTTAGCAGCTATTTACAATGTTACATAAGAAACAAATGTGGGATCCAACCACCATGCTACTAAAGAGACACTGTGCGTTTCCCCTCCAAAGCAAACCCTCCACTTCAGTGATGGAGTCATGCAATTATTCTACTGGGGTGAAGACAGTTTAATTACAGCATCACTGCAATAACAGTATCCATCCAAAAAAAAAAAAAACATCAAATAAAATTTTAATTATTTCTAAATAAGAAATTCGTGATAAAACAGTTTTCCAATTAACCACTACATAACAGTAGTGTCTAGTTCTTATTTGGTAGGAAATGTCCACCAGTGCTGTAACGTTTTCAAAAATAATAGTAAAAGAAAAAAAGCATTTTGATGAAAAACTAAACCAGCGTGACCTACTGTACAAGTTTGTTTAGGCTGCTTTTGCAGCAGTGCTCTTTATAAAGTCTCCAGGGTGTGATAGTAATAAATCATCTGTGAATGAAACCTTTTACACGTTTAAAATCACTTTGTCTGCCATAGGCAAGAAATCTGTTCCTATAAATACACCGTTTAATTATGTGTTCGCATTGCAACTGCTGCTCTGCCAGAAGTGTAGGTAGAGCAAAGTCAACCTATACATTATACATATCCTCATATTTGAACATTCAATATCAATATATTTTCCACATATTGTGAATATAACGCTGAGTCCTGCCTGACAGCACATTCCCATGAGTGTGCAGAGAGGGAGAAACACGCAAACACCGTGACGAGACAAGAGCACGGGCAGTGTGATGTTACTTCACCTCTAGATGGCACTATTGCACAACCTACAACCTTCTGCATCGTTTCACTGGAATGGATGACAAGTACAGTGCAAAAACAATAACAGGAACAAACTGAGTCCGATATGATATACATATTTATGCCAAAAAAAAATGCCCGTTTGATCTTGTGTTTCCATGTAGGAACAGGGAAAAATGTCTATATTGTGTTGTCTGGTTCACCTCGGCAGAGTTCTATGGCTTTGGCAGGAGGGTTGAGAGGAAACAGAAAGGGCCTTTACCGCCTGCACCTGGCATGTTTGTGATGAAGCAGCTGCCTCTACTCCTGCTGAGCCTCCTCCCTGTACCTCTGAACCCGAGTGAGCAGAGAGCACCGACGGTCATGCACACACACAGATACTGTACACTTCAACAGACACTGGAGATACAAATGATGGGCCATTTGCTAAACCTGCAGCACACACTGCTTTCTATGTGAAAGAACCATTCTGTGAGAAAAACTCTACTGCTCATTTGATCTATGACCTCTGAAAAACAGTTCATGATTTCCATTACTATTCAATTATAAAAAAAAAAAAAGTACATTCCCTGGGTTATACAGCACTGATATGCAAAGCTTAATTGTATATCTGTAACTCTAGAACTGCAGTATTTATAGTTTTCTTAGTTTAATATTTCAATTTCATATTCTTCTTCTAAGTATAAAATCCCTTTTGTTATATTTGTCTCATTAATTTAACTGAAATACACTGAAAATTGCTCACAAATTAAGGTTTATGTGTCAATACAAATGCAGGTTTTATTGCTGGGAGCTTCCCGTGATGCACTGACTATTTCTTCTTCCATGACACTAATGTTTTGTCTTTGCTTCATCATTTATGTACTGTACTGTATCCCCAGTTTTCCAGCGAGGGCTGCGTACATTTTGATTGCATTAACGTTTTTATCCAGCCTTTATGTGCAAGCTTGAGCTGCAAAATTCAAATGTAGTTACTGACAGGCCAAAGTGCAACAGGGAAGAGATTAAATGGGATCAAAGGGAGTGGCATTATAAATTCCTTCCTTCCTGAGATTCAAATCCTCCAATCAAAACGGTGCCAGCAATGCAAAGACAGATTTCTTTAAAAGATTGGACACAATAACAAAGTCAGTCGTTTATTTATTAAAGCACTGTTAATAATTTTAGTTGCTGCTATTTCAAATAAATGTTTGGTACAACAAATTTCTCCGTGTTCTGTCTCAGGCTTTATTCGGGCCCTGGTACTAGAGCTATGGTCTGTTCTTGAGTGCAGCAGTGACGACATCAGAGTGGTCCGTCCCAAACCAACTCCCATTGACCCCACAGATAGGAGTTGCATTAAGGTATTGTATGTATGTGCGTGCGTGTGTGTGTGAGAGAGAGGGAGAAGGAGAAACTTCCTGGAGCCCACAATGCCCCAATTTTTAGATATCTACATAATAGTACAGACACAGATCTCTTAGAAGTTTTGCTTTTCCATCATGTTTTTAGCTCACTGGTTACAAAGGTGTTTAAATTGATTAAAATTAAATTGATTCCAATTATTATTAACCCAGGACTCAGAATAGTGGTCCATGTGTTGCTGTGATACCAGCAGCCATGTAGAAAATTCACTTGTGAATATTCATATTTAAGAAACTGGCAATAGTGATTTTGTTAACAAGAAAGGCTTTTTGCTGATTGGTTTATGGGTGTCTGGGCAAATAAGCCTTACTTTCATAAGACTGCATTTTTAGTTATGTTTTTGGCAGAATTTCTCTCAGGAAAGCTTCAACAAGCTCCAGCGTGAGCCTGTCTGTGTGTGTCTGATGCTTGGCCTCTGACAGCAGCCAAGTCATCTCTCTCAGAGAGACTAGCCAAGTGAATACGGACAGCCAGTGATGTGTAAACTGTGTCCTGCCACAGGCGACTTTAAAGTCTGCCTTATCAGTGGGTTATACATATATGCTGAGGTCAAAGGAAAACTAAATATACACACACCAGCACTTTGGTGAATTAACTCGAGTCTTTGCTTTAATCTGTGCTAAGTACAGTAGGAGGTTTGGTAGTACATATGAAGATAAGTTCACACATGCACAGAAACATCAGAAGACACATGAAAGTATAGATATTTCTATTTTAGAAAAAAAAATCCATCGTATCTTGTTTTTTTCTTTACGTTTCTTTGAAGCTGTTTAATATAATCTAAGTTGTAGCTCGTTTGTGCAAGTGTCTCTCTTTTTTTCCTTTGATGCTTTTGATGATATGTTTTCCCTGTTCTACCAGACCCAGTGAAAAATGCAGGGAGCTTTCCTGTAGTTTAATATTCTTCAGGCTGCAATAGGTTTCTGCTCAACCACTCTGCTCAGAATATATGTCTTATTCAGTTTTGAGAGTGTGGTAAACCATGTTTTACCTTTGCAATCATAAATTCTTTTTACATTTTGTTTTGCTTTGAATACTACAGATATTATTTGTCATATTATCGGTAGTGTTTGTAGTTGAATAGTGTTATATTATTATTATGTGTTAGGATTTGATCAATCCATGACGTGCACAAATGCATTCACAATGGTCTTTAAAAGCAAATACATTTTTTCTCTCTAACAGCTGCTGTATTTACTTTCCTCTTCAGTCCTTCCTGTACTTGGTCAACCTCCTCTCCTCTTCCCAGTCGGTGTGGCAACTGCTGGGCCGACAGTCTTTGGCCAACAAAAGCGAATACACCCTGAGGGAGATGCCAACCTCCATACCTGTAAGTGTTTTTCTTCTTCTTCTTTTCCACACACTGCAGTTTTTTTTTGTCATCCATCTGAGGGCATGTTTGCACTTTTTATTTGGCCTCCAAACACCACCCACCCATTTGTTTTACTTCAAACGCATTCAAATAAACCCTCTCACACTGAGACTGATATACGTTCTCCACCTTACCCATTGTAAATTTCCACACAGTTTTCGTTTTGCACCCTATCCGGTGCATTCTTGTTCAAAGCCTCTCATTTTACTCCACAGGATTTGATTGACAGACTGATTGCCGTGAATTCGGATGGGAAGATTCATTCTCTCTTCCACTACGAAGAGAGTCACACATTCGGCCTAAGGTGGGATTCATTTTTTTTTTCATATTACTTAACATCAGTGGGGAAGTAGACGATATCAGATTATCACCTGGTGACTGCACACACACTTCAGCCTCTGGCAATAGGAGACTGGCATGGTGACGTAATCGGCCTTAAAATGCGGCCTTTAAGGCTGCAGACCCTGAATTGGGATACAGCCTCTGAATCGCTGCATCTTGTAGCTGTGTCGTCTTAAATTGGTCATGTGATTTTGACGCGCCGGCGCGTCCGGCAACCCCAGAGGTTTAACTTAATATTTAAGTGTCTCTTGGTTTTAGACTAGTTGTTTAGTCTAATTTGATGTTTTAAACCAGAAAAGGAAGAAGAGGGCTTAGAATTACAGGTAAGAACTGCTCAGTGGTATGTGATAAACTGTAAATGTAAAGCTTACAGGTCAGTCCTCATGTTTTTAAATTAGATTTTGAGTCTATACATGGCACATTATGCTTTTGCATGTTGTGAAATGTGCTGCAAAACAAACTGAGGTAAACTAACTGGTTTACTGTGATGGATTTAAAGTGTGTGTGACTGGTGCGCAGTGGCTGTGGTGCTCACGGTCAGAGTTCAGTCACAAAGAGGGTAACAGAGATGAATTTAAAGTTAAGGTGATGGTGCTTAGATTCATTCACAGACTGAAACCTTCACACCAACTTTATCCTGTGTCTCTTAGTTTTAGACTAGTTGTTTAGTCTATTTTGATGTTTTAAACCATATCACAGGGTTTTTACTTCACCATTTACGGGGTTTTAACAAGCAAACAAAAGACAGATCGTGATGTTTGAAAATGTTTTGGAAATATTCTTTAAAGATTAGATGTAAAATACGCAGAGGATAAATTCAATTGGTTTATTAGTTTATTACATAAGTTGAAAAAAAGTTAAACAAGTAAATAAAGAAACAACATAAAAGAAAAGTAAACAAAACAAATCGGTAAATAAAGGAAAATGGTAATAAGAAGGGAAAAAAAAAGAAAAGAGAAAACCCCAACAATCCCCTCTGAGCAAGCACTAGGCGACAGTGGGGAAGAAAAACTGCCTTTAAACGGGCAGAAACTTCCGGCAGAACCAGGCTCACGAGGGGCAGTCAACTGCCGGGACTGGTTGGGGTGAAAAAAGATGAAGGAGAGAGGGAAGAAGTGTTAGGAGAGAAGGGGAGAGGAGAGGTGAAAATTAAGATGGAACAGAGGTGGAGGGAGACGAGGTGACGTCAGCAGTAGAAAAAATAGAAAAAGTAGAAAAAGCAGGAGTGTCCCTCCTCCAGAAGAAGCGGAAACGTTTTTTCTTCTTTTCCATGAGCTTTTCCACGACCACTTTTTTCTCTAGGATGAGGGTTCTCAACTGATCGGTTGTTTCTTCAACTTCCTTCTCAAGTTTCTGGCATCTTTGCTCCATTTCTTTTAATAGATTGCACTTGTCTGTATTTTGCTGTTGTTTTTCCTTGTGCATCTTTTCTAACTGCTCATTTCTTCTTGTGATTTCTTGAAGCTTACGCTGCAGGTCTTCATTTATTTTCTCTTGTTGCTGCTTTTGTGCAAGCATTTCAGCGTTTTCACACTTCAAGTTGTCTGAGTCCTGGAGAATACGTTTTTTTTCTTCTTCCTGTTGCTCTTTCTCTTGAAGAAGCTCTTTTTTTTTGCACTCTGTTTCATCCAGCCTGACTTTCAGCACTTCGTATTTTTTCTTTATGCCTTTGAGTTGGTCCTGCATTTGTGTGACCCCTTCCTTTTTCTGTCCGAGGATTTGTGCAGTTTGTTCCATAGCTTCATCAAGCGTTCCTTGGAGCGCCTGATTCTTTTGCTCCATGTTTTGGAGATCCCTTTGCATCTCCCCAATAGTAGCATTCGCGCGTTGAAGCTGGGCAGACGTTTCTTTTAATTCAGCACTCTTTGTCTTGTTTTCCTTCATCAGGAACAAAATCTTCTGTCGTGCTTCACCAAACTTTCCTTCCCAGGCCTCACTAATAATTTTTGTGTAAGGCTGGCGTTGCTGTTGTTTTTCCAGCTCTTGATTTCGTGCTTCCAATTGTCTGCACTTCTCCTCCAGTTGAAGCTTCTCTTCTTCAATTTGTTTAATTTTTGCATGTAGGTCGGAGTTTTCCTGTAATGTCCTTTGGACTGATGAGGCACCAATGGATCGTGTCATATCAGGCTTCCCTCTTGAAGTGAGTGGCCGGCCAGACCTCGAAGGAGAGGCAGCAAGATTGTTTATTCTTTGTTGGCATTTTCGTGGATACATTTTTAATCCTGTGCACAGTGACTCTGAAGAGGTTTACAAATACTTTCAAATATAGCTCTGGTCGAACGTTTGAAGGCTGCGAACAAACTGACTAAAACTTGCTGCTCCTGACCCCTATTTATAGAAAAGGCTCAAAGGCATGTGCTTGTGACATCATCACATGTCCTTGTGACATCATCACATGTCCTTGTGACATCATCACTCTTCATGAATCAGATTGTCACATGACATTTTAGAATGCGCCCCCTGCCGCCATCACAGTAGGCCAGACAAAGGATACAGCTTCAGCTATGGTGGTACGTGTGTAGTCGGTTGCAATGTTAGATCTCACGATCGTGAAGGCAAGAAACTGGATTAATCTTTTAATCGTTTTCCATCCTGGCGGCAACGTGAGGGATCCCATGTATCCGATATCACCAAACAAAGACGCCAGGCATGGATTGCAGCGGTGAGACGAGCGGATATCGAGTTCCGTGCAATCCCCAGCTTTTTGTTGGTTTGCTCGCGGCATTTTCTCTCCGGTGAGTTCTAAAGTAATTCATATCACTATCCGATTGTTCAGTCTGACGTCACTAGCCGTGTCTGGGCCTAAACTCTGCTGCAGGTCCATATATCAAATGATCACTGTGGCATTACTGAGAGTTAAAACACTGTCTTAAGTCTTTCATCTTTAATAAAATTATCAGCGTTCTGCTCTACCAGGTGTAACAACTGAGTTAAACATCCAGGCATCCATGACAATGGAATTTATGACATATGAGTTAGAAGTTAGCAGCAAGTTAGCTCGCTAGCTTCTATCTAAATACAATATAGCATGTCCTGACTGCGGGGTTTTGGAAACAAATTAAAACGTACAGCTTTCTTATCACTTCCAACATAAATGAAGACAGAAAACTAAACAGCAGTGACAGTGGCTGCAAATTTTACCAGGGTTTTAGTCAAATGCCCCCCTGTGATTTTACCTGCACCCTGCGATTTGATTTTTAGTTATTTTAACAGCAAACTGAAGAAAAGCCTTGACTCCGTTGCTCCACTCACCACCAAAAAGATTAACGTAAAACATGCATCACCCTGGAGAAACGAAGAAGTCAAAAAACTCAAAAGAAATTGCAGGGCAGCAGAAAGGAGATGGAGGAAAAATAAAAATAATATCAACCATCAAATATTTTCCGAGCAATTTAAAATGTACAATAATACATTAAGGAAGTCAAGAAATTCATACTTCGCCAAAATAATCAGTATTAACAAAAATAATCCCAAGGTCCTCTTTTCCACCATAGATCATTTATTTAACCCTGATTTTAACAGCTCCCAAAGAACCCCCACAGACTCGCTCTGTGAGCAGTTTGCAGACCACTTCAGGGGAAAGATCAGCGCCATCAGATCTGATATTTTATCTAATCGCGATATGATTGTAAACACATCTGAGGGCTCGATTGTACCTGAGGAGACACTGGACAGCTTTGTCCTGGTTAATGCTGAGAACTTTCAGAAGGTTTTCTCCACAGTGAGACCCACCACATGTCTTTTAGATCCAATCCCCTCTTCACTCTTTAAAACACTTTATGGATTTTTTGAGGCTGAGCTTTTATACATGATGAATTGCTCTCTTCAGTTGGGTGTCTTCCCTGCTGCCTTTAAAACGGCGGTGGTGAGGCCCCTTCTGAAGAAGAGCAATTTGGATTGTAATGATTTTAATAACTACAGACCTGTATCCAACTTACCATTTTTAAGTAAAGTCTTAGAAAAACTTGTTTTTACTCAGATTACTGATTTTCTCAATGATAGACAGATCCTGGAGATATTCCAGTCTGGATTTAGGGTGAACCACAGCACAGAGACGGCTCTCCTAAAGGTTTTAAATGATCTTAGATGTAACTGGGACGCCCAAAAGCTCTCAGTCCTGGTGCTGCTGGATCTAAGCGCAGCCTTTGATACAGTAGACCACGCTATTCTTTTAAACAGACTAAAACACATGGTGGGCCTCTCTGGTGCTGTACACAACTGGTTCACTTCCTATCTCTCTGACAGATCTTTTATGGTGAGTATGGATACATGCTCCTCTAAGATCCATAAAATGACATGTGGTGTGCCTCAAGGGTCGGTTCTAGGCCCTGTACTTTTTAATTTGTATATGTTGCCTCTCGGCAGTGTCATCAGGAGGCATGGAGTGAACTTCCACAGTTACGCTGATGACACGCAGCTGTACATCTCCGTGTCTCCTGATGACACCAGACCAATGGATGCCCTTTTTAACTGTATCTTGGATATAAGATCTTGGATGGCAGAAAACTTTTTACAGCTTAACCAGGACAAAACTGAAGTTTTAATTGTCGGTCCTGAAGCTCAGAGAGAGAAACTCTTGTCTAAATTAGAGGCATTTTCACTATGTCCTTCGCTACAAGTGAAAAACCTGGGTGTTATTTTTGACTCTGAGCTTGGTTTTATCCCACATGTTAAACATGTAACCAAAATTGGATTTTATCATCTAAAAAATATAGCCAGAGTCCGCCCTATTCTCTCTCGGGCCAACACGGAGATGCTGATGCATGCTTTTATTGCCAGTCGCATTGATTACTGTAATGCCCTGCTCTCTGGTCTTCCTAAGAAGAATATTTCAACTTTACAACTCTTGCAAAACTCGGCAGCTCGTGTGCTGACGAAGACCAGAGGGCGGGCCCACATTACACCGGTTTTAGAATCGCTGCATTGGCTCCCCGTGTGTTTCAGGATCGATTTTAAAGTTCTTTTATTGGTTTTTAAATGTCTTAATGGTCTTGGGCCTTCTTATCTCTCAGATCTGCTTTTACCATACGAACCCTCGCGGACCCTGAGGTCCTCTGGTACTGGCCTTTTGATTGTCCCTAAAGTCAGGACACATACTCACGGAGAGGCAGCTTTTCAGTGGTATGGTCCTCGTCTGTGGAACAGCCTGCCGGAGGAGCTCAGGGCCGCAGAGAACGTACATGTTTTTAAGAACAGGCTCAAGACCCACCTTTTTAATTTAGCTTTTACTTAGCGTTTATTTATTTTTTATGCTTATTTATTCTATCCTGTTATTCTATTATTAATTTAGGATTTACCTAATATTTTTTGATTTTATTCTTATTCATTTTTTAATCTTCTTACTCTATTTATATTTATATTTATATTGTATCCTGTTCTTATTTATTTTATCATTTTACCCTGTATATATCGTATTGCGTCATATCTCCAGTGTTTCCTCGGAGGGCGCTCTCTGCACCGGGGCTGTTATTGACCGTGGCTGCTGGTCTCTGGGGTCCTCTCAGCCTGGTTGGGGGGCTCCTTGGCCTCCCTCCGGCTGTGTGCCCAGCCCGGAGGCTGCGGTCTGTGACCGGCTCCCGGTGCAGACGGCTCTCTGTTATAATGTTTCCTCACTTGGCTCATGCGAGCCCAGCCCAATTTTTACTCTTTAAGTGTGCGCGTGTGTGTATGTGTGTGTGTGGGTGGGGGTGGGGGGATATATGTGTATTGAGAGTGTGGGGAGTGAGTTGGAGGGTGGGGTGGGCTGCTTTTAACTATGTAAAGCACTTTGTGCTACATTTTTTCTGTATGAAAAGTGCTTTATAAATAAAGCTTGATTGATTGATTTGTAGGGTTACTGAAGTTGGGCTAGCTGGTATATAATGATGTGCTACGTGACCGCTAGTAACACAGCTATGTTAGCACAATATAAACACGCTAACTTTTTTTCCACTCGATAAAAGTTAACGTGAGTGTTCTCGGTGGTCAGGAACAAATGTAATCGCATGGCAGGATGCTGTAAAAGGACCAAACCAAAAGGCTTTTAGTGGGGTTTTTTTCAATGCGCTGCGGTCATAGATAATGAGATAAAACATGCTAATGTGTGATGCTGCAGAACCACGTCATGTCGACTGAGTAGCTTTTGATTTGGCATTATTGCAGGCAAACCAGCATATGAAATGGATGTAACAAATCCAGACTGGGCACCAACACTGCACATGGGGCACGACGACAAACCTGTGTCAGACTCGGACCGGCACGCAAGGCGTATGCAACGGAAGCGAAAAAGAGCACCCATTGCAGGTAAACACCCCCCTCTGAAAACATACTAAATTGCTCTTATGGTACACTAATCCGCACATAACTTAAAGATGAATCACACACCTGTCATTGGAATATTGGTGTACATTAACCTTAAGTCTATGCACTATTTTTTATCTTACAGGCTTGATGATCGATGAAGGTCTGACAGAAGAACAACAACCATGTCATGGAGGCAGTGGACAGCAGTTGTGTTGGACAAGTGGAGGTTGACGTACCAGCTGCAAATGTGGACAGTGGTGATGGGAGTGACAGCGTCACGGAAGCTGAAGGGCAGACGAAGGACTGTGTGTGCAGTCAACAGGGCAGAGCAGAAATAAACCGGCTGTTGGAGGAGAACAGACTGCTTCGAGCACAGTTGCAAAAGACAGAGCTGAATGAAACTTTCTTAAAGGACGATACCGAAAAAGTAAGATATTACACTGGACTATATTGTTATGCAGTCTTAATGTCCCTCTTCAACACTGTCAAAGATTTCCTGCCAATACCGAAGAAACTGACAGGTTTCCAAATGCTCTTACTCACACTAATGCGTCTGAGACTTGATCTTCCAGTCCAGCATCTTTGTCATCTATTCCATGTGTCGCACAAAACACTGTCTTCTGTCTTCACCGATACCATTGATGTTTTGTATGCCCACTTAGGAGCACTGGTGCACTGGCCTGAGAGGCACTGTCTGCAGGCGACAATGCCTCCACAGTTTACTGAAACTTTTGGAAAACGAGTAGCAATCATTGTTGACTGTTTTGAGATTCGAACAGAAAGACCATCTAATTTAAAGGCACGCGCACAAACATACTCTCATTACAAGGGTACACAGACCATAAAATACCTCATCGGGATTACACCCCATGGAGCTATTTCTTTCATTTCCAGGGGATGGGGGGTCGTGCATAGAGCAGGGCGATATGGCCAAAAATATTTATCACGATATATATTTGAAAATTTGCGATAACGATATAACCGACGATATAATTGATGCGAGACAAAATACAACTCCACAACATTACTAGCGCAAAAAGACAACCTTCCATTTATTTTCACCTAAACAAGAAGCTGGTTTTTATGTACATTAAAGCTTTATAAAAATGTAACAGTGCAAATGCAAATTCCTTGCTGAAAGTTTAACCAAAAGGCATTTCCAGTAGAAATGGGCTGACATATCCTGAGCATAACCATGTATAATATCCACTGAAGTTAAAAAGAGGTGCTTTGCAACATTAAACTGCAGTGTGCAGTACGCATTTTTCGGACCATAAGGTGCACGGGATTATAAGGCACATTAAGCGAAACAAAGCAGTCAGATAAATCAAACTTTATTAAACTCATTCTTCTTGCTTCCTCCACTTCTGTACCATTGATTCATTAATGTTGAATTCTCTGGCAGCTGCTCTATTCCCATGTTGTTGCAGTATATTAATGACTAACCTGGTATTGTGGATAGATTATCTCAGTTGTTCTCCTGACTGAAGTTTGGTCCGTTTACAGCATCCTGCCATGCGATTGCATTTGTCTCTAACCATGAAGAACCTTCACGTTAACTTTTATAAGTGGAAAAGTGTTAGTGTTCGTCCTCCAGCTTCACTGTTTATGTTATGCTAACATAGCTGTGTCGCTAGCGATCACGTAGCACATCATTATATACCAGCTAGCCCAACTTCAGTAACCCTACAAACGTCACTGCTGTTTAGTTTCCTGTCTTCATTTATGTTGGAAGTGATAGCAGAGCTGTACGTTTGATTTTTTTCAGAAATCTCTCAGTCAGAACATGCTAAATCATGCTTAGGTAACTAGCGAAACTAGCGAGCTAACTTCCGCTAGCTTCCTGCTAACTTCTAACTCCATTAAATGTAATAACTTTTTGTTTTCATGGAAGTTAAACTTTATAGTTACACCTGGTAAAGCAGCAATGCTGATCGTTTTACTAAAGATGAAAGAATTTAGACAGTTTTTAACTCTCAGTGATGCTGCAGTGTTGTTTGACCTGAAGCATACGGAGTTTAGGACCCAGATTACTCCCAGATTTAAGAGCATCTTAGTCCGACAAATACGACAATAACGACGACCGCTTGCATGTTCTGCAAAAAAATGTGCTTTGTCGTGTATCTGACAGACAAACACCAAACCAGTTCCACATCACGGAAGTTGCACCATTTTTACAAACCAATTCTGGTTCATCTGTTTCACTCAACAATCGGCCATGTGCGTATGAAAACAAAGGCACTGCGCATGCGCGTTTTACTCCCATTCTATCGCGATATTTCATTTTCCTATCGTTGCCTAACATTATACCGGTATTACCGTGAATGGTATAATATGGCCCAGCCCTAGTCGTGCATCAGATAAACACATCATAGAGAGATGTGGCATTCTTCAAAAGCTGTTACCAGGGGACGTAGTATTGGCTGACAGAGGCTTTGACATCAGAGATGCTGTAGGAATGATGTGTGCGGAGGTCAAGATTCCAGCTTTCACAAAAGGCTACTGTCAACTTGATGCAAGGGACGTTGAACAAACGAGAGCAATTGCCCACCTGAGAATTCATGTTGAGCGAGTAATAGGTAGTTTGCGCAACAAGTTCAAAATGTTACACACAGTCTGATTACTCTTATCATGTGAGGCTGAAGACACAACACTTCTTGATAAGATCGTTAAGGTTTGCTGTGTTTTTGTTAATATGTGCCCCAGTGTTGTTGTCAAACCAGGGCCAAATGACACTTGCTCCTGTTGAGTATTCTTAAAGCTGTTCTTTTGGATGTACTGTACATTGTAAATAGTTGTACTTTGTGTGAAGTTGTTTTAATAAAACAAAAAAGAATAGTATATTTGTTTGTTTTTCTTTATTATAGATCTATTCACATGTACACAGCAATCACATAAAAATGAAATGCAAACTATTTACATCGCACCACACAGCTGTCATCAATCTTTAACCACAACATGAAACATTACAGGCTATTTAGAGCAGCACGTTGTTTCGAGAAGTATTTCCCAACAAGTTCAGGAAGGCACATTTTACGAAAGAAGTCTTGTGCTTTCTTTAAGCGCGGTTTCCAGAAATCCACAGCAGGGAAGACGCGAGTCACAGCAAGGTCTCTCTGTGTCCACACAACGAGGCCACAGTGGCTGGCGCCCGTAACAAAGACTCAGCGTCTCTGTTGTGTAAACACGCCAGTGATTGGGGTAATGTGGGTGACTGTGTAGTGTAGTTGGTGTAATAGTTTTCGACTCCACACAGTCACTGCTTTGCTGTGCTTCTGCAGCGTATCCAGTAATGGTGACAAATCCTCCAGCGTTGCAATAGGAAGCTGCTCTTAAGCGCAGAAAGAATTGTTTCCAGGGATTTCTATTTGTATCCAGCTTGGCGTGCAGGATCCTTTGTGTAATCTATGCTTACATATGTATTTTACACACAGACAATGTGAAAAATACAACACATTGCTATGGATTGATGCTGAAAGTGCTAATTGCACTAAAAAATTTAGCTGAAAAAAATAACACCAACTAAATAGATAAGCATGTCTGTTAACAAAAACCCCCAAACGCTTTACCCAACTGGGGTTTTTCAACTACCTCACTGACAGAATGAGCCCAGGTATTGCCAGTGCCACTGATGGAAATGAGCCACAGCAGCTCTTCAGCACCTACAAATGAGACCTGCCCACACCAACAAGCAAGAAGGGAGACCAGGTGGCGAGCATCGCCACACTTTCCAATCCAATAAACTACCATTGCAGTTAGTAGTAAGTGGTTGATTAGTGCAGCAACAACAAAAACACACTGAATGTCATTTTAAAATACACAAAATGTTTTATTTTACATTCTATCGAAGTTCCTGCTGGAAAGTGCTGTACTGTACAAGATGCTTCCCTCACCGCAAACTCAGGTTTACTGCTGGATAAATTTTATTTCCACATTAGTCAACTCAACAACCAAGACAGAGCACAATAGAGACAATAAGGGGGTGGCTGTAGCTCAGGCGGTAGAGCAGGTCATCTGCTGATCGGAAGATTGGTGGTTCGATTCCTGGCTTCCCCCAGTCTGCATGCCAAATATCCTTGGGCAAGATATTAACCCCAAATTGCTCTCCGATGCATCCATCGGAGTATGAATGTGTGTGAATGTTACTTAGAAAGCACCTAGAACAATGTGCTTGTGCGAATGGGTGTGAATGGGTGAATGCACAAGTTGTGTAAAGCGCTTTGAGTGCTCAGAAGAGTAGAAAAGCGCTATATAAGAACCAGTCCATTTACCAATATGTGCACTGGTCTAATGATGTTTATGGCTCCCAAAGTATCGAGTATTGAGGTCTATTGCACTGTTGACTATTTACAAAAGTATTGCACAAAAGGTATTGCACAGTGAGGTGAAGAGGCACTACAGCTTAGTTGTTCCCCCCTCCTTTGTCCTCCTGTTTCCCCTCCCTCTCCCCTCCAGAGAGGAGTTAAACAGTCTGATGGCGTGTGGGACAAAGGAGTTTTTAAGTCTGTTAGTTCTTGTCTTGGGGAGAAGCAACCTGTCACTGAACAGACTCTTCTGGTTGTTAATGGCCGTGTGCAGAGGATGCCTGGCATTGTCCATAATGTCCATCAGTTTCTTTAGTGTCCTTTTCTCTGCCACTGTCACCAGGGTGTCCAGCTTCATGCCGACCACAGAGCTAGCCTTCCTGATCAGTTTTTCCAGCCTGGATGAGTCCTTCTTTGCTGTGCTGCTCCCCCAGCACACCACAGCATAGCACTTTAAGAATCTAAAAGATAACAAAATCTGATAGGTAAAAATAACATTTTGAACCAACTAGGTGGTTCCCAAAAATCTGGCGTGCTGTGAGTCCTTAAAAAAATTGAGGAAACCGGAAAAGTAGCAGGACTAAATAACTCTGTACAGCAGATGAACTGTATCTGGAAATCATGTCCTTAAGATGTAGAAAAATATAAAGAAAAGCAAAGACTTGAAGTACCTGAGAGATGCACTGGCCCTTTAATGGATCCATCTGCTGTTTGCTGAAGCCTCATCAGAAACGGTCTCAGTGGAAGGCTGTCAGGAAGCCATTTTTAGTGAAGAGAAACAGGGAGAAAAGGCTGAGGTATGGTAAATTACACGAGAACTGGACTATATCAGTGGCAACAGGTCTTACAGCATTATGAATTCATATTTGACATTTTTGGTTCAAATAATTGTTGATATGACTCCAACAGAGGGTGTTTACATCCATCTGTAAAACACGATGAAGGCTCTGCCAGTGGTGTTGGGAATCTTGAGAAAGCTGATGGAAATATGAACCAGATATTAAGATTTTCATTAATCATGCAGTCCCAGCTGAAAAGCATCTAGTTGGAAAAGGCATATTTTTATTCATTACGACAATGATCCCAAACACACGGTGAATGCAGTAAACGTATACCTAGATCAGTCATGGATTGGCCTCCCCAGAGCCCAGACCTCAACATTTATTAAAGCAGTGTGTTCCGGAAAGAGAGAGTCCAGGCTATGTTCGATAGTAAAGGTGGCCATACCAAATATTGACTTTCAAGTACATTTTTGCCTTATGTACTGTATTTCCATTTATGTTTGCACGTTTCAGTGAATTGCTCTGCCTATTTCCCATTTTCCCAGCAGAATATAACGAAATGAGGATGCCTCAAGACTTTTGCAATATTGTATCAGAAGGAGAAAAAAGGTGACAAATGTCCCAGTTCTTCGTGGTTAATCTTGTTAATGTTGCCTTCTGTTTTCTAATGGTTTCCTGCCAAAAACCCTAAAAAAGTGTTCTCCAACCTCGTGAATTGAAAACACTGGATTTGTTATAGAATAACTTCTAATTAGCTATTATTTCACAGAGGAAATAAGATAATCGATAAAAGAAAAAAAGACGTGAAAAGGAGACAATAAAAGAAGCCCCTTCCTTTCCCACATGTGCTAAACTTAGAGCCAAAGCCTCACCCTGCCGCTTTCCGCTTCATTAGAGCTGTTTAAACAAAACAAGTTTAAAATAGGGTTTCTATCTGAAACAGCACATGCAGTTAAAAGGCCAATGTGGAAAATAAATCCTTGTGATTATAGTTGAACAGGAAGCAGCACTTGCTCTGCCTTTCAGCCCCATTGAACAAGACGTCAGCAGCTCTATGGAGGTAGTTTAGTCTTTTTTACAAATTCAAAATTAAATATGCGAGCACTCAAAAATTAAGGTTCACTGAGAAATGTCCTCATTTTTTAAAAAGAAAGGCATATTCCTTGTTATTTAATACAACATTCAATTGATCAGAAATGTTAGAAATCATGGTAAATGGGCTCATCAATACAAAATCATGATTGTCTTTTTAATTGTATAACTTTGTAGACTACTTTTCCCAAACCATCACTCTAGTGCTCCACTGGCACCTCGTATTACTTAATGCAAGTAGTTTACAGGTGTTGTGTCGTGTCTTTCTACAGATGTAGAAAGGTCAGCTACTCAAGAGACCTTCCCCAAATCTCCCTCATCTTCATCTTCGTCAACGAGGCTCTGTCGGTGATCCTGCGCTCAGTCCACTCAGCTGTCAATCACACACTTGCTCAAGGAGGTCATCCTGGTGGACGACAACAGCGATGACGGTCAGTATAGATTAAATATTTTCTTCAGCTAATACCAAATAAGAAGAGTGGCTTTTTCGCCCTCTGATTAGAAGATGGTTTATAGTGAGTGAAACACAGAATTTCCATCTAAAATCCACTGAGTCATCAGCAGGATTTCTACTGAAAGCAACAAAATACACATCAAATTGTCATTCAGCATCCCAGAAATAATTATCTTATACAATAAGTGTCATGTAACCTGAATATAATTATATAATTAAGTTTTATATTATTATAAAACTGAAACTAGTGAATAACCTTTGCACTGTCCTCTTCCTGCTGTGACAAAACAAATTTCCCACGTGTGGGACTAATAAAGGTTATCTTATCTTATCTTATCTTATCTTATCTTATCTTATCTTATCTTATCTTATCTTATCTTATCTTAAAAAGGTGGCGCGGTCGTTGATGCTCAGGAAGCAGTAGACCCCCGTTGGTGTTGTTTAGAGTGAGTTGGAGCTTAAAACAGCACCGCAGGGAGCTGAGTGAGAACTTTTATGTCATCTCTCTATTTGCATGTGTGCTTCTGTATTTCTTTATTTATCAACTGTGTTGTTGTGGTGATGAATTTGTATGTTTTTTATGTTTGTTTTCAGCTTTTGATAGTGTAGCAGTGACAATAGTTGGCATACATTAGTGGTTATTTAGGATAGGATGAGCTAATAAGCCATCATGTCTTTGTATTTTGCTAGGAAAATGGGAAATAGATGCAGCAGTTTACTGAAACTTGCAAACATAAGATGCCAGATGCATCGCTCAGGTTGTGTGTCAGTTTTGTGTTATTTCTTAAGGACACAACTTTCAAATTCTGTTCGTCTGCTGTAGATGTTTTTATTTAAGCTGCCAGTTCTTTTGTCCTCTACTTGTTTAGTTTCTTGACATATGTCAAGTTTTTGGCTAATAGCTCTTTGGTAATCACCTTGCTGGTGTGTTATCGTTGTCATTTTTTGTGCAGGAAACAAATTGTGTATTTGTGACAAGCTGCTGGTAATGTGCCAGTAACGAATTTGTCCCTTGAGTTAGGTGCCTTTATTATGTGTGAATGATTCATAGGAACAAACAAATAAAGGACTGCACTGAAAATTATAATAAAATGATGTCCAAAGAAAAATTTGAAGGACCTTCAGAAAGCCTGAAGAACGTGAAATAAATTACAGAATTAAAAGACAGTTCGGTTCCTTGGAAGCAAAATGTAAAGACAAAATGTTCACACATGGCTCTATGCAACTAAATAAGAGCTTTAGGATTGTCTGAAAGTATTTGTTTGGGTTTTTGCTCGTAATTATCTGCTCCACTCTATGTTCACCTGTTCCTTATTACCCGGCTGCTCTAAAGTGATTTCTGCCAATCTTTGTCAGCTCATCTGTGAGCTTGTTTCACTCATGCGCTCTGCAACAGTCCCTCATGTTATTCTCTGCTTCACAGGTTTTTTACTCATTTTCCACCCCTTGGGCTTTGTTCTCCCAATATCAGCTTTATTTAAATAAGCTTTCTTTATGGTGGTTTTGCTGATTTTCTGTATTCATTTGGAAAAGCTTACAAACCTAACACAAATAATTGGGGTATAACCCTCAATCTCATTGGGCCTGTTTGAGTGCACATATGTCAATGAACTTAAAAAGGGCTAGTATGTGCACTTTGCTAAAGAAATGCTTTGATTATATATATATATACAGTGAGTATATTTTCATAGGTACAGTGGGGCAAAAAAGTATTTAGTCAACCACCGATTGTGCAAGTTCCTCCACCTAAAATGATGACAGAGGTCAGTAATTTGCACCAGAGGTACACTTCAACTGTGAGAGACAGAATGTGAAAAAAAAATCCATGAATTCACATGGTTGGATTTGTAAAGAATTTATTCGTAAATTAGGGTGGAAAATAAGTATTTGGTCACCTCAAACAAGGAAAATCTCTGGCTCTCACAGACCTGTAACGTCTTCTGTAAGAAGCTTTTCTGTCCCCCACTCGTTACCTGTATGAATGGCACCTGTTTGAACTCATCATCTGTATAAAAGACACCTGTCCACAGCCTCAAACAGTCAGACTCCAAACTCCGCCATGGCCAAGACCAAAGAGCTTTCGAAGGACACCAGGAAAAGTATTGTAGACCTGCGCCAGACTGGGAAGAGTGAATCTACAACAGGCAAGCAGCTTGGTGTGCAAAAATCAACTGTGGGAGCAATCATCAGAAAATGGAAGATATACAAGACCACTGATAATCTCCCTCGATCTGGGGCTCCACGCAAGATCTCATCCCGTGGGGTCAAAATGATCATGAGAACGGTGAGCAAAGATCCCAGAACCACACGGGGGGACCTGGTGAATGACCTGCAGAGAGCTGGGACCACAGTAACAAAGGTCACCATCAGTAACACACTACAACGGCAGGGAATCAAATCCCGCAGTGCCAGACGTGTTCCGCTGCTGAAGCCAGTGCATGTCCAGGCCCGTCTGAAGTTTGCCAGAGAGCACATGGATGATACAGCAGAGGATTGGGAGAATGTCATGTGGTCAGATGAAACCAAAGTAGAACTTTTTGGTATAAACTCAACTCGTCGTGTTTGGAGGAAGAAGAATACTGAGTTGCATCCCAAGAACACCATACCTACTGTGAAGCATGGGGGTGGAAACATCATGCTATGGGGCTGTTTTTCTGCCAAGGGGACAGGACGACTGATCCGTGTTAAGGACAGAATGAATGGGGCCATGTATCGTGAGATTTTGAGCCAAAACCTCCTTCCATCAGTGAGAACTTTGAAGATGAAACGAGGCTGGGTCTTCCAACACGACAATGATCCAAAACACACCACCCGGGCAACAAAGGAGTGGCTCCGTAAGAAGCATTTGAAAGTCCTGGAGTGGCCTAGCCAGTCTCCAGACCTCAACCCCATAGAAAATCTGTGGCGGGAGTTGAAAGTCCGTGTTGCTCGGCGACAGCCCCAAAACATCACTGCTCTCGAGAAGATCTGCATGGAGGAATGGGCCAAAATACCAGCTACTGTGTGTGCAAACCTGGTAAAGACCTATAGTAAACGTTTGACCTCTGTTATTGCCAACAAAGGTTATGTTACAAAGTATTGAGTTGTATTTTTGTTATTGACCAAATACTTATTTTCCACCCTGATTTACGAATAAATTCTTTACAAATCCTACCATGTGGATTCATGGATTTTTTTTTCACATTCTGTCTCTCACAGTTGAAGTGTACCTCTGGTGCAAATTACTGACCTCTGTCATCATTTTAGGTGGGGGAACTTGCACAATCAGTGGCTGACTAAATACTTTTTTGCCCCACTGTATATTAAATATTTTTTAGTTCTTTGTCTCTGGACAGCCTAAAATAAAAATCAAAAACACTGCTTAGTGGGGTGGCTGTAGCTTAGGTGGCAGAGCAGGTCAGCCACTAATCAGAAGGTCGGTGGTTCGATCCCAGGCTGCCTCCTGGCTGCATGCCAAATATCCTTGGGCAAGATACTAACCCCGTGTTTGCCTACTGGTGGTGGTCAGAGGGCCCGGTGGCGCCAGTGTCCGGCAGCCTCGCCTCTGTCAGTGCGCCCCAGGGCAGCTGTGGCTACAATGTAGCTTGCAGCTGCCCTGGGGCATTCACACACACATTCACAGTGTGTGAATGTGTGTGTGAATGGGTGAATGACTGAATGTAGTGTGAAGCGCTTTGGGGTCCTTAGGGACTAGAAAAGCGCTATACAAATGCAGGCCATTTACCATTTAGTGCTTAGTGGGTTGCCCTTTGTGTTCTTATCATGTTGTTTCACACAACCAATACTAAGGCTTGATGTGCGGTTTATAAAGGAGTGCAGGCTGCCAGTGAGAGAAGTGAGACAAAAGAGTTGTCATACTGGGAATGGTTGCTTAAGCTCACTCTGCTGTCCTTTCATATTTATCGACATGAATTCCAATTATTGTGATTGCATGAAAATAATTATGCAAGCTAGGCATAATGTGTCAGGCTTTGATTGTTGCTGCCAGAGGGGACTCTGGAACAGCATTTTTCTTTTTTTCCTCCTTTCTTCAGTAAAGAGGGCTGCAATGGATCTGATGTTAGAGAAGCTAAGAAAAAAATACAAGCACTTTCTTTAGCATGTAGGGATTCTTCTTAAACTCGCCAACTTAGCTGCAATGGTGATATATTCTTTTCAGGCTTTATTAGTCCTGACATCAGATCAAATACTGGAAAACTCCAGCTGGCAGACTGTTCAAGGATAGATGTGCAGATTATAAGCTAAACGGCAGATTCAAAGATCAACTAAAGATCAGTCTTTATAAGCATTTCTGACTTGTTTTGTTTGATGTGTTATCTTCATTTTCTGAACTGTAGAGCAACTGAAAGGTCCACTGGAGGAGTATGTGAACAAACGCTATCCCGGCCTGGTGAAGATTGTAAGGAACCAAAAGAGAGAGGGATTGATCAGGGCCAGGATCGAGGGTTGGAAGGTAGCCACTGCTGAGGTGACAGGATTTTTTGATGCCCATGTGGAGTTCACCCCATCATGGTGAGTGGGTCCTATCATCTAGCGGGAAGCACGGTGTTATTAACAGTCAGGAGTGAATTTTTGGTATTTGGAAAAAGGCTTATTTTAGTGTAAATTAAAGTGAAACACAGCATTCAAAAACAAAAATGACATGTACTCAAAATTAAATCTGGAAAAAAACATATCTTTGCCAAATGTATGAACATTGGAATAACTTATTCATGATAACAACAATGACAATAATAGAGCTTTGGGTATCAGTGTTAAAAGAGTGCTACAAAGTGCAAAGAAACCATGGAAAGAGAAGACAAAGGATAGCTGAAGCTGCATAAAAGGAAGAGCCAAGCTATTTCACGCCTGAGAAGTTTTAAAATGAGACACTTGAGGCTGTGGGATCAGGTTGAACGGATTTTATTTAAAAAAAAACATCACAAGCACACATAAAACACACACCAAAACAGGACCCCTCTTGGAGAACTTGTCGTAAAAGTAAATTTTTAGTAACCATAAAAAATGAAGGTTTTGTACTAATTCAAAAAAGCTGAGCGCTTGGTGGTGAACTGAATCAAAGGCTAAATACTGTCAAGAAATTAGCATGCAATGAGGGACCTTATTAACCCCGCTAAGACAACTGCCACATCCTGTTGATGTCTTTTTGTGGATCTCATTTTCGAGCTCAGTGCATAACTTAAGGTATACCGTGCAGTTCTCTCACTGCCCCCTGCAGAGCTCAACTCGGCTGAATCAAACAGAATTAGTGATAAAACTGGGACGACACAAGGAACTTTCTATTTGACTGAAGTGGATGAAAAAAGTGGTGCTCTTAAAAGATGTTATAAACTTTGTTTCTGCACAAAGTAAAGTCAACTAAATGTGTGAGTGTGTGTGTGTTTGCACTTTTTTCAGGTCAGAACCAGTTCTAGCTAGAATAAAAGAAAACCACAAGAGGATTATCTTGCCGTCAATCGACAACATCAAGCACGATACCTTTGAGGTGGAGCGCTATGAGAACTCTGGCCATGGCTACAACTGGGAACTGTGGTGCATGTACATTAATCCACCCAAAGAGTGGTGGGAGGAGGGAGACATGTCTGCACCAATAAGGTATGCCAGCTTCTCCCATTTAAACGTGAACACAGATCTCACACTTCTGAGATGTATTTTTTTCCACTTCTTTAAGATTTTCAATAAAACTGCCACCAAGTTCTTTTTTTAGTTTTGGGGAAGATTAGGGGAAAACAAGAAAAAAAGCTCCTGATGGGAAACCAGACTTCATTAAAGCAATAAAAAAATTACAGCCTAAATTAGAGAGTGGTGAAAATAGGATTTTAATTATCTGATTATCACCCATATATTTGTGTTAAATTGGATTTCCTTCCATTCTTTAATTAAAAATAAGAATAAATTGCATGAGTATGCACAAAAATGTTTAGATTTACCCTCCACATAATAGGCTGAAATATAAAGTGTGAAACTTTGCATAGTGGAGATTTGGGTTGTAGAAAAGTACTCCAAAATAAACATCAGATAAAGCCACAAAAAAACACATTCTGGTGTTTGCAAACGCTCAGTGTCACATGATAGTGTGTTTTCCTGGCTGCAGGACGCCTGCCATGATTGGATGCTCCTTTGTGGCCAATCGGGACTACTTTGGAGAACTCGGTCTACTCGACTCAGGCATGGACGTCTACGGAGGGGAGAACATCGAACTAGGCATCAGGGTTTGTGTGTCACCCAGTTTCCTCTTGTTCCTGCTCCCTCTTTACCCCTGTAGGTTTTAAGTGGAGCAGTGGCCACCGTAGCGTGGCACCACTGATGAGGCCCCATTAAGAGTCCTGGAGGACCAGTCCTGTGTGAGCAGCTCACAGCAGGGCAATGGAGATAAATAGGTCACGTAGAGCAGAGCAGGAAGGTTGGAGTTTGTTTCTGTACATTTTGAGAGATTGGAGAGTCTTTTGTTTTTCTGCAAGGTTATTAGATTTTTCCTGAAAAAATAACGTCAAACATTTTCACAACCCGAGTGTGTTGGCTTTTATCCAGCAAGCTAAACAATCAAATATTTTTAGAAAGACAAAAACGGTTGCCTTGTCTTTGAGTTGACTTGGTCATAACTTGAATCTGAAATGGAAAGTTCTTATATCTTGTCATCAAAAATATCAAGATTCCCCCCAAAATTAAGTCTAGATAAGTAAACGTGTACAGATGCAATAAAACAGCTAAAATTCAGCTTCAACGCACCTATAAATATATTACAACTGCTGGAGATGAAGTATTAGCAAAGACATGAATCTAGCCCACAATGTCACATCTCAAGAACCACATTTCTTTCTGTTCCTCTTTTACTACAAAGCAGTGGGACACATATCCAGAGTTGCCCTGCGACAACAACATTTCTACATTTCACTACAACCCTTACAAGAGGATTGTTTGGATGTGTCCAGGGAGAAGGCCCTCATTCAGAGAAACTCTTTCATAACAAGCACTTGAATCAATGACTGTTTGGGTTTTAACAGGATTCTTGGGATAATGAATGTTAAGCGGTAGATATCAGCACCTCTATGGGGCAATTTTGCATGGTTGTTGTCCAACATCTTTTACATGAAATCATAGTACTGCTTATTTATCTTAGAGTGTGGCAGAGAGCAGTAAAATGTTTTTTTTTGGCATACCCTCTGTTGGTTAGCACCCGTGTCCTTGGGTAACAGAAACACATAGGTTATCTTTAAAACCTATGTGCCCATTTTCTGTTTGTAGTGCTCCTTATCTGTGGATGGAACATGTTTCATATTGTTCCCAGTGTGAAGAAAGACTGACGGACCTACTTTTTATCCAGTAGGAATGTTTGTCAGGAGTGAAATAGGTTGCATCTGTGCAATTGTTTGGCGACCTGTCAGTTTGAAGTTTCTGTTACGCTCACATCACTTTGACGTGGGTTCAGATAGCTTGGATATCCATGTCTTCATTATGTTCACAGCAGAAGGCTCGTGGGTTGGACACACTCAGCAGATACTTTATTAGATACACCTTGTCAGTATTAGGTTGGACACTCTTTTGCCTTCAGAGCTGTTTTAATTCTTCATGGCATAGATTCAACAAAGTACTGGAAACATTCCTCAAAGATTGATCGTGGCATGATGGCCTCATGCAGTTGATGCAGATTTGTCAGCTGTGCATTCACGATGGGAATCTCCCATTGCGTCATATACCAAAGGTGATCTATCTGATTGAGATCCCCTGACTGTGGAGACTTTCCTGTTAGCTCACAAGAGTAGCACCTGATATGGTCCTCTGCTGCTCTAGCCCAAATTCTTCAAGGTTCACGGTTCAAAGTAATGCAAAAGTGGTTTTTAAGAAGAAGTTATCTGTTTTACTGTTGCCTTCTTGTCAGCTCAAAGCAGTCTCTGGTCGGGTCTGGTATCAACAAGATATTTTCACCCAGAGAACTGTCTCTCATTGGATATTTCCTCTTTTTTGGACCATCCCTTGGGATAACCCTAGAGATGGTAATACAGAAATATCCTAGTAGATCAGGAGTTTCCAAAATACTCAGACCAGTCCTTCTGTCAACAACAACCATGCCTAACGTGTCTTAAATCTTCTTTCTTTTCCATTTTGATGCTCAGTTCTTCTGTGAGTACCCTGCCGAGATCCACTTTCTGGGTAAATTATTCATTATGAGAGCAGTTAATCTCCTTTTGAAGCTTGTGGATGTGCACAACAATTCTACCTAACAGTGAGAGGTCAATTCAGGGTCCAGTGGTTTGATCTCACTCACAGTCCTGCATGAATGAATTCACAGCACCATGTCCTGTTCTCATCTGTTCTTCAAGGGGTTTTCCTCTGAAGCCTCTGTGTTTGTTTAAGGGCTGTGTTTTTCTGTGGCTGGGATAGTTCCTAATTGGTCAGTTGCTGGCTTTGCACATTTGTTCTCCAAACCTGCAGAGGATACCTCAGTCTTGACCTGCTGATTTTGATGGCTATCATTGTGAATGAAGTAAGGATTACAGCTAGGTCATTGGATTCCACCACTGATCAACTTAGAGATTGTAGCTACATGATGCCCTTATTTGGGCATGTCCATTTTTCCTGAGGTTGTGTAGAAGCTTTTGGAAAAAGGGATGAGTACCACTGGCTGTTTCCAGAGAGGATCCTGGGAGGAAGTTATCTTGTTCAGCTTCCTATTTCTTCAATAGCAAGTCTGCTAGGTCAAAAAGCTCTTTTTTAAAGTTTTGCATTAAGAGCTGTTTCAGTAGCTCTAGATGCACCATAACATTGTTCTAGCCATTCTGATATCATTTTCAGCTCAGCTGCTGGGTGGTTTGTATGAGGAGATAATTGATTCAACCTTCATGCTCTGAGGTTTCTTTTCTAAACCACTTCACAAGCAGGTGAAGCTCTTCTGCTGCAGTTAATTCTTAAACCTTTAGCACCAAAAATGAATGATGTCCAGTAGTTCTCCACTTTATCATTATACTTTCTTTGACCTCTGTTAATGAGAAGCAACAAAAGGAACGAATCTTGGTCAGGAAGAAGAAATACTCTTGTACACATTTAAGGCTATTCATCATCTCTCTCCTCCATATCTCTCTGATCTGGTTCAGATCACTGCCCCATCTCGATGTCTTAGATCTTCTTCTTCCCTTTCTCTCTCCGTCCCTTCCCCCCGTCTTGCCACCATGGGGAGCAGGGCTTTCAGCTGCTCTGCTCCACGACTCTGGAATTCCCTACCTCCTGATTTAAGAAATATCTCTTCCATCTCTCTCTTTAAGTCCCAACTCAAAACTCACTTGTTGTCTTATGCTTTTATGATTGTGTAAACTGCTTGCTTTTATGCTTCTTTTTTTATTCTGTTGTTGTGTAGCTCTTGGGGCTATGCTAGCATTCATGTCTTATTGTTCTGGCCCGCTGTCCTACATCAAAGCTGGGAAATAGCATGGTGAACTGTAGAAGATGTTTTGGCCACATCTTCAAGCATGACTTGTGCTTCTGACCGTCTCTTCTTGTTGATCTTTAATGACATGCCTGGAATCATCATGGTGTATTCGCTGACTGGGAGAGTGCTCTGGATGATACGTTGTCACAGCAAACAATATAAGTAAAAAAACATGCATTTATGTATGTATACTCACAGTTGGAGCTTAAAAGTTAACCCAGTGCTGAAGTGCCGAAAACCTCAGCTCCTCTTGATGCCCCTTAAGGTTGGCTAGAAAAAAATGAATAAAAGCAACAATTAGATATTTTTTATATAACAGAAAACAAGAAGAAAAACCGAGAAGGACTTCTAAATGTACAGATTTAGCTTTCATTAGTTCCAGCACAAAGAAAACACGTCCTTCCAGGTGCTCTATGCTCCAGCTGTTAGCTGTAATTGACTTTATAAATCAGGACATCGCGGCGACTGTGCATCTGCCTATTTATATTTCCTGCTGCCCAGCAGCCAGCAGTATATTATTGTGAGCTTTAATTCATACTCCTACTACCCACAGGTGTGGCTGTGTGGAGGCAGTATGGAGGTGCTGCCTTGCTCCAGAGTGGCTCATATTGCACGAATGAAGAAACCTTACCACAGTAACATAGCTTTCCACACACGCCTTAATGCCCTGCGTGTGGCAGAGGTCTGGATGGATGAGTACAAGTCCAATGTCTACCTGGCCTGGAACATCCCCATGGAGGTGAGAACGGCATTTTTCTGCACCAAGACCTCTCTTAGAGAGGATGCTGTCAGTCATGCTTGTCTGTTTGTGACTATCAGATGTCCATGTTCAGAGCCAAACAGTTTTTCTTTTGGTTCCACAATTTATGTAGAGACTTTAGGCATAATAACTTCCTTTGCTCTTGCAGAACCACGGTATTGATTACGGAGACATATCACAGAGGGTTGCACTGAGGAAGAGTCTGCAATGTAAGAGCTTTCACTGGTACCTAGACAACGTTTACCCAGAGATGAGGAGGTACAACGATACGCTGTTCTACGGTGAGGTGAGCCATGAAGGACAAAGACACAGGAAAAAGTAAGTTTGTAGATGTAAGATCTGATGTACAAATTAAACCACTGAAATTAAATAAATGATACTTACACAAAGTCCTAAGAAACTTGTATCTCCTCCACAGACCAAAATATAACAAGAAAGCAGGGACTCAGACAGCATGTACATCCACATCTTCTCAGCTGTTAATAGAAAATAAATGAGATTTAGAACTTTGTCTGATCCACACTGACACATCCTTGTTTTTAGCCTTTATACATTTTTAATCGGTAATTATTTTGGGGAATATTCATATTTTATGAATTAAGTCTGACTCTTTTTTTTTGTGTATTTAAGGTCCGCAATTCTAAAGCAAGCCACCTGTGTATGGATCAGGGTGTGAAGGAGAACCACACAGCCACCCTGCACCCATGCCATGGGTGGGGTCCTCAGGTACAACACTCTTCCTCACCACCATACTAAAGAGTATACTCCATCTTTTTCCAGTTGCTTTGCTTTCTCATGAAAACATACAGTGAGCTTCTCCGGTGATGTGATTTGCAGCTGTGTCTCAATCACAGGCTCAGCTGAAATCCTCCAAGGAGCGAGTTCTGCTGTCAGAATAAAATTGTGTCTTGCACTTTTTGTGTTGAAGCCCTGAGTCAGCCAGTGTCAGCTCTTCATCCCTTCAGCCCTAAGGGCCTCTCTTTTTAGCTCACAGTGGTAAACAGGTGCTTTAGGCAGAAAGTCAAGGCTTCAGTGGTAAAATGCTAAAGGAGCTAAAATTTCAATTCAATTCTGGAAAAATGAGTGCCGCTGATAGGTTTGTAGCTTGAACCCATCCGCTGGAACGTTAAAGGCAATATAATTACACTGCAAAGCAAGACACGAAGTAGGCAAGCTTCATGTTACTCGTGCACGGGAGAGAACCGGACAATCGCCGTTCCTTCGCTTGGCCCCAGTTGCTCTCGTCCGTCCTCCCGTACCACTGTCCTTTTATTGAGGTTACATGAATATGCATAAGTTCGTTAACATATGACGTCTACATACACACAAAGAGTAATAAATTCAAATTCAAATTTTATTTGTCACATACACAGTCATACACAGTACGATATGTAGTGAAATGCTTGGACAACTGCTCGTGACCTAAAGAAAACAAAAAAGGAAAGGCTATGAATAAGGTAGGAAATAAATATGAAAAATTAAAAAGGGGTAAATTTAACTAGGAAGGAATAAAATATAAATTAAGGTTAAAAATGAAATAACTGTACAACACAAATTAGAATGAAGGGTAAATTTAACTGGGAAGAATAAGATAAAATATATAAATTAAAGTTGAAAATAAAATAACTGTACAACAAAATACACCAATACACAGTATAGAACTATATAAGAATGTATGAAGAAATCTAAATATAAATAAATATATACACAATAACAGCAGCTGTACAAGTATTAACCGGAAATGAAGAATATAGTGACCAGTGTTGTGCAAAAACAAAGTCCAGAAAGTCCAGTGTGTGTGTAAGAACTGTATGTGTGGGTCAGTACTGTGTGGTGGTGTGATTGAGAGACCGTATCGCCTGCGGGAAGAAGCTCCTCCTCAGTCTCTCTGTGTTGGTCTTCAGGGAGCGGAATCGCTTTCCTGACCTCAACAGAGAGAACAGTCTGTTGTTGGGATGGCTGAGGTCCTTCACGATCTTCCTGGCCTTGGTCCAGCACCGCCTGCTGTAGATTGAGTGCAGGTCAGGGAGCTCGGAGCGGATGGTGCGCTCAGCTGACCGCACAACCCTCTGTAGAGCTCGTCTGTCCTGCATGGTGCTGTTCCCGAACCAGGTTAAGATGTTTCCCGCCAGGATGCTCTCTATGGTGCACGAGTAAAAGTTCCTGAGCACTTTGGAGGGCAGTTGGAAGTCTCTCAAGCGTCTGAGGTGGTAGAGACGCTGACGGGCCTTTTTCACCACGGTGTTGATGTGACAGGACCATGACAGGTCCTGCGTGATGTGAACTCCGAGGTATTTGAAGCTGTCCACTCTCTCCACTGGGCACTCGTTGATGACGGGGGTCTGGTAGTTCCTCTCCTGCTTAGTGCTGAAGTCCACTATCAGCTCCTTTGTCTTACTGACGTTTAGAAGGAGGTTGTTCCTCTGGCACCAGTTCTCCAGATTCCTAATCTCCTTCAGGTAGGCCGTCTCGTTGTTATCAGAGATCAGGCCCACCACGACGGTGTCGTCAGCAAACTTGATGATGGTGGTGGAGCTGGTAGTGGCCACACAGTCATATGTGTACAAAGAGTACAGCAGGGGGCTCAGAACACACCCCTGGGGGGCTCCAGTGCTGAGAGTGGTGGAGGCTGAGACATGTCCGCCCATCCTTACTGCGTGCGTGTGTGTGTGTGTGTGTGTGTGTGTGTGTGTGTGTGTGTGTGTGTGTGTGTGTGTGTGTGTGTCTGTGTGTGTGTGTGTGTGTGTGTGGACTGCTGATCAAAGGGTCAAACATCCTTGGTCAGGAAGAGGGTAGCCTCCCCCTCACCCTAGATGGTTCATCCTAGATAACACGGTGAGGAAGTCCTGCAGTTCATCTAAACAAAGACTAGACTAGAACAGACGCAACTACGTTAATCCTACCATAAAACAATAAAACACGGTATGACCTCTCATGCTCCCAAAGTGCTGTCTAATACACACACAGTTTGCAGACTATCAAGGATCAAAACCTCTACCAATCTACAATTAATTACAAAACTCTAAGCATATATAAGTAAATATTTCTAAGCATAAATGACAATCAACAATACAAATCGAACAGCCGCATCACACTTTCTTCACAAGACATGCTTCAGTTGCATTTTTTAAAGTTATCCTTTTGATGGAACAAAAAGTCTTCAGTTTTTATTAGACCACCAGTTTTTCACACTTGCACTTCCACGGAGATAAAAGCGACCCCATGGTGTCTTAGCGTGGGTTCTCTCCAGGTAGTCCGGCTTCCTCCCACAGTCCGATGACATGCACGTTAGGTTAAATGGTGACTGGCTGTAGGTGTGTATGCAAAACAGATAAAGCACATAAGTGCATAAAATAAAGTGCGATATGAATATCTGTGAAAAGATGAATGTAACTTGTAGTGGTCAAAGATACTAGAAAAACATTTTAATAAATACTCTGTTCTTAAGAAGAAGCAGTGACATCTAGGGACCACAAGTGGGATTTTTTAAGATTTTGAGTCCAAACGCTGTTAAATCACCTAACTTTTGTATGATGTACTGCAAACAGGATGCAGTTACTCTGCAAAAAGACCCAAACTGGGCTGACTGGGTGGTTGATGGAAAGCTTTATCTTTATATCTTTTGCAAGGCATTGCAACCACTATTCATGCTTTGTTAGGAACAGAATGCGATATAAACAATTTCCCAATCAGTCTTTATCGTCAGCACACTCAAAGCCTCAGAGCTAGATGCAACCAAAGGAACTGTTTTATCTGCACTGCTAAAGTGGAAATTACTATTAATCTGAACGAAAAAGCTGAAGTGAAAGACACAAAGGTTAGAAAACAGAGCGGGAAGAATCTGACTCACTTCTGCTTTTTCTTTCTGTCAAGTTGAGAAAACTGCAGAATTTGGTGTATATAAAATGTTAGGGCTATATGTGGGTTAGAACTCTGCTGAAACAACACTGTGATTAGCAGTGATGTACAGGAAAATCTTTGTGTTTAGCACTCAGTGAAGAACAAAGACATGTTTTGCCTCTCAGCAGTATTGGGAACAACACCATCCTCTTGTTCAAAGCAGCAAAAAAAAAAACCCAACAGCTTGCATAATCAAGGAAAATTCCTGCCAGGTTACCTTCAACTTGTACATCATCACATACTTATTTCATCGTTAGCTAATAAAGAGAAGAGTATTCACTCAGCCAGTTCAGTAACTTTCCGTTTACTGTATGTGTGACGTATCTGTTTTCCTCTTAGTTAGGACGCTACACTAAAGAAGGTCAGCTGTTTCTGGGACCCCTAGGCAGCACTGGTGAGGACACTCGTTGTGTGGTGTACGATCAGATGAGCAACTTTCCTCAGCTCCTCAATTGTGAAAAGGTGACCAACGTGAAACAGAAGACATGGCATTTCTCTCAGGTCAGAAGTGTAAAGAAATCTCTTTTTCAATGATATAACTGAGTGTTTATAAGAGAAACTAAAATTTACTGGCATAGAGTTGAGAGGAAAAGTATCTATATGTCAGATTTTAAAAGGGACCTATTGAGCTCATGTCTGGGTCCATTCTTTTTTCTCTTGGACTCTAATATGAGAGTAGCTTTGCATGAATCTTCATTTCTCTCATACTCAGCATTGCTGCAGCCCCGTAGTTCATGCTTTATCTGACAGAACCGCCTTTATATTCCGAATACCTCCGTTGAAGCCACCTTTCTTTGTGTTAAAACCCTCACAAACAGAAGGTTTTAACACCGGGGCCAGTAGGACTTCACAGATAGATCTGTCTGTTTGTGATGACTATATTAGGATATCATCTCTGCTATTACTGAAATCAAAGCAGTCTGGTTAACGGGGATTATTTGCACATAAATTGAGACTTTGGCTATGATTAATATGAACAATAACTGTTGTAAAATTATATTTATGCTAGAAAATAAGGGGTCCTCTTAAGACAACTAAACCCAGACTGCTTAAAGGGTAACAAGCGACTCAATATACCTTTTACTTTGGCATTGATTCTCTTTTTCTTTTAATGTGAAAAACCTTTTGTAAGTCAATTTTCTGTTGGTCTTTTAGTTCTGTTTGGGTAACCTTTAAAAACTAAAGAGTTACAGCCTGTAGCACGGGAAGAGGAGAGCTTGAACAGTGATGCTGCAGACCTTCTGCCACATCGATTCTTTGTCACACAGCAGGACAAGCAGTGAAGAGTCCTGCAGACGTAGAAGTCTTAGGGAAATAGGGAGACCTTACTTATTTTATATAGATGTAAGGTAAAAAGTTAGTGCCATTTGTTTAAGAAAGAGGTTGCAACAGTTCACATAAGGCCCGGTCTGGTTACATACTGTTCTGTCACCATCACGCATTGTTCACAGACCATCTGTGAAATCTGTTAAAACCAAAGTATTGTATCTCCTTCTGCCTTGCAGAACGAATCGATCATAAATCGGGCTACTGGACGCTGTCTGGAGGTGGTGCCGGCTAATGTTTACTCCGGCCACCTGCTGGTCCTGCAGCCCTGCTCGGGGCAGAGGTGGACCATCAAGAACACTATGAAGCAGTGATCGCCTGGCCAGTTTCATTGGGACCAATTACAAAGGCTATTTCCAAGAGCTGTCACCTGACGTTACCTTGGCCAGTGGACAATCAATGATGCGGGGGCTCCTTAGCTTTTGAAATAAGACTCAAAAATAGATGGCTTTAAGGAGACGAGTGATGAGGTGGTTTGGAAACAATTGATGTTTTTTTGTTTTTGTTAGTTTTTTTTTAAAAACATGGACATTCAACGTGGTGAAAGTTTAGCATGAGGACCATTTCTCTATATGAATTTTACAAACTTTCAATGTGATGTTGCCATAATTCCTGTGTGCCACTTCTTTACAGTGTTTAAGTTTTAGTAGACATTTAATCGACCAAAAGCGTGTTCTTTCTTATGTGAAGGGGAAAAAAAGTTTCCATCTTCCATCAGTCTTTCTGCAATATTTCATTCATTTTGTGCCACGGACCGGCCCTAAATAACTAAAATGTGTTCATAACACACGGGAAAAGACACAGGGGAACTGAGGTAACGATAAAAACAATAAATATGAACGATAAAACGAAGAAAAAAACCCCCGGTAAACCATAAATTGCACACCTGAACCTCAACACTCGCGGCCCGGTACCAAACGACTCACGGACCGGTACCAGTGCATGGCTCGGGGGTTGGGGACCGCTGGTCTATGGTACTTAGAAATTAAGGAATGGCTACTCGTGACAGGAGAAAATTTTACACAGTTTAGCAAAAATGCCTGAAAAGTGATTCTTATGTTTTTCAGAAAATTCAAATCCTTGTAAATATTTATAATTTGAAGAAAAATATGCTAAAAATATTACTTGGTGTACTTTTTTTTTCAAATCACCCCAACAAGGACTCTGGGCTAAATCTCACTTCTATGTTTTATGGATTCTGACTTTTATTGCTATTTTTCCACCAAGCATTCTGTAGCATCAGATGCAATATATCTCGTAGCATGAAGTACTGTAAGCAGTTGGGTACAAAGTTTCTTTGCGCTAAGTTAATTTATTTGGTTAACTGCTGTGTGCCATAACTACTGAAAACCTAGTCAAACATAGGAAGCACTTTTTTGGACAAAGGGTTGGAACATGAACGAGAGAGGAGGATTGAATCAGGAATGCACAAAAGTACCAATAGTGGAAATGCAGGAGGCCTTAAAGGCTGAAATTATTAACGTACTGAGATGTATATGATGTCATATATTAAATTGCATAAGTGTGATCAGCTGGATTTTTGCTCCCAAGATTGTCTTCCAATAAACAACTGGTTTCCTGGGTTGTGCTTTGTTACTGTGTTTTAGGATACATCTGCAGTCTTTAAATTTGTCATACTTTAATTAGTATGCTTATTTTTTTCAGTTTAATTTTATTTTCAAGCTTGTTTGTAATTTTTTGCTGCTAAACTCATGCTTTATTTTGCTTTTCTGGACTATAAATAAGGTAGAGACAGCAAAGATGAGCTACCATGCTGGCCTGCTCTCCTTTTAACTGCTCCATCCATTTTCATGGTTGTGGTCAAAATATTTTCGGCATGCTGTGAGATTAGTCCTCAAAATCATCCCCCAAAATAGACTACTTCAAAAGAGATTTCACCCTCAGCTTCCAGCTGCATGGCATCTGCTGTAACTTACACCAACTCGACTTAAGAGTACTTTCATCACATTTTTTATAAAAGCGCTTCTACACAATATTACCCAGCCACAAATAAAGCAGCCAGGTGGCCGAACATTAAAGGGACTGTTCTATAAATGACAAGTTATGGGTTCAATCCTGAAGCAACCATATGTCCTGTAAATAGTGTCCTTGAATCAGACACTGACCTCCTACTGCTTACTCTCGCTAAACTGCTCTGGATGAAGCATCAGCTTAAATGCTTAAGATGTAAATAAAACAGGAGGAGACTGCTGGGAGCACAAGGGCCTGTTTCTAGCAGAGAGGGGGAGAGAGGAGTGAGGCGGCTCTGAGGGACAGAGCCTGCATGCTAACATAACACTGAATGCTGATCAGACTCTTAACGAAGAGACTGCTCATCGTTCTCTGGCGTGAAATAGGATTACCATATGTTGGTTAAAGTCCTGCTAAATGTAAGCCAGCAGTAAATGCTAACAAGGACAAACTGATCAAATAAACTCACTGCGTTACTTAGATAAGGTTGTATTTATGGGGATGGAAATTTGTATAATTTGTAGATTTTAGCATGTAAAAAAATGGAGCTATTTTTAAAGGATGACAAAAAATCTAGAAAATGAATGTAATTCATTGACATTATTGTATCATAGTTTGCATTGTTCTGACCAGCAGTGTCCTGCAGCTCCCTGTGAGCACTTAATGAAAGAGGTTATGGTTTAATGTCAGAGCAGAGAACTCACAGTTGTCAAATATGATTTTGCTCTAATATGCACCATGTGGCGCTGTATGTTTTCTGTGATTGGAGGGTAGTGTCACTGCAGCTGTCACCCCAGCCTGCTCTCTGCTCTGCCTCGGGAAAAAAGCAGCAGAGATACAGATGTAATTACTTGACAGAACAGCAACACTGTATGAAAATGTGACAATTTCATAAAACCCACTGCAGCAAGGGTAACAGATGATACAACACACAATACTGTGCACAACTCTTTAGGCACAGATGTTGGCAGCGAAGCATGGTGAAGCATCCCGCTGTTTTAGTTTTTGTTGTTTTGGGGGTTTTTTTGCAGAGAGCATGTCAAAACTAGAGACTAGAACTACAATTAGATCTTTTATCATGCAAAATAATCAGATCGCTTAAGTTCATTCTGTAGCGTGACAATGACCCCAAACAGAGCCAGAGTAATAGCTTCAGAACATGTACTGAATGTGCTTTATTAAAGGGTTTTTATCAGACTGTGATTTACGTTTACTTCACCTTATGTGTTCATTGTTGAGTAAAAGCTATTGATACCAATTATTTTTATACTATATCCTCACTTCACAGTGAGAATCAAAATCTGTTTCTTCTTTCTTTTGTACTAAACATGTTCTCACACTCTGGAGCCATTTTGGTAACATCTCCAGGCACTTATTTGTCCAATTATTTTTAAGCTATATCTATATTAACTTTAATTTCAGTGATCATAAAAGTTATATACTAGAATAAAAACAGTTTTAAAGTTTTAGAATAGAATAGGATAAACCTTTAATACTGCACAGATGAGAAATTTGGGTGTTACCCAGCTCTTATGGCAAGGGGAATATAAAATATAAAATTGAAAAATTTATAAATTATAAAATTTGCTGACTTTGCACCAAAATGGCTCCAGAGTGTGAGAACATGTTTAGTACAAAAGAAAGAAGAAACAGATTTTGGTTCTCACTGTGAAGTGAGGATATAGTATAAAAATAATTGGTATCAATAGCTTTTACTTTTACTTTTACTGTTAGCGCCGGTGTCCTTCTATTATAGTGATACTAAACAAGGCAGGAAATTATATTTTTATTCTACAAAATGAAATGAATGTATCTACTCTGCAGAAGTGTTTGTGAATTTCAACAGATCGATTAGCTTGCTGCATTATATGTATGAACTGCATTTTTATCAGTTGCAGTTTCACCATCTCAGTGCCTAATGCTTCCCTCTTGTGGTGTCATGGTGGTTAGAAATAAATATGATATGTTATATGAAGTATATAATAAAAGCAAAGGCTTCACGTAAAGAGGGATTGGGACAGCTTTTAAGCAGGGTGACCTGCAGTATCCCACTGATTAACAGCCTCAACTGACACGTTCATGATGACTTTTGCTTTGTTCCCATTCCTCAGATCGATTTTCCCTTTATAAGGTTTGCTAAACCAGATGCTATATTTATGCTAAAAGTGGCCATAAAGAGTAAGGTCAGAAGGAGGAAAGGTAATACAGCAATGAAGAATAAAGGCAAAGTCAAAGACCGATTCCAGCTTTAAAAGCTATCTATGTATTTTTTTGTACATAGATTTATATGAAAAAGATGATCTGATTTCTAGCAGCAAAGGGCACATGCAAAAAAGCATTGGCAGGATAAATTCAGTTAAAGCAGTTAAATCAGTGCAAAGGTACAGAAAAATACTTATATTAGTTTGGAAATCAACAAGCAAAGAAATCCAGATAGATGTGATTTTTCCCATTCAATAGTACTTTTAATGTTCATAATTAAAAATGCTTTTGATTAATTTTGTCAGTAGGAGTAAAAGTTTGATGATTTTTTTCTCAGTTTTACTGCTCCATTAATAATAAGTGTTTAATAATTAATAATAAGTGAATCCAAGTTTTACCCCAATGTTTCCACCATTCCTCTCACCTAACCCTCATTTCCTCTTCAGGCCTTGCCTTTCAACCACACACACCCTCTACAGCAAATTAACAATATCTGAAAGTCATGTCCTTAAGAAATAAGAGGGGAAAATCGAGTTAAGACCCAACACAGGACCTGAAAGGTGCATCTAGCCCTTCAGCTGATTCATCTACCGTTTGCTGAACCCTTGTCAGAAATTGTTAGAAGAAGAAGAAGCTATTCTTAAGGATGGGAAACTCTTGATTGATGGAATCTTGAATATAGAAAAGTAACAATGGATTTTAATCCACAATGTAATGCCATTGGGAAAGCATGTGATTGGCAAATGCATCATTTTTCAGGATAGCAATGATCCCCAAAATACTGTCAGTACAGTAAAAGCATACCTGGATAGAAAAACATACAATAGAACAGCATCAGTCATGGCTTGGCCTCCCCAGAGCCCAGACCTCAATATTACTGAAGCAGTGTGGGATCATTGTGACACGAGAACGGAACAAAAGGCGGACAACACCCAAAGACGTGCTCTGAATATCCTTCAAGAAGCCTGGAAAACTGTTCCTGTGGAAATGACAAGAAAACTAGAACTGAAGAATAACAGTTACAATGCCAAATATTGACTTTCAAGCTTGTTATATTGTTATAAACTCTATTTTACGTATATTTCCATTTATGTTTGCACATGTTCAATAAAATCATTGCTCCTGAGGCAACGAGGAATGGCTAAAGATTTCTGCCACTACTCCATAACAAACATCAACTAAAAGTGTTTGATAAATGCATTCTATTTGCTTTTTTAAAAATCACAAAGTGAGAGATTTTTTTTCAATTTAAGTGAGCATTATGTTAATGTTTTAAATGTCATGGCATAGGATCAGATCGCTTCAAAGTAAATTATATTTTGAAATGTACAATCCCTTAAACACTGTGTCCTGATCTTGAACTAATAACTACTGAGATCTCAAGTCTACTGCATAATAAGACAAACAGCACCATTTAGAAAATTTCTTTTTATTGCAAGTATTCTTAATGCTTTGATGTTTTGTACAGATTTTCATATTTACAGTGATAATTAGTATTCGTCTAATAAATAATACAACTGAAAGTCATTCTCTAGCCTACATGTTTAAATATTGCACGTGCAAAGTATGTATAATATGTGCTTGTCCAATAGATATGCTGTCTTAGCAGCTATTTACAATGTTACATAAGAAACAAATGTGGGATCCAACCACCATGCTACTAAAGAGACACTGTGCGTTTCCCCTCCAAAACAAACCCTCCACTTCAGTGATGGAGTCATGCAATTATTCTACTGGGGTGAAGACAGTTTAATTACAGCATCACTGCAATAACAGTATCCATCCAAAAAAAAAAAAAACATCAAATAAAATTTTAATTATTTCTAAATAAGAAATTCGTGATAAAACAGTTTTCCAATTAACCACTACATAACAGTAGTGTCTAGTTCTTATTTGGTAGGAAATGTCCACCAGTGCTGTAACGTTTTCAAAAATAATAGTAAAAGAAAAAAAGCATTTTGATGAAAAACTAAACCAGCGTGACCTACTGTACAAGTTTGTTTAGGCTGCTTTTGCAGCAGTGCTCTTTATAAAGTCTCCAGGGTGTGATAGTAATAAATCATCTGTGAATGAAACCTTTTACACGTTTAAAATCACTTTGTCTGCCATAGGCAAGAAATCTGTTCCTATAAATACACCGTTTAATTATGTGTTCGCATTGCAACTGCTGCTCTGCCAGAAGTGTAGGTAGAGCAAAGTCAACCTATACATTATACATATCCTCATATTTGAACATTCAATATCAATATATTTTCCACATATTGTGAATATAACGCTGAGTGTGCAGAGAGGGAGAAACACGCAAACACCGTGACGAGACAAGAGCACGGGCAGTGTGATGTTACTTCACCTCTAGATGGCACTATTGCACAACCTACAACCTTCTGCATCGTTTCACTGGAATGGATGACAAGTACAGTGCAAAAACAATAACAGGAACAAACTGAGTCCGATATGATATACATATTTATGCCAAAAAAAAATGCCCGTTTGATCTTGTGTTTCCATGTAGGAACAGGGAAAAATGTCTATATTGTGTTGTCTGGTTCACCTCGGCAGAGTTCTATGGCTTTGGCAGGAGGGTTGAGAGGAAACAGAAAGGGCCTTTACCGCCTGCACCTGGCATGTTTGTGATGAAGCAGCTGCCTCTACTCCTGCTGAGCCTCCTCCCTGTACCTCTGAACCCGAGTGAGCAGAGAGCACCGACGGTCATGCACACACACAGATACTGTACACTTCAACAGACACTGGAGATACAAATGATGGGCCATTTGCTAAACCTGCAGCACACACTGCTTTCTATGTGAAAGAACCATTCTGTGAGAAAAACTCTACTGCTCATTTGATCTATGACCTCTGAAAAACAGTTCATGATTTCCATTACTATTCAATTATAAAAAAAAAAAAAGTACATTCCCTGGGTTATACAGCACTGATATGCAAAGCTTAATTGTATATCTGTAACTCTAGAACTGCAGTATTTATAGTTTTCTTAGTTTAATATTTCAATTTCATATTCTTCTTCTAAGTATAAAATCCCTTTTGTTATATTTGTCTCGTTAATTTAACTGAAATACACTGAAAATTGCTCACAAATTAAGGTTTATGTGTCAATACAAATGCAGGTTTTATTGCTGGGAGCTTCCCGTGATGCACTGACTATTTCTTCTTCCATGACACTAATGTTTTGTCTTTGCTTCATCATTTATGTACTGTACTGTATCCCCAGTTTTCCAGCGAGGGCTGCGTACATTTTGATTGCATTAACGTTTTTATCCAGCCTTTATGTGCAAGCTTGAGCTGCAAAATTCAAATGTAGTTACTGACAGGCCAAAGTGCAACAGGGAAGAGATTAAATGGGATCAAAGGGAGTGGCATTATAAATTCCTTCCTTCCTGAGATTCAAATCCTCCAATCAAAACGGTGCCAGCAATGCAAAGACAGATTTCTTTAAAGGATTGCACACAATAACAAAGTCAGTCGTTTATTTATTAAAGCACTGTTAATAATTTTAGTTGCTGCTATTTCAAATAAATGTTTGGTACAACAAATTTCTCCGTGTTCTGTCTCAGGCTTTATTCGGGCCCTGGTACTAGAGCTATGGTCTGTTCTTGAGTGCAGCAGTGACGACATCAGAGTGGTCCGTCCCAAACCAACTCCCATTGACCCCACAGATAGGAGTTGCATTAAGGTATTGTATGTATGTGCGTGCGTGTGTGTGTGAGAGAGAGGGAGAAGGAGAAACTTCCTGGAGCCCACAATGCCCCAATTTTTAGATATCTACATAATAGTACAGACACAGATCTCTTAGAAGTTTTGCTTTTCCATCATGTTTTTAGCTCACTGGTTACAAAGGTGTTTAAATTGATTAAAATTAAATTGATTCCAATTATTATTAACCCAGGACTCAGAATAGTGGTCCATGTGTTGCTGTGATACCAGCAGCCATGTAGAAAATTCACTTGTGAATATTCATATTTAAGAAACTGGCAATAGTGATTTTGTTAACAAGAAAGGCTTTTTGCTGATTGGTTTATGGGTGTCTGGGCAAATAAGCCTTACTTTCATAAGACTGCATTTTTAGTTATGTTTTTGGCAGAATTTCTCTCAGGAAAGCTTCAACAAGCTCCAGCGTGAGCCTGTCTGTGTGTGTCTGATGCTTGGCCTCTGACAGCAGCCAAGTCATCTCTCTCAGAGAGACTAGCCAAGTGAATACGGACAGCCAGTGATGTGTAAACTGTGTCCTGCCACAGGCGACTTTAAAGTCTGCCTTATCAGTGGGTTATACATATATGCTGAGGTCAAAGGAAAACTAAATATACACACACCAGCACTTTGGTGAATTAACTCGAGTCTTTGCTTTAATCTGTGCTAAGTACAGTAGGAGGTTTGGTAGTACATATGAAGATAAGTTCACACATGCACAGAAACATCAGAAGACACATGAAAGTATAGATATTTCTATTTTAGAAAAAAAAATCCATCGTATCTTGTTTTTTTCTTTACGTTTCTTTGAAGCTGTTTAATATAATCTAAGTTGTAGCTCGTTTGTGCAAGTGTCTCTCTTTTTTTCCTTTGATGCTTTTGATGATATATTTTCCCTGTTCTACCAGACCCAGTGAAAAATGCAGGGAGCTTTCCTGTAGTTTAATATTCTTCAGGCTGCAATAGGTTTCTGCTCAACCACTCTGCTCAGAATATATGTCTTATTCAGTTTTGAGAGTGTGGTAAACCATGTTTTATCTTTGCAATCATAAATTCTTTTTACATTTTGTTTTGCTTTGAATACTACAGATATTATTTGTCATATTATCGGTAGTGTTTGTAGTTGAATAGTGTTATATTATTATTATGTGTTAGGATTTGATCAATCCATGACGTGCACAAATGCATTCACAATGGTCTTTAAAAGCAAATACATTTTTTCTCTCTAACAGCTGCTGTATTTACTTTCCTCTTCAGTCCTTCCTGTACTTGGTCAACCTCCTCTCCTCTTCCCAGTCGGTGTGGCAACTGCTGGGCCGACAGTCTTTGGCCAACAAAAGCGAATACACCCTGAGGGAGATGCCAACCTCCATACCTGTAAGTGTTTTTCTTCTTCTTCTTTTCCACACACTGCAGGTTTTTTTTGTCATCCATCTGAGGGCATGTTTGCACTTTTTATTTGGCCTCCAAACACCACCCACCCATTTGTTTTACTTCAAACGCATTCAAATAAACCCTCTCACACTGAGACTGATATACGTTCTCCACCTTACCCATTGTAAATTTCCACACAGTTTTCGTTTTGCACCCTATCCGGTGCATTCTTGTTCAAAGCCTCTCATTTTACTCCACAGGATTTGATTGACAGACTGATTGCCGTGAATTCGGATGGGAAGATTCATTCTCTCTTCCACTACGAAGAGAGTCACACATTCGGCCTAAGGTGGGATTCATTATTTTTTTCATATTACTTAACATCAGTGGGGAAGTAGACGATATCAGATTATCACCTGGTGACTGCACACACACTTCAGCCTCTGGCAATAGGAGACTGGCATGGTGACGTAATCGGCCTTAAAATGCGGCCTTTAAGGCTGCAGACCCTGAATTGGGATACAGCCTCTGAATCGCTGCATCTTGTAGCTGTGTCGTCTTAAATTGGTCATGTGATTTTGACGCGCCGGCGCGTCCGGCAACCCCAGAGGTTTAACTTAATATTTAAGTGTCTCTTGGTTTTAGACTAGTTGTTTAGTCTAATTTGATGTTTTAAACCAGAAAAGGAAGAAGAGGGCTTAGAATTACAGGTAAGAACCTCAGTGGTATGTGATAAACTGTAAATGTAAAGCTTACAGGTCAGTCCTCATGTTTTTAAATCAGATTTTGAGTCTGTACATGGCACATTATGCTTTTGCATGTTGTGAAATGTGCTGCAAAACAAACTGAGGTAAACTAACTGGTTTACTGTGATGGATTTAAAGTGCGTGTGACTGGTGCGCAGTGGCTGTGGTGCTCACGGTCAGAGTTCAGTCACAAAGAGGGTAACAGAGATGAATTTAAAGTTAAGGTGATGGTGCTTAGATTCATTCACAGACTGAAACCTTCACACCAACTTTATCCTGTGTCTCTTAGTTTTAGACTAGTTGTTTAGTCTATTTTGATGTTTTAAACCATATCACAGGGTTTTTACTTCACCATTTACGGGGTTTTAACAAGCAAACAAAAGACAGATCGTGATGTTTGAAAATGTTTTGGAAATATTCTTTAAAGATTAGATGTAAAATACGCAGAGGATAAATTCAATTGGTTTATTAGTTTATTACATAAGTTGAAAAAAAGTTAAACAAGTAAATAAAGAAACAACGTAAAAGAAAAGTAAACAAAACAAATCGGTAAATAAAGGAAAATGGTAATAAGAAGGGGAAAAAAAAGAAAAGAGAAAACCCCAACAATCCCCTCTGAGCAAGCACTAGGCGACAGTGGGGAAGAAAAACTGCCTTTAAACGGGCAGAAACTTCCGGCAGAACCAGGCTCACGAGGGGCAGTCAACTGCCGGGACTGGTTGGGGTGAAAAAAGATGAAGGAGAGAGGGAAGAAGTGTTAGGAGAGAAGGGGAGAGGAGAGGTGAAAATTAAGATGGAACAGAGGTGGAGGGAGACGAGGTGACGTCAGCAGTAGAAAAAATAGAAAGAGTAGAAAAAGCAGGAGTGTCCCTCCTCCAGAAGAAGCGGAAACGTTTTTTCTTCTTTTCCATGAGCTTTTCCACGACCACTTTTTTCTCTAGGATGAGGGTTCTCAACTGATCGGTTGTTTCTTCAACTTCCTTCTCAAGTTTCTGGCATCTTTGCTCCATTTCTTTTAATAGATTGCACTTGTCTGTATTTTGCTGTTGTTTTTCCTTGTGCATCTTTTCTAACTGCTCATTTCTTCTTGTGATTTCTTGAAGCTTACGCTGCAGGTCTTCATTTATTTTCTCTTGTTGCTGCTTTTGTGCAAGCATTTCAGCGTTTTCACACTTCAAGTTGTCTGAGTTCAACAACATCTCATTAATGACCTCTGAGTGTTTTTTCGCCATTTCATTGATCCTACGCTGCATCTTTGAACATCGTTTTTCCAATACTTCTCCTTCCAGTTCAGGTGTTCTGTCCTTCATTGTATTAATTTGTTCAGTTGTAGATTTCTTCTCTCCAAGTCCTGGAGAATACGTTTTTTTTCTTTTTCCTGTTGCTCTTTCTCTTGAAGAAGCTCTTTATTTTTGCACTCTGTTTCATCCAGCCTGACTGGATTTGGATTTATTGAAGAAGGACCACCAAAATCTTTGTTCTATTTGGTGTACATGTTAAGAGTTGCTGGACTAACAGTTGGTTTGATTTGCTTCAGAGAATCCTCAAAGTCTTTTATCTTAATGTTGCGCACCTCAGCAGCAGCTATAACACGGACTTGTTCTGGTGCCAACTCTCTTATTGGGCCAAGTGCAGCATCTTTGGCTAATGCTGTCAAATCGCTCCCTGAATATCCTTCAGTCACTTTTGCAAGACAGGACAGTTCGTCTTGGCTCAGTGGACTCCCGTGCGTTCCCAAAAGATTTTTCAGCAGCGTAAATCTTGTCTTCTCATCGGGTAAGGTCACATATACTCTTTTTGCAAAGCGCCTTAATATTGCTTCATCGAGCTCCTGGGGCCTGTTCGTTGCTCCCATTACAAGTACTCTGTCATCCTTTCCTGACTGCAACCCGTCAAACTCAATGAGGAACTCAGTTTTTAAACGGCGAGAGGCGTCGTGCTCCCCCTCCCTCCTTTGACAGAGCAAGCCGTCCACTTCATCGATGAAGATTACTGAGGGCTGTCTCTCTCTTGCAACTGCAAAGAGTGCTCGTACGAGCTTCTCGCCTTCTCCCACATATTTGGAGGTCAAACTAGCAGCACTGATGTTGAAGAATGTTGCATTAGACTCTGCAGCAACTGCTTTGGCGAGCATGGTCTTCCCATTTCCTGGTGGGCCAAATAAAAGCAAGCCACGTGCAGGAGCTCTCAGACCAGTAAAGAGATCAGGTCTTAAGGCAGGAAGGATGACAATTTCTTGAAGTGCTTGCTTTGCCAGATCCTGCCCTGCGATGTCATCAAATGACACAGTCGCTCCACTGTATACAATTTCATTTGTAATTAAGCTGACCAGTTTACTGTCCACATTCTTTTTCATATCCCTCTTCGGGGGCTGTTTCACAGCTGCCGGTCTTCCATTCTGAGTTTTTCCCACCCGAGCGGTTTTCTTTGCATCAGTTATTCTTAATGGAGGTCTTACAGAAGTGGAGGGTCTGATGGTGGTGGAAACACCTGCGGGTTGACTTTTAGGAACTGACTTTGGCTTACTTGCAATTGTTTTGGTCGACATTTCTCTTGCGCGACTTCCCCCCTGTTCACAGTCATAACACGGTAAACTAGTCATAAACGAAAACGTTTAGGCTATTTATCGCATTTAAAGGTCTTTCTTTGGGACAACGTCACAGAACACAGAAACGTCACAGGGCTTTGGAGCGTGATGTTACAGAGGTTTACAAATACTTTCAAATATAGCTCTGGTCGAACGTTTGAAGGCTGCGAACAAACTGACTAAAACTTGCTGCTCCTGACCCCTATTTATAGAAAAACTTCAAAGGCTCAAAGGCATGTGCTTGTGACATCATCACATGTCCTTGTGACATCATCACATGTCCTTGTGACATCATCACTCTTCATGAATCAGATTGTCACATGACATTTTAGAATGGGGATGTTTTTTTTTAAACCGTTTTCAAATTTAACCCTCTGTGGTCCAGGGTATAATTGGCCGTTCTTGACTATTTTTGATTTTACCTCTATATTTCACCTTTAAAATATGTTTTTCTTGCCTTATTTGGCACCATTATTTTCAGCACAACCTCAAATATCTGAAATTTGAGTTATTGTTTTCATTTTGGTATACTATATTAGCACAGTTGATCTAAATTAATAACACAATAAATTGTGTGTGCATCTCCTGTTTTGTCATGGTTGTATGTCCCGGTTCGTGACAGGCTGCATGAGCTCATCTGGTGGGAGTGTAGTACTGTAGTATTTCAGGCATAAAAACGTGGTTTTCACAGACCTTGTCACAGGGTCTGAGTCTAAGATTCAAATTGTAAACACACAAACACTCAGGCTTGCTGCAAACCTTAGCTGATCCCCCGTGGGCTTAATTTACTGCCATTGTTTACGCACCATTGTAATTGCTTCTCTAGTTTGGCATTACACTTTAATTATGGAATGTAATTATATTTTGTCTATTTTTAGTTGTGGCATTGTGTTGTAATTAATGAAGGGCCTGCACACTCCAATATCAATTTACAATTTAAATTCTCCACAGCATGTTTAACTACATTATGTTGTGCCTTTCCAGAATCCCAGATTTACTTACACATCTCCCTTTATGATACATTAGTACTACATTTGACCTAAACCTTTTCCATCCTTTTTCCAAACTCTCATTCATTTTTTACCTGATAACCAAAAACTGTGATAGTGAAAGGCTGAAATATTTCTAGGGGTATGAGATTTCTGTGTGTTTTCTGTAGGTGAGCAGCTGCGAGAAGTTTGGCTACGGGGTGATGGTGACACAGGTGGCAGCAACTGCTCCGGGAGTTGTGGCTCTGCACAGTTCAGGTACTATTGCAGTTATTTGGACACAACAAACACTTGTCAGCTGTGATGCTTAAGGCTTATATTATAAGTTGTTGTTGTTGTTTTTGTGTTGTCGGTATAAAGGAGACTTAAGGCAGCTTAGGGAGAAATGTATTTGTCAAACCGTTTTTGTTTGGGTAAGAAAGAGTAAGAAGAGGCGTTCTTTTTTGATAAATGGATTCACATATCAGTTGTATACTGATACTAGGTTTATCCATATGCAAAAGGCTCCAGGAAATACCGTACTCTTGTCAAAAGAGGTCAAAAAATGAAGCTAGTGAACAAATATTTTAATCCTGCATTCTTTCTATTGGCTAGAAGGGGCGACTCAACTGGTTATGGGAAAAGAAGTCTGATTACTTATCAGCCCTTCGCTTATAACAGCACCGCTGCGTTCTGAAACCTATTCTCTCCTATGACTTTACCCACGCAAGAACAGTTCCCTGCTGTGTTGAGCAGCGCTGGCTGTGGAGCACTCATGTGTTCCATGATGTGACATATGTTTGTGCCATCGATAAAAAGGCAGACTGACAGAAAGAAGGATGACCTCAAAAAGTGATATAGTCCAGACAGAGCTTACAAATGATGGGCCATTTGCTAAACCTGCAGCACACACTGCTTTCTATGTGAAAGAACCATTCTGTGAGAAAAACTCTACTGCTCATTTGATCTATGACCTCTGAAAAACAGTTCATGATTTCCATTACTATTCAATTATAAAAAAAAAAAAAGTACATTCCCTGGGTTATACAGCACTGATATGCAAAGCTTAATTGTATATCTGTAACTCTAGAACTGCAGTATTTATAGTTTTCTTAGTTTAATATTTCAATTTCATATTCTTCTTCTAAGTATAAAATCCCTTTTGTTATATTTGTCTCGTTAATTTAACTGAAATACACTGAAAATTGCTCACAAATTAAGGTTTATGTGTCAATACAAATGCAGGTTTTATTGCTGGGAGCTTCCCGTGATGCACTGACTATTTCTTCTTCCATGACACTAATGTTTTGTCTTTGCTTCATCATTTATGTACTGTACTGTATCCCCAGTTTTCCAGCGAGGGCTGCGTACATTTTGATTGCATTAACGTTTTTATCCAGCCTTTATGTGCAAGCTTGAGCTGCAAAATTCAAATGTAGTTACTGACAGGCCAAAGTGCAACAGGGAAGAGATTAAATGGGATCAAAGGGAGTGGCATTATAAATTCCTTCCTTCCTGAGATTCAAATCCTCCAATCAAAACGGTGCCAGCAATGCAAAGACAGATTTCTTTAAAAGATTGCACACAATAACAAAGTCAGTCGTTTATTTATTAAAGCACTGTTAATAATTTTAGTTGCTGCTATTTCAAATAAATGTTTGGTACAACAAATTTCTCCGTGTTCTGTCTCAGGCTTTATTCGGGCCCTGGTACTAGAGCTATGGTCTGTTCTTGAGTGCAGCAGTGACGACATCAGAGTGGTCCGTCCCAAACCAACTCCCATTGACCCCACAGATAGGAGTTGCATTAAGGTATTGTATGTATGTGCGTGCGTGTGTGTGTGAGAGAGAGAGGGAGAAGGAGAAACTTCCTGGAGCCCACAATGCCCCAATTTTTAGATATCTACATAATAGTACAGACACAGATCTCTTAGAAGTTTTGCTTTTCCATCATGTTTTTAGCTCACTGGTTACAAAGGTGTTTAAATTGATTAAAATTAAATTGATTCCAATTATTATTAACCCAGGACTCAGAATAGTGGTCCATGTGTTGCTGTGATACCAGCAGCCATGTAGAAAATTCACTTGTGAATATTCATATTTAAGAAACTGGCAATAGTGATTTTGTTAACAAGAAAGGCTTTTTGCTGATTGGTTTATGGGTGTCTGGGCAAATAAGCCTTACTTTCATAAGACTGCATTTTTAGTTATGTTTTTGGCAGAATTTCTCTCAGGAAAGCTTCAACAAGCTCCAGCGTGAGCCTGTCTGTGTGTGTCTGATGCTTGGCCTCTGACAGCAGCCAAGTCATCTCTCTCAGAGAGACTAGCCAAGTGAATACGGACAGCCAGTGATGTGTAAACTGTGTCCTGCCACAGGCGACTTTAAAGTCTGCCTTATCAGTGGGTTATACATATATGCTGAGGTCAAAGGAAAACTAAATATACACACACCAGCACTTTGGTGAATTAACTCGAGTCTTTGCTTTAATCTGTGCTAAGTACAGTAGGAGGTTTGGTAGTACATATGAAGATAAGTTCACACATGCACAGAAACATCAGAAGACACATGAAAGTATAGATATTTCTATTTTAGAAAAAAAAATCCATCGTATCTTGTTTTTTTCTTTACGTTTCTTTGAAGCTGTTTAATATAATCTAAGTTGTAGCTCGTTTGTGCAAGTGTCTCTCTTTTTTTCCTTTGATGCTTTTGATGATATGTTTTCCCTGTTCTACCAGACCCAGTGAAAAATGCAGGGAGCTTTCCTGTAGTTTAATATTCTTCAGGCTGCAATAGGTTTCTGCTCAACCACTCTGCTCAGAATATATGTCTTATTCAGTTTTGAGAGTGTGGTAAACCATGTTTTATCTTTGCAATCATAAATTCTTTTTACATTTTGTTTTGCTTTGAATACTACAGATATTATTTGTCATATTATCGGTAGTGTTTGTAGTTGAATAGTGTTATATTATTATTATGTGTTAGGATTTGATCAATCCATGACGTGCACAAATGCATTCACAATGGTCTTTAAAAGCAAATACATTTTTTCTCTCTAACAGCTGCTGTATTTACTTTCCTCTTCAGTCCTTCCTGTACTTGGTCAACCTCCTCTCCTCTTCCCAGTCGGTGTGGCAACTGCTGGGCCGACAGTCTTTGGCCAACAAAAGCGAATACACCCTGAGGGAGATGCCAACCTCCATACCTGTAAGTGTTTTTCTTCTTCTTCTTTTCCACACACTGCAGTTTTTTTTTGTCATCCATCTGAGGGCATGTTTGCACTTTTTATTTGGCCTCCAAACACCACCCACCCATTTGTTTTACTTCAAACGCATTCAAATAAACCCTCTCACACTGAGACTGATATACGTTCTCCACCTTACCCATTGTAAATTTCCACACAGTTTTCGTTTTGCACCCTATCCGGTGCATTCTTGTTCAAAGCCTCTCATTTTACTCCACAGGATTTGATTGACAGACTGATTGCCGTGAATTCGGATGGGAAGATTCATTCTCTCTTCCACTACGAAGAGAGTCACACATTCGGCCTAAGGTGGGATTCATTATTTTTTTCATATTACTTAACATCAGTGGGGAAGTAGACGATATCAGATTATCACCTGGTGACTGCACACACACTTCAGCCTCTGGCAATAGGAGACTGGCATGGTGACGTAATCGGCCTTAAAATGCGGCCTTTAAGGCTGCAGACCCTGAATTGGGATACAGCCTCTGAATCGCTGCATCTTGTAGCTGTGTCGTCTTAAATTGGTCATGTGATTTTGACGCGCCGGCGCGTCCGGCAACCCCAGAGGTTTAACTTAATATTTAAGTGTCTCTTGGTTTTAGACTAGTTGTTTAGTCTAATTTGATGTTTTAAACCAGAAAAGGAAGAAGAGGGCTTAGAATTACAGGTAAGAACCTCAGTGGTATGTGATAAACTGTAAATGTAAAGCTTACAGGTCAGTCCTCATGTTTTTAAATCAGATTTTGAGTCTGTACATGGCACATTATGCTTTTGCATGTTGTGAAATGTGCTGCAAAACAAACTGAGGTAAACTAACTGGTTTACTGTGATGGATTTAAAGTGTGTGTGACTGGTGCGCAGTGGCTGTGGTGCTCACGGTCAGAGTTCAGTCACAAAGAGGGTAACAGAGATGAATTTAAAGTTAAGGTGATGGTGCTTAGATTCATTCACAGACTGAAACCTTCACACCAACTTTATCCTGTGTCTCTTAGTTTTAGACTAGTTGTTTAGTCTATTTTGATGTTTTAAACCATATCACAGGGTTTTTACTTCACCATTTACGGGGTTTTAACAAGCAAACAAAAGACAGATCGTGATGTTTGAAAATGTTTTGGAAATATTCTTTAAAGATTAGATGTAAAATACGCAGAGGATAAATTCAATTGGTTTATTAGTTTATTACATAAGTTGAAAAAAAGTTAAACAAGTAAATAAAGAAACAACGTAAAAGAAAAGTAAACAAAACAAATCGGTAAATAAAGGAAAATGGTAATAAGAAGGGGAAAAAAAAGAAAAGAGAAAACCCCAACAATCCCCTCTGAGCAAGCACTAGGCGACAGTGGGGAAGAAAAACTGCCTTTAAACGGGCAGAAACTTCCGGCAGAACCAGGCTCACGAGGGGCAGTCAACTGCCGGGACTGGTTGGGGTGAAAAAAGATGAAGGAGAGAGGGAAGAAGTGTTAGGAGAGAAGGGGAGAGGAGAGGTGAAAATTAAGATGGAACAGAGGTGGAGGGAGACGAGGTGACGTCAGCAGTAGAAAAAATAGAAAGAGTAGAAAAAGCAGGAGTGTCCCTCCTCCAGAAGAAGCGGAAACGTTTTTTCTTCTTTTCCATGAGCTTTTCCACGACCACTTTTTTCTCTAGGATGAGGGTTCTCAACTGATCGGTTGTTTCTTCAACTTCCTTCTCAAGTTTCTGGCATCTTTGCTCCATTTCTTTTAATAGATTGCACTTGTCTGTATTTTGCTGTTGTTTTTCCTTGTGCATCTTTTCTAACTGCTCATTTCTTCTTGTGATTTCTTGAAGCTTACGCTGCAGGTCTTCATTTATTTTCTCTTGTTGCTGCTTTTGTGCAAGCATTTCAGCGTTTTCACACTTCAAGTTGTCTGAGTTCAACAACATCTCATTAATGACCTCTGAGTGTTTTTTCGCCATTTCATTGATCCTACGCTGCATCTTTGAACATCGTTTTTCCAATACTTCTCCTTCCAGTTCAGGTGTTCTGTCCTTCATTGTATTAATTTGTTCAGTTGTAGATTTCTTCTCTCCAAGTCCTGGAGAATACGTTTTTTTTCTTTTTCCTGTTGCTCTTTCTCTTGAAGAAGCTCTTTATTTTTGCACTCTGTTTCATCCAGCCTGACTGGATTTGGATTTATTGAAGAAGGACCACCAAAATCTTTGTTCTATTTGGTGTACATGTTAAGAGTTGCTGGACTAACAGTTGGTTTGATTTGCTTCAGAGAATCCTCAAAGTCTTTCATCTTAATGTTGCGCACCTCAGCAGCAGCTATAACACGGACTTGTTCTGGTGCCAACTCTCTTATTGGGCCAAGTGCAGCATCTTTGGCTAATGCTGTCAAATCGCTCCCTGAATATCCTTCAGTCACTTTTGCAAGACAGGACAGTTCGTCTTGGCTCAGTGGACTCCCGTGCGTTCCCAAAAGATTTTTCAGCAGCGTAAATCTTGTCTTCTCATCGGGTAAGGTCACATATACTCTTTTTGCAAAGCGCCTTAATATTGCTTCATCGAGCTCCTGGGGCCTGTTCGTTGCTCCCATTACAAGTACTCTGTCATCCTTTCCTGACTGCAACCCGTCAAACTCAATGAGGAACTCAGTTTTTAAACGGCGAGAGGCGTCGTGCTCCCCCTCCCTCCTTTGACAGAGCAAGCCGTCCACTTCATCGATGAAGATTACTGAGGGCTGTCTCTCTCTTGCAACTGCAAAGAGTGCTCGTACGAGCTTCTCGCCTTCTCCCACATATTTGGAGGTCAAACTAGCAGCACTGATGTTGAAGAATGTTGCATTAGACTCTGCAGCAACTGCTTTGGCGAGCATGGTCTTCCCATTTCCTGGTGGGCCAAATAAAAGCAAGCCACGTGCAGGAGCTCTCAGACCAGTAAAGAGATCAGGTCTTAAGGCAGGAAGGATGACAATTTCTTGAAGTGCTTGCTTTGCCAGATCCTGCCCTGCGATGTCATCAAATGACACAGTCGCTCCACTGTATACAATTTCATTTGTAATTAAGCTGACCAGTTTACTGTCCACATTCTTTTTCATATCCCTCTTCGGGGGCTGTTTCACAGCTGCCGGTCTTCCATTCTGAGTTTTTCCCACCCGAGCGGTTTTCTTTGCATCAGTTATTCTTAATGGAGGTCTTACAGAAGTGGAGGGTCTGATGGTGGTGGAAACACCTGCGGGTTGACTTTTAGGAACTGACTTTGGCTTACTTGCAATTGTTTTGGTCGACATTTCTCTTGCGCGACTTCCCCCCTGTTCACAGTCATAACACGGTAAACTAGTCATAAACGAAAACGTTTAGGCTATTTATCGCATTTAAAGGTCTTTCTTTGGGACAACGTCACAGAACACAGAAACGTCACAGGGCTTTGGAGCGTGATGTTACAGAGGTTTACAAATACTTTCAAATATAGCTCTGGTCGAACGTTTGAAGGCTGCGAACAAACTGACTAAAACTTGCTGCTCCTGACCCCTATTTATAGAAAAACTTCAAAGGCTCAAAGGCATGTGCTTGTGACATCATCACATGTCCTTGTGACATCATCACTCTTCATGAATCAGATTGTCACATGACATTTTAGAATGGGGATGTTTTTTTTTAAACCGTTTTCAAATTTAACCCTCTGTGGTCCAGGGTATAATTGGCCGTTCTTGACTATTTTTGATTTTACCTCTATATTTCACCTTTAAAATATGTTTTTCTTGCCTTATTTGGCACCATTATTTTCAGCACAACCTCAAATATCTGAAATTTGAGTTATTGTTTTCATTTTGGTATACTATATTAGCACAGTTGATCTAAATTAATAACACAATAAATTGTGTGTGCATCTCCTGTTTTGTCATGGTTGTATGTCCCGGTTCGTGACAGGCTGCATGAGCTCATCTGGTGGGAGTGTAGTACTGTAGTATTTCAGGCATAAAAACGTGGTTTTCACAGACCTTGTCACAGGGTCTGAGTCTAAGATTTTTTTTTCACATTCTGTCTCTCACAGTTGAAGTGTACCTCTGGTGCAAATTACTGACCTCTGTCATCATTTTAGGTGGGGGAACTTGCACAATCGGTGGTTGACTAAATACTTTTTTGCCCCACTGTACCTATGAAAATATACTCACTGTATATATATATAATCAAAGCATTTCTTTAGCAAAGTGCACATACTAGCCCTTTTTAAGTTCATTGACATATGTGCACTCAAACAGGCCCAATGAGATTGAGGGTTATACCCCAATTATTTGTGTTAGGTTTGTAAGCTTTTCCAAATGAATACAGAAAATCAGCAAAACCACCATAAAGAAAGCTTATTTAAATAAAGCTGATATTGGGAGAACAAAGCCCAAGGGGTGGAAAATGAGTAAAAAACCTGTGAAGCAGAGAATAACATGAGGGACTGTTGCAGAGCGCATGAGTGAAACAAGCTCACAGATGAGCTGACAAAGATTGGCAGAAATCACTTTAGAGCAGCCGGGTAATAAGGAACAGGTGAACATAGAGTGGAGCAGATAATTACGAGCAAAAACCCAAACAAATACTTTCAGACAATCCTAAAGCTCTTATTTAGTTGCATAGAGCCATGTGTGAACATTTTGTCTTTACATTTTGCTTCCAAGGAACCGAACTGTCTTTTAATTCTGTAATTTATTTCACGTTCTTCAGGCTTTCTGAAGCTCCTTCAAATTTTTCTTTGGACATCATTTTATTATAATTTTCAGTGCAGTCCTTTATTTGTTTGTTCCTATGAATCATTCACACATAATAAAGGCACCTAACTCAAGGGACAAATTCGTTACTGGCACATTACCAGCAGCTTGTCACAAATACACAATTTGTTTCCTGCACAAAAAATGACAACGATAACACACCAGCAAGGTGATTACCAAAGAGCTATTAGCCAAAAACTTGACATATGTCAAGAAACTAAACAAGTAGAGGACAAAAGAACTGGCAGCTTAAATAAAAACATCTACAGCAGACGAACAGAATTTGAAAGTTGTGTCCTTAAGAAATAACACAAAACTGACACACAACCTGAGAGATGCATCTGGCATCTTATGTTTGCAAGTTTCAGTAAACTGCTGCATCTATTTCCCATTTTCCTAGCAAAATACAAAGACATGATGGCTTATTAGCTCATCCTATCCTAAATAACCACTAATGTATGCCAACTATTGTCACTGCTACACTATCAAAAGCTGAAAACAAACATAAAAAACATACAAATTCATCACCACAACAACACAGTTGATAAATAAAGAAATACAGAAGCACACATGCAAATAGAGAGATGACATAAAAGTTCTCACTCAGCTCCCTGCGGTGCTGTTTTAAGCTCCAACTCACTCTAAACAACACCAACGGGGGTCTACTGCTTCCTGAGCATCAACGACCGCGCCACCTAAGATAAGATAAGATAAGATAAGATAAGATAAGATAAGATAAGATAAGATAAGATAAGATAAGATAAGATAAGATAAGATAAGATAACCTTTATTAGTCCCACACGTGGGAAATTTGTTTTGTCACAGCAGGAAGAGGACAGTGCAAAGGTTATTCACTAGTTTCAGTTTTATAATAATATAAAACTTAATTATATAATTATATTCAGGTTACATGACACTTATTGTATAAGATAATTATTTCTGGGATGCTGAATGACAATTTGATGTGTATTTTGTTGCTTTCAGTAGAAATCCTGCTGATGACTCAGTGGATTTTAGATGGAAATTCTGTGTTTCACTCACTATAAACCATCTTCTAATCAGAGGGCGAAAAAGCCACTCTTCTTATTTGGTATTAGCTGAAGAAAATATTTAATCTATACTGACCGTCATCGCTGTTGTCGTCCACCAGGATGACCTCCTTGAGCAAGTGTGTGATTGACAGCTGAGTGGACTGAGCGCAGGATCACCGACAGAGCCTCGTTGACGAAGATGAAGATGAGGGAGATTTGGGGAAGGTCTCTTGAGTAGCTGACCTTTCTACATCTGTAGAAAGACACGACACAACACCTGTAAACTACTTGCATTAAGTAATACGAGGTGCCAGTGGAGCACTAGAGTGATGGTTTGGGAAAAGTAGTCTACAAAGTTATACAATTAAAAAGACAATCATGATTTTGTATTGATGAGCCCATTTACCATGATTTCTAACATTTCTGATCAATTGAATGTTGTATTAAATAACAAGGAATATGCCTTTCTTTTTAAAAAATGAGGACATTTCTCAGTGAACCTTAATTTTTGAGTGCTCGCATATTTAATTTTGAATTTGTAAAAAAGACTAAACTACCTCCATAGAGCTGCTGACGTCTTGTTCAATGGGGCTGAAAGGCAGAGCAAGTGCTGCTTCCTGTTCAACTATAATCACAAGGATTTATTTTCCACATTGGCCTTTTAACTGCATGTGCTGTTTCAGATAGAAACCCTATTTTAAACTTGTTTTGTTTAAACAGCTCTAATGAAGCGGAAAGCGGCAGGGTGAGGCTTTGGCTCTAAGTTTAGCACATGTGGGAAAGGAAGGGGCTTCTTTTATTGTCTCCTTTTCACGTCTTTTTTTCTTTTATCGATTATCTTATTTCCTCTGTGAAATAATAGCTAATTAGAAGTTATTCTATAACAAATCCAGTGTTTTCAATTCACGAGGTTGGAGAACACTTTTTTAGGGTTTTTGGCAGGAAACCATTAGAAAACAGAAGGCAACATTAACAAGATTAACCACGAAGAACTGGGACATTTGTCACCTTTTTTCTCCTTCTGATACAATATTGCAAAAGTCTTGAGGCATCCTCATTTCGTTATATTCTGCTGGGAAAATGGGAAATAGGCAGAGCAATTCACTGAAACGTGCAAACATAAATGGAAATACAGTACATAAGGCAAAAATGTACTTGAAAGTCAATATTTGGTATGGCCACCTTTACTATCGAACATAGCCTGGACTCTCTCTTTCCGGAACACACTGCTTTAATAAATGTTGAGGTCTGGGCTCTGGGGAGGCCAATCCATGACTGATCTAGGTATACGTTTATTGTATTCACCGTGTGTTTGGGATCATTGTCGTAATGAATAAAAATATGCCTTTTCCAACTAGATGCTTTTCAGCTGGGACTGCATGATTAATGAAAATCTTAATATCTGGTTCATATTTCCATCAGCTTTCTCAAGATTCCCAACACCACTGGCAGAGCCTTCATCGTGTTTTACAGATGGATGTAAACACCCTCTGTTGGAGTCATATCAACAATTATTTGAACCAAAAATGTCAAATATGAATTCATAATGCTGTAAGACCTGTTGCCACTGATATAGTCCAGTTCTCGTGTAATTTACCATACCTCAGCCTTTTCTCCCTGTTTCTCTTCACTAAAAATGGCTTCCTGACAGCCTTCCACTGAGACCGTTTCTGATGAGGCTTCAGCAAACAGCAGATGGATCCATTAAAGGGCCAGTGCATCTCTCAGGTACTTCAAGTCTTTGCTTTTCTTTATATTTTTCTACATCTTAAGGACATGATTTCCAGATACAGTTCATCTGCTGTACAGAGTTATTTAGTCCTGCTACTTTTCCGGTTTCCTCAATTTTTTTAAGGACTCACAGCACGCCAGATTTTTGGGAACCACCTAGTTGGTTCAAAATGTTATTTTTACCTATCAGATTTTGTTATCTTTTAGATTCTTAAAGTGCTATGCTGTGGTGTGCTGGGGGAGCAGCACAGCAAAGAAGGACTCATCCAGGCTGGAAAAACTGATCAGGAAGGCTAGCTCTGTGGTCGGCATGAAGCTGGACACCCTGGTGACAGTGGCAGAGAAAAGGACACTAAAGAAACTGATGGACATTATGGACAATGCCAGGCATCCTCTGCACACGGCCATTAACAACCAGAAGAGTCTGTTCAGTGACAGGTTGCTTCTCCCCAAGACAAGAACTAACAGACTTAAAAACTCCTTTGTCCCACACGCCATCAGACTGTTTAACTCCTCTCTGGAGGGGAGAGGGAGGGGAAACAGGAGGACAAAGGAGGGGGGAACAACTAAGCTGTAGTGCCTCTTCACCTCACTGTGCAATACCTTTTGTGCAATACTTTTGTAAATAGTCAACAGTGCAATAGACCTCAATACTCGATACTTTGGGAGCCATAAACATCATTAGACCAGTGCACATATTGGTAAATGGACTGGTTCTTATATAGCGCTTTTCTACTCTTCTGAGCACTCAAAGCGCTTTACACAACTTGTGCATTCACCCATTCACACCCATTCGCACAAGCACATTGTTCTAGGTGCTTTCTAAGTAACATTCACACACATTCATACTCCGATGGATGCATCGGAGAGCAATTTGGGGTTAATATCTTGCCCAAGGATATTTGGCATGCAGACTGGGGGAAGCCAGGAATCGAACCACCAATCTTCCGATCAGCAGATGACCTGCTCTACCGCCTGAGCTACAGCCACCCCCTTATTGTCTCTATTGTGCTCTGTCTTGGTTGTTGAGTTGACTAATGTGGAAATAAAATTTATCCAGCAGTAAACCTGAGTTTGCGGTGAGGGAAGCATCTTGTACAGTACAGCACTTTCCAGCAGGAACTTCGATAGAATGTAAAATAAAACATTTTGTGTATTTTAAAATGACATTCAGTGTGTTTTTGTTGTTGCTGCACTAATCAACCACTTACTACTAACTGCAATGGTAGTTTATTGGATTGGAAAGTGTGGCGATGCTCGCCACCTGGTCTCCCTTCTTGCTTGTTGGTGTGGGCAGGTCTCATTTGTAGGTGCTGAAGAGCTGCTGTGGCTCATTTCCATCAGTGGCACTGGCAATACCTGGGCTCATTCTGTCAGTGAGGTAGTTGAAAAACCCCAGTTGGGTAAAGCGTTTGGGGGTTTTTGTTAACAGACATGCTTATCTATTTAGTTGGTGTTATTTTTTTCAGCTAAATTTTTTAGTGCAATTAGCACTTTCAGCATCAATCCATAGCAATGTGTTGTATTTTTCACATTGTCTGTGTGTAAAATACATATGTAAGCATAGATTACACAAAGGATCCTGCACGCCAAGCTGGATACAAATAGAAATCCCTGGAAACAATTCTTTCTGCGCTTAAGAGCAGCTTCCTATTGCAACGCTGGAGGATTTGTCACCATTACTGGATACGCTGCAGAAGCACAGCAAAGCAGTGACTGTGTGGAGTCGAAAACTATTACACCAACTACACTACACAGTCACCCACATTACCCCAATCACTGGCGTGTTTACACAACAGAGACGCTGAGTCTTTGTTACGGGCGCCAGCCACTGTGGCCTCGTTGTGTGGACACAGAGAGACCTTGCTGTGACTCGCGTCTTCCCTGCTGTGGATTTCTGGAAACCGCGCTTAAAGAAAGCACAAGACTTCTTTCGTAAAATGTGCCTTCCTGAACTTGTTGGGAAATACTTCTCGAAACAACGTGCTGCTCTAAATAGCCTGTAATGTTTCATGTTGTGGTTAAAGATTGATGACAGCTGTGTGGTGCGATGTAAATAGTTTGCATTTCATTTTTATGTGATTGCTGTGTACATGTGAATAGATCTATAATAAAGAAAAACAAACAAATATACTATTCTTTTTTGTTTTATTAAAACAACTTCACACAAAGTACAACTATTTACAATGTACAGTACATCCAAAAGAACAGCTTTAAGAATACTCAACAGGAGCAAGTGTCATTTGGCCCTGGTTTGACAACAACACTGGGGCACATATTAACAAAAACACAGCAAACCTTAACGATCTTATCAAGAAGTGTTGTGTCTTCAGCCTCACATGATAAGAGTAATCAGACTGTGTGTAACATTTTGAACTTGTTGCGCAAACTACCTATTACTCGCTCAACATGAATTCTCAGGTGGGCAATTGCTCTCGTTTGTTCAACGTCCCTTGCATCAAGTTGACAGTAGCCTTTTGTGAAAGCTGGAATCTTGACCTCCGCACACATCATTCCTACAGCATCTCTGATGTCAAAGCCTCTGTCAGCCAATACTACGTCCCCTGGTAACAGCTTTTGAAGAATGCCACATCTCTCTATGATGTGTTTATCTGATGCACGACTAGGGCTGGGCCATATTATACCATTCACGGTAATACCGGTATAATGTTAGGCAACGATAGGAAAATGAAATATCGCGATAGAATGGGAGTAAAACGCGCATGCGCAGTGCCTTTGTTTTCATACGCACATGGCCGATTGTTGAGTGAAACAGATGAACCAGAATTGGTTTGTAAAAATGGTGCAACTTCCGTGATGTGGAACTGGTTTGGTGTTTGTCTGTCAGATACACGACAAAGCACATTTTTTTGCAGAACATGCAAGCGGTCGTCGTTATTGTCGTATTTGTCGGACTAAGATGCTCTTAAATCTGGGAGTAATCTGGGTCCTAAACTCCGTATGCTTCAGGTCAAACAACACTGCAGCATCACTGAGAGTTAAAAACTGTCTAAATTCTTTCATCTTTAGTAAAACGATCAGCATTGCTGCTTTACCAGGTGTAACTATAAAGTTTAACTTCCATGAAAACAAAAAGTTATTACATTTAATGGAGTTAGAAGTTAGCAGGAAGCTAGCGGAAGTTAGCTCGCTAGTTTCGCTAGTTACCTAAGCATGATATAGCATGTTCTGACTGAGAGATTTCTGAAAAAAATCAAACGTACAGCTCTGCTATCACTTCCAACATAAATGAAGACAGGAAACTAAACAGCAGTGACGTTTGTAGGGTTACTGAAGTTGGGCTAGCTGGTATATAATGATGTGCTACGTGATCGCTAGCGACACAGCTATGTTAGCATAACATAAACAGTGAAGCTGGAGGACGAACACTAACACTTTTCCACTTATAAAAGTTAACGTGAAGGTTCTTCATGGTTAGAGACAAATGCAATCGCATGGCAGGATGCTGTAAACGGACCAAACTTCAGTCAGGAGAACAACTGAGATAATCTATCCACAATACCAGGTTAGTCATTAATATACTGCAACAACATGGGAATAGAGCAGCTGCCAGAGAATTCAACATTAATGAATCAATGGTACAGAAGTGGAGGAAGCAAGAAGAATGAGTTTAATAAAGTTTGATTTATCTGACTGCTTTGTTTCGCTTAATGTGCCTTATAATCCCGTGCACCTTATGGTCCGAAAAATGCGTACTGCACACTGCAGTTTAATGTTGCAAAGCACCTCTTTTTAACTTCAGTGGATATTATACATGGTTATGCTCAGGATATGTCAGCCCATTTCTACTGGAAATGCCTTTTGGTTAAACTTTCAGCAAGGAATTTGCATTTGCACTGTTACATTTTTATAAAGCTTTAATGTACATAAAAACCAGCTTCTTGTTTAAGTGAAAATAAATGGAAGGTTGTCTTTTTGCGCTAGTAATGTTGTGGAGTTGTATTTTGTCTCGCATCAATTATATCGTCGGTTATATCGTTATCGCAAATTTTCAAATATATATCGTGATAAATATTTTTGGCCATATCGCCCTGCTCTATGCACGACCCCCCATCCCCTGGAAATGAAAGAAATAGCTCCATGGGGTGTAATCCCGATGAGGTATTTTATGGTCTGTGTACCCTTGTAATGAGAGTATGTTTGTGCGCGTGCCTTTAAATTAGATGGTCTTTCTGTTCGAATCTCAAAACAGTCAACAATGATTGCTACTCGTTTTCCAAAAGTTTCAGTAAACTGTGGAGGCATTGTCGCCTGCAGACAGTGCCTCTCAGGCCAGTGCACCAGTGCTCCTAAGTGGGCATACAAAACATCAATGGTATCGGTGAAGACAGAAGACAGTGTTTTGTGCGACACATGGAATAGATGACAAAGATGCTGGACTGGAAGATCAAGTCTCAGACGCATTAGTGTGAGTAAGAGCATTTGGAAACCTGTCAGTTTCTTCGGTATTGGCAGGAAATCTTTGACAGTGTTGAAGAGGGACATTAAGACAGCATAACAATATAGTCCAGTGTAATATCTTACTTTTTCGGTATCGTCCTTTAAGAAAGTTTCATTCAGCTCTGTCTTTTGCAACTGTGCTCGAAGCAGTCTGTTCTCCTCCAACAGCCGGTTTATTTCTGCTCTGCCCTGTTGACTGCACACACAGTCCTTCGTCTGCCCTTCAGCTTCCGTGACGCTGTCACTCCCATCACCACTGTCCACATTTGCAGCTGGTACGTCAACCTCCACTTGTCCAACACAACTGCTGTCCACTGCCTCCATGACATGGTTGTTGTTCTTCTGTCAGACCTTCATCGATCATCAAGCCTGTAAGATAAAAAATAGTGCATAGACTTAAGGTTAATGTACACCAATATTCCAATGACAGGTGTGTGATTCATCTTTAAGTTATGTGCGGATTAGTGTACCATAAGAGCAATTTAGTATGTTTTCAGAGGGGGGTGTTTACCTGCAATGGGTGCTCTTTTTCGCTTCCGTTGCATACGCCTTGCGTGCCGGTCCGAGTCTGACACAGGTTTGTCGTCGTGCCCCATGTGCAGTGTTGGTGCCCAGTCTGGATTTGTTACATCCATTTCATATGCTGGTTTGCCTGCAATAATGCCAAATCAAAAGCTACTCAGTCGACATGACGTGGTTCTGCAGCATCACACATTAGCATGTTTTATCTCATTATCTATGACCGCAGCGCATTGAAAAAAAAACCCACTAAAAGCCTTTTGGTTTGGTCCTTTTACAGCATCCTGCCATGCGATTACATTTGTTCCTGACCACCGAGAACACTCACGTTAACTTTTATCGAGTGGAAAAAAAGTTAGCGTGTTTATATTGTGCTAACATAGCTGTGTTACTAGCGGTCACGTAGCACATCATTATATACCAGCTAGCCCAACTTCAGTAACCCTACAAATCAATCAATCAAGCTTTATTTATAAAGCACTTTTCATACAGAAAAAATGTAGCACAAAGTGCTTTACATAGTTAAAAGCAGCCCACCCCACCCTCCAACTCACTCCCCACACTCTCAATACACATATATCCCCCCACCCCCACCCACACACACACATACACACACGCGCACACTTAAAGAGTAAAAATTGGGCTGGGCTCGCATGAGCCAAGTGAGGAAACATTATAACAGAGAGCCGTCTGCACCGGGAGCCGGTCACAGACCGCAGCCTCCGGGCTGGGCACACAGCCGGAGGGAGGCCAAGGAGCCCCCCAACCAGGCTGAGAGGACCCCAGAGACCAGCAGCCACGGTCAATAACAGCCCCGGTGCAGAGAGCGCCCTCCGAGGAAACACTGGAGATATGACGCAATACGATATATACAGGGTAAAATGATAAAATAAATAAGAACAGGATACAATATAAATATAAATATAAATAGAGTAAGAAGATTAAAAAATGAATAAGAATAAAATCAAAAAATATTAGGTAAATCCTAAATTAATAATAGAATAACAGGATAGAATAAATAAGCATAAAAAATAAATAAACGCTAAGTAAAAGCTAAATTAAAAAGGTGGGTCTTGAGCCTGTTCTTAAAAACATGTACGTTCTCTGCGGCCCTGAGCTCCTCCGGCAGGCTGTTCCACAGACGAGGACCATACCACTGAAAAGCTGCCTCTCCATGAGTATGTGTCCTGACTTTAGGGACAATCAAAAGGCCAGTACCAGAGGACCTCAGGGTCCGCGAGGGTTCGTATGGTAAAAGCAGATCTGAGAGATAAGAAGGCCCAAGACCATTAAGACATTTAAAAACCAATAAAAGAACTTTAAAATCGATCCTGAAACACACGGGGAGCCAATGCAGCGATTCTAAAACCGGTGTAATGTGGGCCCGCCCTCTGGTCTTCGTCAGCACACGAGCTGCCGAGTTTTGCAAGAGTTGTAAAGTTGAAATATTCTTCTTAGGAAGACCAGAGAGCAGGGCATTACAGTAATCAATGCGACTGGCAATAAAAGCATGCATCAGCATCTCCGTGTTGGCCCGAGAGAGAATAGGGCGGACTCTGGCTATATTTTTTAGATGATAAAATCCAATTTTGGTTACATGTTTAACATGTGGGATAAAACCAAGCTCAGAGTCAAAAATAACACCCAGGTTTTTCACTTGTAGCGAAGGACATAGTGAAAATGCCTCTAATTTAGACAAGAGTTTCTCTCTCTGAGCTTCAGGACCGACAATTAAAACTTCAGTTTTGTCCTGGTTAAGCTGTAAAAAGTTTTCTGCCATCCAAGATCTTATATCCAAGATACAGTTAAAAAGGGCATCCATTGGTCTGGTGTCATCAGGAGACACGGAGATGTACAGCTGCGTGTCATCAGCGTAACTGTGGAAGTTCACTCCATGCCTCCTGATGACACTGCCGAGAGGCAACATATACAAATTAAAAAGTACAGGGCCTAGAACCGACCCTTGAGGCACACCACATGTCATTTTATGGATCTTAGAGGAGCATGTATCCATACTCACCATAAAAGATCTGTCAGAGAGATAGGAAGTGAACCAGTTGTGTACAGCACCAGAGAGGCCCACCATGTGTTTTAGTCTGTTTAAAAGAATAGCGTGGTCTACTGTATCAAAGGCTGCGCTTAGATCCAGCAGCACCAGGACTGAGAGCTTTTGGGCGTCCCAGTTACATCTAAGATCATTTAAAACCTTTAGGAGAGCCGTCTCTGTGCTGTGGTTCACCCTAAATCCAGACTGGAATATCTCCAGGATCTGTCTATCATTGAGAAAATCAGTAATCTGAGTAAAAACAAGTTTTTCTAAGACTTTACTTAAAAATGGTAAGTTGGATACAGGTCTGTAGTTATTAAAATCATTACAATCCAAATTGCTCTTCTTCAGAAGGGGCCTCACCACCGCCGTTTTAAAGGCAGCAGGGAAGACACCCAACTGAAGAGAGCAATTCATCATGTATAAAAGCTCAGCCTCAAAAAATCCATAAAGTGTTTTAAAGAGTGAAGAGGGGATTGGATCTAAAAGACATGTGGTGGGTCTCACTGTGGAGAAAACCTTCTGAAAGTTCTCAGCATTAACCAGGACAAAGCTGTCCAGTGTCTCCTCAGGTACAATCGAGCCCTCAGATGTGTTTACAATCATATCGCGATTAGATAAAATATCAGATCTGATGGCGCTGATCTTTCCCCTGAAGTGGTCTGCAAACTGCTCACAGAGCGAGTCTGTGGGGGTTCTTTGGGAGCTGTTAAAATCAGGGTTAAATAAATGATCTATGGTGGAAAAGAGGACCTTGGGATTATTTTTGTTAATACTGATTATTTTGGCGAAGTATGAATTTCTTGACTTCCTTAATGTATTATTGTACATTTTAAATTGCTCGGAAAATATTTGATGGTTGATATTATTTTTATTTTTCCTCCATCTCCTTTCTGCTGCCCTGCAATTTCTTTTGAGTTTTTTGACTTCTTCGTTTCTCCAGGGTGATGCATGTTTTACGTTAATCTTTTTGGTGGTGAGTGGAGCAACGGAGTCAAGGCTTTTCTTCAGTTTGCTGTTAAAATAACTAAAAATCAAATCGCAGGGTGCAGGTAAAATCACAGGGGGGCATTTGACTAAAACCCTGGTAAAATTTGCAGCCACTGTCACTGCTGTTTAGTTTTCTGTCTTCATTTATGTTGGAAGTGATAAGAAAGCTGTACGTTTTAATTTGTTTCCAAAACCCCGCAGTCAGGACATGCTATATTGTATTTAGATAGAAGCTAGCGAGCTAACTTGCTGCTAACTTCTAACTCATATGTCATAAATTCCATTGTCATGGATGCCTGGATGTTTAACTCAGTTGTTACACCTGGTAGAGCAGAACGCTGATAATTTTATTAAAGATGAAAGACTTAAGACAGTGTTTTAACTCTCAGTAATGCCACAGTGATCATTTGATATATGGACCTGCAGCAGAGTTTAGGCCCAGACACGGCTAGTGACGTCAGACTCAACAATCGGATAGTGATATGAATTACTTTAGAACTCACCGGAGAGAAAATGCCGCGAGCAAACCAACAAAAAGCTGGGGATTGCACGGAACTCGATATCCGCTCGTCTCACCGCTGCAATCCATGCCTGGCGTCTTTGTTTGGTGATATCGGATACATGGGATCCCTCACGTTGCCGCCAGGATGGAAAACGATTAAAAGATTAATCCAGTTTCTTGCCTTCACGATCGTGAGATCTAACATTGCAACCGACTACACACGTACCACCATAGCTGAAGCTGTATCCTTTGTCTGGCCTACTGTGATGGCGGCAGGGGGCGCATTCTAAAATGTCATGTGACAATCTGATTCATGAAGAGTGATGATGTCACAAGGACATGTGATGATGTCACAAGGACATGTGATGATGTCACAAGCACATGCCTTTGAGCCTTTTCTATAAATAGGGGTCAGGAGCAGCAAGTTTTAGTCAGTTTGTTCGCAGCCTTCAAACGTTCGACCAGAGCTATATTTGAAAGTATTTGTAAACCTCTTCAGAGTCACTGTGCACAGGATTAAAAATGTATCCACGAAAATGCCAACAAAGAATAAACAATCTTGCTGCCTCTCCTTCGAGGTCTGGCCAGCCACTCACTTCAAGAGGGAAGCCTGATATGACACGATCCATTGGTGCCTCATCAGTCCAAAGGACATTACAGGAAAACTCCGACCTACATGCAAAAATTAAACAAATTGAAGAAGAGAAGCTTCAACTGGAGGAGAAGTGCAGACAATTGGAAGCACGAAATCAAGAGCTGGAAAAACAACAGCAACGCCAGCCTTACACAAAAATTATTAGTGAGGCCTGGGAAGGAAAGTTTGGTGAAGCACGACAGAAGATTTTGTTCCTGATGAAGGAAAACAAGACAAAGAGTGCTGAATTAAAAGAAACGTCTGCCCAGCTTCAACGCGCGAATGCTACTATTGGGGAGATGCAAAGGGATCTCCAAAACATGGAGCAAAAGAATCAGGCGCTCCAAGGAACGCTTGATGAAGCTATGGAACAAACTGCACAAATCCTCGGACAGAAAAAGGAAGGGGTCACACAAATGCAGGACCAACTCAAAGGCATAAAGAAAAAATACGAAGTGCTGAAAGTCAGGCTGGATGAAACAGAGTGCAAAAAAAAAGAGCTTCTTCAAGAGAAAGAGCAACAGGAAGAAGAAAAAAAACGTATTCTCCAGGACTTGGAGAGAAGAAATCTACAACTGAACAAATTAATACAATGAAGGACAGAACACCTGAACTGGAAGGAGAAGTATTGGAAAAACGACGTTCAAAGATGCAGCGTAGGATCAATGAAATGGCGAAAAAACACTCAGAGGTCATTAATGAGATGTTGTTGAACTCAGACAACTTGAAGTGTGAAAACGCTGAAATGCTTGCACAAAAGCAGCAACAAGAGAAAATAAATGAAGACCTGCAGCGTAAGCTTCAAGAAATCACAAGAAGAAATGAGCAGTTAGAAAAGATGCACAAGGAAAAACAACAGCAAAATACAGACAAGTGCAATCTATTAAAAGAAATGGAGCAAAGATGCCAGAAACTTGAGAAGGAAGTTGAAGAAACAACCGATCAGTTGAGAACCCTCATCCTAGAGAAAAAAGTGGTCGTGGAAAAGCTCATGGAAAAGAAGAAAAAACGTTTCCGCTTCTTCTGGAGGAGGGACACTCCTGCTTTTTCTACTTTTTCTATTTTTTCTACTGCTGACGTCACCTCGTCTCCCTCCACCTCTGTTCCATCTTAATTTTCACCTCTCCTCTCCCCTTCTCTCCTAACACTTCTTCCCTCTCTCCTTCATCTTTTTTCACCCCAACCAGTCCCGGCAGTTGACTGCCCCTCGTGAGCCTGGTTCTGCCGGAAGTTTCTGCCCGTTTAAAGGCAGTTTTTCTTCCCCACTGTCGCCTAGTGCTTGCTCAGAGGGGATTGTTGGGGTTTTCTCTTTTCTTTTTTTTTCCCTTCTTATTACCATTTTCCTTTATTTACCGATTTGTTTTGTTTACTTTTCTTTTATGTTGTTTCTTTATTTACTTGTTTAACTTTTTTTCAACTTATGTAATAAACTAATAAACCAATTGAATTTATCCTCTGCGTATTTTACATCTAATCTTTAAAGAATATTTCCAAAACATTTTCAAACATCACGATCTGTCTTTTGTTTGCTTGTTAAAACCCCGTAAATGGTGGAGTAAAAACCCTGTGATATGGTTTAAAACATCAAAATAGACTAAACAACTAGTCTAAAACTAAGAGACACAGGATAAAGTTGGTGTGAAGGTTTCAGTCTGTGAATGAATCTAAGCACCATCACCTTAACTTTAAATTCATCTCTGTTACCCTCTTTGTGACTGAACTCTGACCGTGAGCACCACAGCCACTGCGCACCAGTCACACACACTTTAAATCCATCACAGTAAACCAGTTAGTTTACCTCAGTTTGTTTTGCAGCACATTTCACAACATGCAAAAGCATAATGTGCCATGTACAGACTCAAAATCTGATTTAAAAACATGAGGACTGACCTGTAAGCTTTACATTTACAGTTTATCACATACCACTGAGGTTCTTACCTGTAATTCTAAGCCCTCTTCTTCCTTTTCTGGTTTAAAACATCAAATTAGACTAAACAACTAGTCTAAAACCAAGAGACACTTAAATATTAAGTTAAACCTCTGGGGTTGCCGGACGCGCCGGCGCGTCAAAATCACATGACCAATTTAAGACGACACAGCTACAAGATGCAGCGATTCAGAGGCTGTATCCCAATTCAGGGTCTGCAGCCTTAAAGGCCGCATTTTAAGGCCGATTACGTCACCATGCCAGTCTCCTATTGCCAGAGGCTGAAGTGTGTGTGCAGTCACCAGGTGATAATCTGATATCGTCTACTTCCCCACTGATGTTAAGTAATATGAAAAAAAAAATGAATCCCACCTTAGGCCGAATGTGTGACTCTCTTCGTAGTGGAAGAGAGAATGAATCTTCCCATCCGAATTCACGGCAATCAGTCTGTCAATCAAATCCTGTGGAGTAAAATGAGAGGCTTTGAACAAGAATGCACCGGATAGGGTGCAAAACGAAAACTGTGTGGAAATTTACAATGGGTAAGGTGGAGAACGTATATCAGTCTCAGTGTGAGAGGGTTTATTTGAATGCGTTTGAAGTAAAACAAATGGGTGGGTGGTGTTTGGAGGCCAAATAAAAAGTGCAAACATGCCCTCAGATGGATGACAAAAAAAACCTGCAGTGTGTGGAAAAGAAGAAGAAGAAAAACACTTACAGGTATGGAGGTTGGCATCTCCCTCAGGGTGTATTCGCTTTTGTTGGCCAAAGACTGTCGGCCCAGCAGTTGCCACACCGACTGGGAAGAGGAGAGGAGGTTGACCAAGTACAGGAAGGACTGAAGAGGAAAGTAAATACAGCAGCTGTTAGAGAGAAAAAATGTATTTGCTTTTAAAGACCATTGTGAATGCATTTGTGCACGTCATGGATTGATCAAATCCTAACACATAATAATAATATAACACTATTCAACTACAAACACTACCGATAATATGACAAATAATATCTGTAGTATTCAAAGCAAAACAAAATGTAAAAAGAATTTATGATTGCAAAGGTAAAACATGGTTTACCACACTCTCAAAACTGAATAAGACATATATTCTGAGCAGAGTGGTTGAGCAGAAACCTATTGCAGCCTGAAGAATATTAAACTACAGGAAAGCTCCCTGCATTTTTCACTGGGTCTGGTAGAACAGGGAAAACATATCATCAAAAGCATCAAAGGAAAAAAAGAGAGACACTTGCACAAACGAGCTACAACTTAGATTATATTAAACAGCTTCAAAGAAACGTAAAGAAAAAAACAAGATACGATGGATTTTTTTTTCTAAAATAGAAATATCTATACTTTCATGTGTCTTCTGATGTTTCTGTGCATGTGTGAACTTATCTTCATATGTACTACCAAACCTCCTACTGTACTTAGCACAGATTAAAGCAAAGACTCGAGTTAATTCACCAAAGTGCTGGTGTGTGTATATTTAGTTTTCCTTTGACCTCAGCATATATGTATAACCCACTGATAAGGCAGACTTTAAAGTCGCCTGTGGCAGGACACAGTTTACACATCACTGGCTGTCCGTATTCACTTGGCTAGTCTCTCTGAGAGAGATGACTTGGCTGCTGTCAGAGGCCAAGCATCAGACACACACAGACAGGCTCACGCTGGAGCTTGTTGAAGCTTTCCTGAGAGAAATTCTGCCAAAAACATAACTAAAAATGCAGTCTTATGAAAGTAAGGCTTATTTGCCCAGACACCCATAAACCAATCAGCAAAAAGCCTTTCTTGTTAACAAAATCACTATTGCCAGTTTCTTAAATATGAATATTCACAAGTGAATTTTCTACATGGCTGCTGGTATCACAGCAACACATGGACCACTATTCTGAGTCCTGGGTTAATAATAATTGGAATCAATTTAATTTTAATCAATTTAAACACCTTTGTAACCAGTGAGCTAAAAACATGATGGAAAAGCAAAACTTCTAAGAGATCTGTGTCTGTACTATTATGTAGATATCTAAAAATTGGGGCATTGTGGGCTCCAGGAAGTTTCTCCTTCTCCCTCTCTCTCACACACACACGCACGCACATACATACAATACCTTAATGCAACTCCTATCTGTGGGGTCAATGGGAGTTGGTTTGGGACGGACCACTCTGATGTCGTCACTGCTGCACTCAAGAACAGACCATAGCTCTAGTACCAGGGCCCGAATAAAGCCTGAGACAGAACACGGAGAAATTTGTTGTACCAAACATTTATTTGAAATAGCAGCAACTAAAATTATTAACAGTGCTTTAATAAATAAACGACTGACTTTGTTATTGTGTCCAATCTTTTAAAGAAATCTGTCTTTGCATTGCTGGCACCGTTTTGATTGGAGGATTTGAATCTCAGGAAGGAAGGAATTTATAATGCCACTCCCTTTGATCCCATTTAATCTCTTCCCTGTTGCACTTTGGCCTGTCAGTAACTACATTTGAATTTTGCAGCTCAAGCTTGCACATAAAGGCTGGATAAAAACGTTAATGCAATCAAAATGTACGCAGCCCTCGCTGGAAAACTGGGGATACAGTACAGTACATAAATGATGAAGCAAAGACAAAACATTAGTGTCATGGAAGAAGAAATAGTCAGTGCATCACGGGAAGCTCCCAGCAATAAAACCTGCATTTGTATTGACACATAAACCTTAATTTGTGAGCAATTTTCAGTGTATTTCAGTTAAATTAATGAGACAAATATAACAAAAGGGATTTTATACTTAGAAGAAGAATATGAAATTGAAATATTAAACTAAGAAAACTATAAATACTGCAGTTCTAGAGTTACAGATATACAATTAAGCTTTGCATATCAGTGCTGTATAACCCAGGGAATGTACTTTTTTTTTTTTATAATTGAATAGTAATGGAAATCATGAACTGTTTTTCAGAGGTCATAGATCAAATGAGCAGTAGAGTTTTTCTCACAGAATGGTTCTTTCACATAGAAAGCAGTGTGTGCTGCAGGTTTAGCAAATGGCCCATCATTTGTATCTCCAGTGTCTGTTGAAGTGTACAGTATCTGTGTGTGTGCATGACCGTCGGTGCTCTCTGCTCACTCGGGTTCAGAGGTACAGGGAGGAGGCTCAGCAGGAGTAGAGGCAGCTGCTTCATCACAAACATGCCAGGTGCAGGCGGTAAAGGCCCTTTCTGTTTCCTCTCAACCCTCCTGCCAAAGCCATAGAACTCTGCCGAGGTGAACCAGACAACACAATATAGACATTTTTCCCTGTTCCTACATGGAAACACAAGATCAAACGGGCATTTTTTTTTGGCATAAATATGTATATCATATCGGACTCAGTTTGTTCCTGTTATTGTTTTTGCACTGTACTTGTCATCCATTCCAGTGAAACGATGCAGAAGGTTGTAGGTTGTGCAATAGTGCCATCTAGAGGTGAAGTAACATCACACTGCCCGTGCTCTTGTCTCGTCACGGTGTTTGCGTGTTTCTCCCTCTCTGCACACTCATGGGAATGTGCTGTCAGGCAGGACTCAGCGTTATATTCACAATATGTGGAAAATATATTGATATTGAATGTTCAAATATGAGGATATGTATAATGTATAGGTTGACTTTGCTCTACCTACACTTCTGGCAGAGCAGCAGTTGCAATGCGAACACATAATTAAACGGTGTATTTATAGGAACAGATTTCTTGCCTATGGCAGACAAAGTGATTTTAAACGTGTAAAAGGTTTCATTCACAGATGATTTATTACTATCACACCCTGGAGACTTTATAAAGAGCACTGCTGCAAAAGCAGCCTAAACAAACTTGTACAGTAGGTCACGCTGGTTTAGTTTTTCATCAAAATGCTTTTTTTCTTTTACTATTATTTTTGAAAACGTTACAGCACTGGTGGACATTTCCTACCAAATAAGAACTAGACACTACTGTTATGTAGTGGTTAATTGGAAAACTGTTTTATCACGAATTTCTTATTTAGAAATAATTAAAATTTTATTTGATGTTTTTTTTTTTTTTGGATGGATACTGTTATTGCAGTGATGCTGTAATTAAACTGTCTTCACCCCAGTAGAATAATTGCATGACTCCATCACTGAAGTGGAGGGTTTGCTTTGGAGGGGAAACGCACAGTGTCTCTTTAGTAGCATGGTGGTTGGATCCCACATTTGTTTCTTATGTAACATTGTAAATAGCTGCTAAGACAGCATATCTATTGGACAAGCACATATTATACATACTTTGCACGTGCAGTATTTAATAGAAAGCAGTGTGTGCTGCAGGTTTAGCAAATGGCCCATCATTTGTAAGCTCTGTCTGGACTATATCACTTTTTGAGGTCATCCTTCTTTCTGTCAGTCTGCCTTTTTATCGATGGCACAAACATATGTCACATCATGGAACACATGAGTGCTCCACAGCCAGCGCTGCTCAACACAGCAGGGAACTGTTCTTGCGTGGGTAAAGTCATAGGAGAGAATAGGTTTCAGAACGCAGCGGTGCTGTTATAAGCGAAGGGCTGATAAGTAATCAGACTTCTTTTCCCATAACCAGTTGAGTCGCCCCTTCTAGCCAATAGAAAGAATGCAGGATTAAAATATTTGTTCACTAGCTTCATTTTTTGACCTCTTTTGACAAGAGTACGGTATTTCCTGGAGCCTTTTGCATATGGATAAACCTAGTATCAGTATACAACTGATATGTGAATCCATTTATCAAAAAAGAACGCCTCTTCTTACTCTTTCTTACCCAAACAAAAACGGTTTGACAAATACATTTCTCCCTAAGCTGCCTTAAGTCTCCTTTATACCGACAACACAAAAACAACAACAACAACTTATAATATAAGCCTTAAGCATCACAGCTGACAAGTGTTTGTTGTGTCCAAATAACTGCAATAGTACCTGAACTGTGCAGAGCCACAACTCCCGGAGCAGTTGCTGCCACCTGTGTCACCATCACCCCGTAGCCAAACTTCTCGCAGCTGCTCACCTACAGAAAACACACAGAAATCTCATACCCCTAGAAATATTTCAGCCTTTCACTATCACAGTTTTTGGTTATCAGGTAAAAAATGAATGAGAGTTTGGAAAAAGGATGGAAAAGGTTTAGGTCAAATGTAGTACTAATGTATCATAAAGGGAGATGTGTAAGTAAATCTGGGATTCTGGAAAGGCACAACATAATGTAGTTAAACATGCTGTGGAGAATTTAAATTGTAAATTGATATTGGAGTGTGCAGGCCCTTCATTAATTACAACACAATGCCACAACTAAAAATAGACAAAATATAATTACATTCCATAATTAAAGTGTAATGCCAAACTAGAGAAGCAATTACAATGGTGCGTAAACAATGGCAGTAAATTAAGCCCACGGGGGATCAGCTAAGGTTTGCAGCAAGCCTGAGTGTTTGTGTGTTTACAATTTGAATCTTAGACTCAGACCCTGTGACAAGGTCTGTGAAAACCACGTTTTTATGCCTGAAATACTACAGTACTACACTCCCACCAGATGAGCTCATGCAGCCTGTCACGAACCGGGACATACAACCATGACAAAACAGGAGATGCACACACAATTTATTGTGTTATTAATTTAGATCAACTGTGCTAATATAGTATACCAAAATGAAAACAATAACTCAAATTTCAGATATTTGAGGTTGTGCTGAAAATAATGGTGCCAAATAAGGCAAGAAAAACATATTTTAAAGGTGAAATATAGAGGTAAAATCAAAAATAGTCAAGAACGGCCAATTATACCCTGGACCACAGAGGGTTAAATTTGAAAACGGTTTAAAAAAAAACATCCCCATTCTAAAATGTCATGTGACAATCTGATTCATGAAGAGTGATGATGTCACAAGGACATGTGATGATGTCACAAGGACATGTGATGATGTCACAAGCACATGCCTTTGAGCCTTTGAAGTTTTTCTATAAATAGGGGTCAGGAGCAGCAAGTTTTAGTCAGTTTGTTCGCAGCCTTCAAACGTTCGACCAGAGCTATATTTGAAAGTATTTGTAAACCTCTGTAACATCACGCTCCAAAGCCCTGTGACGTTTCTGTGTTCTGTGACGTTGTCCCAAAGAAAGACCTTTAAATGCGATAAATAGCCTAAACGTTTTCGTTTATGACTAGTTTACCGTGTTATGACTGTGAACAGGGGGGAAGTCGCGCAAGAGAAATGTCGACCAAAACAATTGCAAGTAAGCCAAAGTCAGTTCCTAAAAGTCAACCCGCAGGTGTTTCCACCACCATCAGACCCTCCACTTCTGTAAGACCTCCATTAAGAATAACTGATGCAAAGAAAACCGCTCGGGTGGGAAAAACTCAGAATGGAAGACCGGCAGCTGTGAAACAGCCCCCGAAGAGGGATATGAAAAAGAATGTGGACAGTAAACTGGTCAGCTTAATTACAAATGAAATTGTATACAGTGGAGCGACTGTGTCATTTGATGACATCGCAGGGCAGGATCTGGCAAAGCAAGCACTTCAAGAAATTGTCATCCTTCCTGCCTTAAGACCTGATCTCTTTACTGGTCTGAGAGCTCCTGCACGTGGCTTGCTTTTATTTGGCCCACCAGGAAATGGGAAGACCATGCTCGCCAAAGCAGTTGCTGCAGAGTCTAATGCAACATTCTTCAACATCAGTGCTGCTAGTTTGACCTCCAAATATGTGGGAGAAGGCGAGAAGCTCGTACGAGCACTCTTTGCAGTTGCAAGAGAGAGACAGCCCTCAGTAATCTTCATCGATGAAGTGGACGGCTTGCTCTGTCAAAGGAGGGAGGGGGAGCACGACGCCTCTCGCCGTTTAAAAACTGAGTTCCTCATTGAGTTTGACGGGTTGCAGTCAGGAAAGGATGACAGAGTACTTGTAATGGGAGCAACGAACAGGCCCCAGGAGCTCGATGAAGCAATATTAAGGCGCTTTGCAAAAAGAGTATATGTGACCTTACCCGATGAGAAGACAAGATTTACGCTGCTGAAAAATCTTTTGGGAACGCACGGGAGTCCACTGAGCCAAGACGAACTGTCCTGTCTTGCAAAAGTGACTGAAGGATATTCAGGGAGCGATTTGACAGCATTAGCCAAAGATGCTGCACTTGGCCCAATAAGAGAGTTGGCACCAGAACAAGTCCGTGTTATAGCTGCTGCTGAGGTGCGCAACATTAAGATAAAAGACTTTGAGGATTCTCTGAAGCAAATCAAACCAACTGTTAGTCCAGCAACTCTTAACATGTACACCAAATAGAACAAAGATTTTGGTGGTCCTTCTTCAATAAATCCAAATCCAGTCAGGCTGGATGAAACAGAGTGCAAAAATAAAGAGCTTCTTCAAGAGAAAGAGCAACAGGAAAAAGAAAAAAAACGTATTCTCCAGGACTTGGAGAGAAGAAATCTACAACTGAACAAATTAATACAATGAAGGACAGAACACCTGAACTGGAAGGAGAAGTATTGGAAAAACGACGTTCAAAGATGCAGCGTAGGATCAATGAAATGGCGAAAAAACACTCAGAGGTCATTAATGAGATGTTGTTGAACTCAGACAACTTGAAGTGTGAAAACGCTGAAATGCTTGCACAAAAGCAGCAACAAGAGAAAATAAATGAAGACCTGCAGCGTAAGCTTCAAGAAATCACAAGAAGAAATGAGCAGTTAGAAAAGATGCACAAGGAAAAACAACAGCAAAATACAGACAAGTGCAATCTATTAAAAGAAATGGAGCAAAGATGCCAGAAACTTGAGAAGGAAGTTGAAGAAACAACCGATCAGTTGAGAACCCTCATCCTAGAGAAAAAAGTGGTCGTGGAAAAGCTCATGGAAAAGAAGAAAAAACGTTTCCGCTTCTTCTGGAGGAGGGACACTCCTGCTTTTTCTACTCTTTCTATTTTTTCTACTGCTGACGTCACCTCGTCTCCCTCCACCTCTGTTCCATCTTAATTTTCACCTCTCCTCTCCCCTTCTCTCCTAACACTTCTTCCCTCTCTCCTTCATCTTTTTTCACCCCAACCAGTCCCGGCAGTTGACTGCCCCTCGTGAGCCTGGTTCTGCCGGAAGTTTCTGCCCGTTTAAAGGCAGTTTTTCTTCCCCACTGTCGCCTAGTGCTTGCTCAGAGGGGATTGTTGGGGTTTTCTCTTTTCTTTTTTTTCCCCTTCTTATTACCATTTTCCTTTATTTACCGATTTGTTTTGTTTACTTTTCTTTTACGTTGTTTCTTTATTTACTTGTTTAACTTTTTTTCAACTTATGTAATAAACTAATAAACCAATTGAATTTATCCTCTGCGTATTTTACATCTAATCTTTAAAGAATATTTCCAAAACATTTTCAAACATCACGATCTGTCTTTTGTTTGCTTGTTAAAACCCCGTAAATGGTGAAGTAAAAACCCTGTGATATGGTTTAAAACATCAAAATAGACTAAACAACTAGTCTAAAACTAAGAGACACAGGATAAAGTTGGTGTGAAGGTTTCAGTCTGTGAATGAATCTAAGCACCATCACCTTAACTTTAAATTCATCTCTGTTACCCTCTTTGTGACTGAACTCTGACCGTGAGCACCACAGCCACTGCGCACCAGTCACACACTTTAAATCCATCACAGTAAACCAGTTAGTTTACCTCAGTTTGTTTTGCAGCACATTTCACAACATGCAAAAGCATAATGTGCCATGTACAGACTCAAAATCTGATTTAAAAACATGAGGACTGACCTGTAAGCTTTACATTTACAGTTTATCACATACCACTGAGCAGTTCTTACCTGTAATTCTAAGCCCTCTTCTTCCTTTTCTGGTTTAAAACATCAAATTAGACTAAACAACTAGTCTAAAACCAAGAGACACTTAAATATTAAGTTAAACCTCTGGGGTTGCCGGACGCGCCGGCGCGTCAAAATCACATGACCAATTTAAGACGACACAGCTACAAGATGCAGCGATTCAGAGGCTGTATCCCAATTCAGGGTCTGCAGCCTTAAAGGCCGCATTTTAAGGCCGATTACGTCACCATGCCAGTCTCCTATTGCCAGAGGCTGAAGTGTGTGTGCAGTCACCAGGTGATAATCTGATATCGTCTACTTCCCCACTGATGTTAAGTAATATGAAAAAAAAAATGAATCCCACCTTAGGCCGAATGTGTGACTCTCTTCGTAGTGGAAGAGAGAATGAATCTTCCCATCCGAATTCACGGCAATCAGTCTGTCAATCAAATCCTGTGGAGTAAAATGAGAGGCTTTGAACAAGAATGCACCGGATAGGGTGCAAAACGAAAACTGTGTGGAAATTTACAATGGGTAAGGTGGAGAACGTATATCAGTCTCAGTGTGAGAGGGTTTATTTGAATGCGTTTGAAGTAAAACAAATGGGTGGGTGGTGTTTGGAGGCCAAATAAAAAGTGCAAACATGCCCTCAGATGGATGACAAAAAAAAACTGCAGTGTGTGGAAAAGAAGAAGAAGAAAAACACTTACAGGTATGGAGGTTGGCATCTCCCTCAGGGTGTATTCGCTTTTGTTGGCCAAAGACTGTCGGCCCAGCAGTTGCCACACCGACTGGGAAGAGGAGAGGAGGTTGACCAAGTACAGGAAGGACTGAAGAGGAAAGTAAATACAGCAGCTGTTAGAGAGAAAAAATGTATTTGCTTTTAAAGACCATTGTGAATGCATTTGTGCACGTCATGGATTGATCAAATCCTAACACATAATAATAATATAACACTATTCAACTACAAACACTACCGATAATATGACAAATAATATCTGTAGTATTCAAAGCAAAACAAAATGTAAAAAGAATTTATGATTGCAAAGATAAAACATGGTTTACCACACTCTCAAAACTGAATAAGACATATATTCTGAGCAGAGTGGTTGAGCAGAAACCTATTGCAGCCTGAAGAATATTAAACTACAGGAAAGCTCCCTGCATTTTTCACTGGGTCTGGTAGAACAGGGAAAACATATCATCAAAAGCATCAAAGGAAAAAAAGAGAGACACTTGCACAAACGAGCTACAACTTAGATTATATTAAACAGCTTCAAAGAAACGTAAAGAAAAAAACAAGATACGATGGATTTTTTTTTCTAAAATAGAAATATCTATACTTTCATGTGTCTTCTGATGTTTCTGTGCATGTGTGAACTTATCTTCATATGTACTACCAAACCTCCTACTGTACTTAGCACAGATTAAAGCAAAGACTCGAGTTAATTCACCAAAGTGCTGGTGTGTGTATATTTAGTTTTCCTTTGACCTCAGCATATATGTATAACCCACTGATAAGGCAGACTTTAAAGTCGCCTGTGGCAGGACACAGTTTACACATCACTGGCTGTCCGTATTCACTTGGCTAGTCTCTCTGAGAGAGATGACTTGGCTGCTGTCAGAGGCCAAGCATCAGACACACACAGACAGGCTCACGCTGGAGCTTGTTGAAGCTTTCCTGAGAGAAATTCTGCCAAAAACATAACTAAAAATGCAGTCTTATGAAAGTAAGGCTTATTTGCCCAGACACCCATAAACCAATCAGCAAAAAGCCTTTCTTGTTAACAAAATCACTATTGCCAGTTTCTTAAATATGAATATTCACAAGTGAATTTTCTACATGGCTGCTGGTATCACAGCAACACATGGACCACTATTCTGAGTCCTGGGTTAATAATAATTGGAATCAATTTAATTTTAATCAATTTAAACACCTTTGTAACCAGTGAGCTAAAAACATGATGGAAAAGCAAAACTTCTAAGAGATCTGTGTCTGTACTATTATGTAGATATCTAAAAATTGGGGCATTGTGGGCTCCAGGAAGTTTCTCCTTCTCCCTCTCTCTCACACACACACGCACGCACATACATACAATACCTTAATGCAACTCCTATCTGTGGGGTCAATGGGAGTTGGTTTGGGACGGACCACTCTGATGTCGTCACTGCTGCACTCAAGAACAGACCATAGCTCTAGTACCAGGGCCCGAATAAAGCCTGAGACAGAACACGGAGAAATTTGTTGTACCAAACATTTATTTGAAATAGCAGCAACTAAAATTATTAACAGTGCTTTAATAAATAAACGACTGACTTTGTTATTGTGTGCAATCTTTTAAAGAAATCTGTCTTTGCATTGCTGGCACCGTTTTGATTGGAGGATTTGAATCTCAGGAAGGAAGGAATTTATAATGCCACTCCCTTTGATCCCATTTAATCTCTTCCCTGTTGCACTTTGGCCTGTCAGTAACTACATTTGAATTTTGCAGCTCAAGCTTGCACATAAAGGCTGGATAAAAACGTTAATGCAATCAAAATGTACGCAGCCCTCGCTGGAAAACTGGGGATACAGTACAGTACATAAATGATGAAGCAAAGACAAAACATTAGTGTCATGGAAGAAGAAATAGTCAGTGCATCACGGGAAGCTCCCAGCAATAAAACCTGCATTTGTATTGACACATAAACCTTAATTTGTGAGCAATTTTCAGTGTATTTCAGTTAAATTAACGAGACAAATATAACAAAAGGGATTTTATACTTAGAAGAAGAATATGAAATTGAAATATTAAACTAAGAAAACTATAAATACTGCAGTTCTAGAGTTACAGATATACAATTAAGCTTTGCATATCAGTGCTGTATAACCCAGGGAATGTACTTTTTTTATATAATTGAATAGTAATGGAAATCATGAACTGTTTTTCAGAGGTCATAGATCAAATGAGCAGTAGAGTTTTTCTCACAGAATGGTTCTTTCACATAGAAAGCAGTGTGTGCTGCAGGTTTAGCAAATGGCCCATCATTTGTAAGCTCTGTCTGGACTATATCACTTTTTGAGGTCATCCTTCTTTCTGTCAGTCTGCCTTTTTATCGATGGCACAAACATATGTCACATCATGGAACACATGAGTGCTCCACAGCCAGCGCTGCTCAACACAGCAGGGAACTGTTCTTGCGTGGGTAAAGTCATAGGAGAGAATAGGTTTCAGAACGCAGCGGTGCTGTTATAAGCGAAGGGCTGATAAGTAATCAGACTTCTTTTCCCATAACCAGTTGAGTCGCCCCTTCTAGCCAATAGAAAGAATGCAGGATTAAAATATTTGTTCACTAGCTTCATTTTTTGACCTCTTTTGACAAGAGTACGGTATTTCCTGGAGCCTTTTGCATATGGATAAACCTAGTATCAGTATACAACTGATATGTGAATCCATTTATCAAAAAAGAACGCCTCTTCTTACTCTTTCTTACCCAAACAAAAACGGTTTGACAAATACATTTCTCCCTAAGCTGCCTTAAGTCTCCTTTATACCGACAACACAAAAACAACAACAACAACTTATAATATAAGCCTTAAGCATCACAGCTGACAAGTGTTTGTTGTGTCCAAATAACTGCAATAGTACCTGAACTGTGCAGAGCCACAACTCCCGGAGCAGTTGCTGCCACCTGTGTCACCATCACCCCGTAGCCAAACTTCTCGCAGCTGCTCACCTACAGAAAACACACAGAAATCTCATACCCCTAGAAATATTTCAGCCTTTCACTATCACAGTTTTTGGTTATCAGGTAAAAAATGAATGAGAGTTTGGAAAAAGGATGGAAAAGGTTTAGGTCAAATGTAGTACTAATGTATCATAAAGGGAGATGTGTAAGTAAATCTGGGATTCTGGAAAGGCACAACATAATGTAGTTAAACATGCTGTGGAGAATTTAAATTGTAAATTGATATTGGAGTGTGCAGGCCCTTCATTAATTACAACACAATGCCACAACTAAAAATAGACAAAATATAATTACATTCCATAATTAAAGTGTAATGCCAAACTAGAGAAGCAATTACAATGGTGCGTAAACAATGGCAGTAAATTAAGCCCACGGGGGATCAGCTAAGGTTTGCAGCAAGCCTGAGTGTTTGTGTGTTTACAATTTGAATCTTAGACTCAGACCCTGTGACAAGGTCTGTGAAAACCACGTTTTTATGCCTGAAATACTACAGTACTACACTCCCACCAGATGAGCTCATGCAGCCTGTCACGAACCGGGACATACAACCATGACAAAACAGGAGATGCACACACAATTTATTGTGTTATTAATTTAGATCAACTGTGCTAATATAGTATACCAAAATGAAAACAATAACTCAAATTTCAGATATTTGAGGTTGTGCTGAAAATAATGGTGCCAAATAAGGCAAGAAAAACATATTTTAAAGGTGAAATATAGAGGTAAAATCAAAAATAGTCAAGAACGGCCAATTATACCCTGGACCACAGAGGGTTAAATTTGAAAACGGTTTAAAAAAAAACATCCCCATTCTAAAATGTCATGTGACAATCTGATTCATGAAGAGTGATGATGTCACAAGGACATGTGATGATGTCACAAGGACATGTGATGATGTCACAAGCACATGCCTTTGAGCCTTTGAAGTTTTTCTATAAATAGGGGTCAGGAGCAGCAAGTTTTAGTCAGTTTGTTCGCAGCCTTCAAACGTTCGACCAGAGCTATATTTGAAAGTATTTGTAAACCTCTGTAACATCACGCTCCAAAGCCCTGTGACGTTTCTGTGTTCTGTGACGTTGTCCCAAAGAAAGACCTTTAAATGCGATAAATAGCCTAAACGTTTTCGTTTATGACTAGTTTACCGTGTTATGACTGTGAACAGGGGGGAAGTCGCGCAAGAGAAATGTCGACCAAAACAATTGCAAGTAAGCCAAAGTCAGTTCCTAAAAGTCAACCCGCAGGTGTTTCCACCACCATCAGACCCTCCACTTCTGTAAGACCTCCATTAAGAATAACTGATGCAAAGAAAACCGCTCGGGTGGGAAAAACTCAGAATGGAAGACCGGCAGCTGTGAAACAGCCCCCGAAGAGGGATATGAAAAAGAATGTGGACAGTAAACTGGTCAGCTTAATTACAAATGAAATTGTATACAGTGGAGCGACTGTGTCATTTGATGACATCGCAGGGCAGGATCTGGCAAAGCAAGCACTTCAAGAAATTGTCATCCTTCCTGCCTTAAGACCTGATCTCTTTACTGGTCTGAGAGCTCCTGCACGTGGCTTGCTTTTATTTGGCCCACCAGGAAATGGGAAGACCATGCTCGCCAAAGCAGTTGCTGCAGAGTCTAATGCAACATTCTTCAACATCAGTGCTGCTAGTTTGACCTCCAAATATGTGGGAGAAGGCGAGAAGCTCGTACGAGCACTCTTTGCAGTTGCAAGAGAGAGACAGCCCTCAGTAATCTTCATCGATGAAGTGGACGGCTTGCTCTGTCAAAGGAGGGAGGGGGAGCACGACGCCTCTCGCCGTTTAAAAACTGAGTTCCTCATTGAGTTTGACGGGTTGCAGTCAGGAAAGGATGACAGAGTACTTGTAATGGGAGCAACGAACAGGCCCCAGGAGCTCGATGAAGCAATATTAAGGCGCTTTGCAAAAAGAGTATATGTGACCTTACCCGATGAGAAGACAAGATTTACGCTGCTGAAAAATCTTTTGGGAACGCACGGGAGTCCACTGAGCCAAGACGAACTGTCCTGTCTTGCAAAAGTGACTGAAGGATATTCAGGGAGCGATTTGACAGCATTAGCCAAAGATGCTGCACTTGGCCCAATAAGAGAGTTGGCACCAGAACAAGTCCGTGTTATAGCTGCTGCTGAGGTGCGCAACATTAAGATGAAAGACTTTGAGGATTCTCTGAAGCAAATCAAACCAACTGTTAGTCCAGCAACTCTTAACATGTACACCAAATAGAACAAAGATTTTGGTGGTCCTTCTTCAATAAATCCAAATCCAGTCAGGCTGGATGAAACAGAGTGCAAAAATAAAGAGCTTCTTCAAGAGAAAGAGCAACAGGAAAAAGAAAAAAAAAGTATTCTCCAGGACTTGGAGAGAAGAAATCTACAACTGAACAAATTAATACAATGAAGGACAGAACACCTGAACTGGAAGGAGAAGTATTGGAAAAACGACGTTCAAAGATGCAGCGTAGGATCAATGAAATGGCGAAAAAACACTCAGAGGTCATTAATGAGATGTTGTTGAACTCAGACAACTTGAAGTGTGAAAACGCTGAAATGCTTGCACAAAAGCAGCAACAAGAGAAAATAAATGAAGACCTGCAGCGTAAGCTTCAAGAAATCACAAGAAGAAATGAGCAGTTAGAAAAGATGCACAAGGAAAAACAACAGCAAAATACAGACAAGTGCAATCTATTAAAAGAAATGGAGCAAAGATGCCAGAAACTTGAGAAGGAAGTTGAAGAAACAACCGATCAGTTGAGAACCCTCATCCTAGAGAAAAAAGTGGTCGTGGAAAAGCTCATGGAAAAGAAGAAAAAACGTTTCCGCTTCTTCTGGAGGAGGGACACTCCTGCTTTTTCTACTTTTTCTATTTTTTCTACTGCTGACGTCACCTCGTCTCCCTCCACCTCTGTTCCATCTTAATTTTCACCTCTCCTCTCCCCTTCTCTCCTAACACTTCTTCCCTCTCTCCTTCATCTTTTTTCACCCCAACCAGTCCCGGCAGTTGACTGCCCCTCGTGAGCCTGGTTCTGCCGGAAGTTTCTGCCCGTTTAAAGGCAGTTTTTCTTCCCCACTGTCGCCTAGTGCTTGCTCAGAGGGGATTGTTGGGGTTTTCTCTTTTCTTTTTTTTTCCCTTCTTATTACCATTTTCCTTTATTTACCGATTTGTTTTGTTTACTTTTCTTTTACGTTGTTTCTTTATTTACTTGTTTAACTTTTTTTCAACTTATGTAATAAACTAATAAACCAATTGAATTTATCCTCTGCGTATTTTACATCTAATCTTTAAAGAATATTTCCAAAACATTTTCAAACATCACGATCTGTCTTTTGTTTGCTTGTTAAAACCCCGTAAATGGTGGAGTAAAAACCCTGTGATATGGTTTAAAACATCAAAATAGACTAAACAACTAGTCTAAAACTAAGAGACACAGGATAAAGTTGGTGTGAAGGTTTCAGTCTGTGAATGAATCTAAGCACCATCACCTTAACTTTAAATTCATCTCTGTTACCCTCTTTGTGACTGAACTCTGACCGTGAGCACCACAGCCACTGCGCACCAGTCACACACACTTTAAATCCATCACAGTAAACCAGTTAGTTTACCTCAGTTTGTTTTGCAGCACATTTCACAACATGCAAAAGCATAATGTGCCATGTACAGACTCAAAATCTGATTTAAAAACATGAGGACTGACCTGTAAGCTTTACATTTACAGTTTATCACATACCACTGAGCAGTTCTTACCTGTAATTCTAAGCCCTCTTCTTCCTTTTCTGGTTTAAAACATCAAATTAGACTAAACAACTAGTCTAAAACCAAGAGACACTTAAATATTAAGTTAAACCTCTGGGGTTGCCGGACGCGCCGGCGCGTCAAAATCACATGACCAATTTAAGACGACACAGCTACAAGATGCAGCGATTCAGAGGCTGTATCCCAATTCAGGGTCTGCAGCCTTAAAGGCCGCATTTTAAGGCCGATTACGTCACCATGCCAGTCTCCTATTGCCAGAGGCTGAAGTGTGTGTGCAGTCACCAGGTGATAATCTGATATCGTCTACTTCCCCACTGATGTTAAGTAATATGAAAAAAATAATGAATCCCACCTTAGGCCGAATGTGTGACTCTCTTCGTAGTGGAAGAGAGAATGAATCTTCCCATCCGAATTCACGGCAATCAGTCTGTCAATCAAATCCTGTGGAGTAAAATGAGAGGCTTTGAACAAGAATGCACCGGATAGGGTGCAAAACGAAAACTGTGTGGAAATTTACAATGGGTAAGGTGGAGAACGTATATCAGTCTCAGTGTGAGAGGGTTTATTTGAATGCGTTTGAAGTAAAACAAATGGGTGGGTGGTGTTTGGAGGCCAAATAAAAAGTGCAAACATGCCCTCAGATGGATGACAAAAAAAAACTGCAGTGTGTGGAAAAGAAGAAGAAGAAAAACACTTACAGGTATGGAGGTTGGCATCTCCCTCAGGGTGTATTCGCTTTTGTTGGCCAAAGACTGTCGGCCCAGCAGTTGCCACACCGACTGGGAAGAGGAGAGGAGGTTGACCAAGTACAGGAAGGACTGAAGAGGAAAGTAAATACAGCAGCTGTTAGAGAGAAAAAATGTATTTGCTTTTAAAGACCATTGTGAATGCATTTGTGCACGTCATGGATTGATCAAATCCTAACACATAATAATAATATAACACTATTCAACTACAAACACTACCGATAATATGACAAATAATATCTGTAGTATTCAAAGCAAAACAAAATGTAAAAAGAATTTATGATTGCAAAGATAAAACATGGTTTACCACACTCTCAAAACTGAATAAGACATATATTCTGAGCAGAGTGGTTGAGCAGAAACCTATTGCAGCCTGAAGAATATTAAACTACAGGAAAGCTCCCTGCATTTTTCACTGGGTCTGGTAGAACAGGGAAAACATATCATCAAAAGCATCAAAGGAAAAAAAGAGAGACACTTGCACAAACGAGCTACAACTTAGATTATATTAAACAGCTTCAAAGAAACGTAAAGAAAAAAACAAGATACGATGGATTTTTTTTTTCTAAAATAGAAATATCTATACTTTCATGTGTCTTCTGATGTTTCTGTGCATGTGTGAACTTATCTTCATATGTACTACCAAACCTCCTACTGTACTTAGCACAGATTAAAGCAAAGACTCGAGTTAATTCACCAAAGTGCTGGTGTGTGTATATTTAGTTTTCCTTTGACCTCAGCATATATGTATAACCCACTGATAAGGCAGACTTTAAAGTCGCCTGTGGCAGGACACAGTTTACACATCACTGGCTGTCCGTATTCACTTGGCTAGTCTCTCTGAGAGAGATGACTTGGCTGCTGTCAGAGGCCAAGCATCAGACACACACAGACAGGCTCACGCTGGAGCTTGTTGAAGCTTTCCTGAGAGAAATTCTGCCAAAAACATAACTAAAAATGCAGTCTTATGAAAGTAAGGCTTATTTGCCCAGACACCCATAAACCAATCAGCAAAAAGCCTTTCTTGTTAACAAAATCACTATTGCCAGTTTCTTAAATATGAATATTCACAAGTGAATTTTCTACATGGCTGCTGGTATCACAGCAACACATGGACCACTATTCTGAGTCCTGGGTTAATAATAATTGGAATCAATTTAATTTTAATCAATTTAAACACCTTTGTAACCAGTGAGCTAAAAACATGATGGAAAAGCAAAACTTCTAAGAGATCTGTGTCTGTACTATTATGTAGATATCTAAAAATTGGGGCATTGTGGGCTCCAGGAAGTTTCTCCTTCTCCCTCTCTCTCACACACACACGCACGCACATACATACAATACCTTAATGCAACTCCTATCTGTGGGGTCAATGGGAGTTGGTTTGGGACGGACCACTCTGATGTCGTCACTGCTGCACTCAAGAACAGACCATAGCTCTAGTACCAGGGCCCGAATAAAGCCTGAGACAGAACACGGAGAAATTTGTTGTACCAAACATTTATTTGAAATAGCAGCAACTAAAATTATTAACAGTGCTTTAATAAATAAACGACTGACTTTGTTATTGTGTCCAATCTTTTAAAGAAATCTGTCTTTGCATTGCTGGCACCGTTTTGATTGGAGGATTTGAATCTCAGGAAGGAAGGAATTTATAATGCCACTCCCTTTGATCCCATTTAATCTCTTCCCTGTTGCACTTTGGCCTGTCAGTAACTACATTTGAATTTTGCAGCTCAAGCTTGCACATAAAGGCTGGATAAAAACGTTAATGCAATCAAAATGTACGCAGCCCTCGCTGGAAAACTGGGGATACAGTACAGTACATAAATGATGAAGCAAAGACAAAACATTAGTGTCATGGAAGAAGAAATAGTCAGTGCATCACGGGAAGCTCCCAGCAATAAAACCTGCATTTGTATTGACACATAAACCTTAATTTGTGAGCAATTTTCAGTGTATTTCAGTTAAATTAATGAGACAAATATAACAAAAGGGATTTTATACTTAGAAGAAGAATATGAAATTGAAATATTAAACTAAGAAAACTATAAATACTGCAGTTCTAGAGTTACAGATATACAATTAAGCTTTGCATATCAGTGCTGTATAACCCAGGGAATGTACTTTTTTTTTTTTTATAATTGAATAGTAATGGAAATCATGAACTGTTTTTCAGAGGTCATAGATCAAATGAGCAGTAGAGTTTTTCTCACAGAATGGTTCTTTCACATAGAAAGCAGTGTGTGCTGCAGGTTTAGCAAATGGCCCATCATTTGTATCTCCAGTGTCTGTTGAAGTGTACAGTATCTGTGTGTGTGCATGACCGTCGGTGCTCTCTGCTCACTCGGGTTCAGAGGTACAGGGAGGAGGCTCAGCAGGAGTAGAGGCAGCTGCTTCATCACAAACATGCCAGGTGCAGGCGGTAAAGGCCCTTTCTGTTTCCTCTCAACCCTCCTGCCAAAGCCATAGAACTCTGCCGAGGTGAACCAGACAACACAATATAGACATTTTTCCCTGTTCCTACATGGAAACACAAGATCAAACGGGCATTTTTTTTTGGCATAAATATGTATATCATATCGGACTCAGTTTGTTCCTGTTATTGTTTTTGCACTGTACTTGTCATCCATTCCAGTGAAACGATGCAGAAGGTTGTAGGTTGTGCAATAGTGCCATCTAGAGGTGAAGTAACATCACACTGCCCGTGCTCTTGTCTCGTCACGGTGTTTGCGTGTTTCTCCCTCTCTGCACACTCATGGGAATGTGCTGTCAGGCAGGACTCAGCGTTATATTCACAATATGTGGAAAATATATTGATATTGAATGTTCAAATATGAGGATATGTATAATGTATAGGTTGACTTTGCTCTACCTACACTTCTGGCAGAGCAGCAGTTGCAATGCGAACACATAATTAAACGGTGTATTTATAGGAACAGATTTCTTGCCTATGGCAGACAAAGTGATTTTAAACGTGTAAAAGGTTTCATTCACAGATGATTTATTACTATCACACCCTGGAGACTTTATAAAGAGCACTGCTGCAAAAGCAGCCTAAACAAACTTGTACAGTAGGTCACGCTGGTTTAGTTTTTCATCAAAATGCTTTTTTTCTTTTACTATTATTTTTGAAAACGTTACAGCACTGGTGGACATTTCCTACCAAATAAGAACTAGACACTACTGTTATGTAGTGGTTAATTGGAAAACTGTTTTATCACGAATTTCTTATTTAGAAATAATTAAAATTTTATTTGATGTTTTTTTTTTTTTTGGATGGATACTGTTATTGCAGTGATGCTGTAATTAAACTGTCTTCACCCCAGTAGAATAATTGCATGACTCCATCACTGAAGTGGAGGGTTTGCTTTGGAGGGGAAACGCACAGTGTCTCTTTAGTAGCATGGTGGTTGGATCCCACATTTGTTTCTTATGTAACATTGTAAATAGCTGCTAAGACAGCATATCTATTGGACAAGCACATATTATACATACTTTGCACGTGCAGTATTTAATAGAAAGCAGTGTGTGCTGCAGGTTTAGCAAATGGCCCATCATTTGTAAGCTCTGTCTGGACTATATCACTTTTTGAGGTCATCCTTCTTTCTGTCAGTCTGCCTTTTTATCGATGGCACAAACATATGTCACATCATGGAACACATGAGTGCTCCACAGCCAGCGCTGCTCAACACAGCAGGGAACTGTTCTTGCGTGGGTAAAGTCATAGGAGAGAATAGGTTTCAGAACGCAGCGGTGCTGTTATAAGCGAAGGGCTGATAAGTAATCAGACTTCTTTTCCCATAACCAGTTGAGTCGCCCCTTCTAGCCAATAGAAAGAATGCAGGATTAAAATATTTGTTCACTAGCTTCATTTTTTGACCTCTTTTGACAAGAGTACGGTATTTCCTGGAGCCTTTTGCATATGGATAAACCTAGTATCAGTATACAACTGATATGTGAATCCATTTATCAAAAAAGAACGCCTCTTCTTACTCTTTCTTACCCAAACAAAAACGGTTTGACAAATACATTTCTCCCTAAGCTGCCTTAAGTCTCCTTTATACCGACAACACAAAAACAACAACAACAACTTATAATATAAGCCTTAAGCATCACAGCTGACAAGTGTTTGTTGTGTCCAAATAACTGCAATAGTACCTGAACTGTGCAGAGCCACAACTCCCGGAGCAGTTGCTGCCACCTGTGTCACCATCACCCCGTAGCCAAACTTCTCGCAGCTGCTCACCTACAGAAAACACACAGAAATCTCATACCCCTAGAAATATTTCAGCCTTTCACTATCACAGTTTTTGGTTATCAGGTAAAAAATGAATGAGAGTTTGGAAAAAGGATGGAAAAGGTTTAGGTCAAATGTAGTACTAATGTATCATAAAGGGAGATGTGTAAGTAAATCTGGGATTCTGGAAAGGCACAACATAATGTAGTTAAACATGCTGTGGAGAATTTAAATTGTAAATTGATATTGGAGTGTGCAGGCCCTTCATTAATTACAACACAATGCCACAACTAAAAATAGACAAAATATAATTACATTCCATAATTAAAGTGTAATGCCAAACTAGAGAAGCAATTACAATGGTGCGTAAACAATGGCAGTAAATTAAGCCCACGGGGGATCAGCTAAGGTTTGCAGCAAGCCTGAGTGTTTGTGTGTTTACAATTTGAATCTTAGACTCAGACCCTGTGACAAGGTCTGTGAAAACCACGTTTTTATGCCTGAAATACTACAGTACTACACTCCCACCAGATGAGCTCATGCAGCCTGTCACGAACCGGGACATACAACCATGACAAAACAGGAGATGCACACACAATTTATTGTGTTATTAATTTAGATCAACTGTGCTAATATAGTATACCAAAATGAAAACAATAACTCAAATTTCAGATATTTGAGGTTGTGCTGAAAATAATGGTGCCAAATAAGGCAAGAAAAACATATTTTAAAGGTGAAATATAGAGGTAAAATCAAAAATAGTCAAGAACGGCCAATTATACCCTGGACCACAGAGGGTTAAATTTGAAAACGGTTTAAAAAAAAACATCCCCATTCTAAAATGTCATGTGACAATCTGATTCATGAAGAGTGATGATGTCACAAGGACATGTGATGATGTCACAAGGACATGTGATGATGTCACAAGCACATGCCTTTGAGCCTTTGAAGTTTTTCTATAAATAGGGGTCAGGAGCAGCAAGTTTTAGTCAGTTTGTTCGCAGCCTTCAAACGTTCGACCAGAGCTATATTTGAAAGTATTTGTAAACCTCTGTAACATCACGCTCCAAAGCCCTGTGACGTTTCTGTGTTCTGTGACGTTGTCCCAAAGAAAGACCTTTAAATGCGATAAATAGCCTAAACGTTTTCGTTTATGACTAGTTTACCGTGTTATGACTGTGAACAGGGGGGAAGTCGCGCAAGAGAAATGTCGACCAAAACAATTGCAAGTAAGCCAAAGTCAGTTCCTAAAAGTCAACCCGCAGGTGTTTCCACCACCATCAGACCCTCCACTTCTGTAAGACCTCCATTAAGAATAACTGATGCAAAGAAAACCACTCGGGTGGGAAAAACTCAGAATGGAAGACCGGCAGCTGTGAAACAGCCCCCGAAGAGGGATATGAAAAAGAATGTGGACAGTAAACTGGTCAGCTTAATTACAAATGAAATTGTATACAGTGGAGCGACTGTGTCATTTGATGACATCGCAGGGCAGGATCTGGCAAAGCAAGCACTTCAAGAAATTGTCATCCTTCCTGCCTTAAGACCTGATCTCTTTACTGGTCTGAGAGCTCCTGCACGTGGCTTGCTTTTATTTGGCCCACCAGGAAATGGGAAGACCATGCTCGCCAAAGCAGTTGCTGCAGAGTCTAATGCAACATTCTTCAACATCAGTGCTGCTAGTTTGACCTCCAAATATGTGGGAGAAGGCGAGAAGCTCGTACGAGCACTCTTTGCAGTTGCAAGAGAGAGACAGCCCTCAGTAATCTTCATCGATGAAGTGGACGGCTTGCTCTGTCAAAGGAGGGAGGGGGAGCACGACGCCTCTCGCCGTTTAAAAACTGAGTTCCTCATTGAGTTTGACGGGTTGCAGTCAGGAAAGGATGACAGAGTACTTGTAATGGGAGCAACGAACAGGCCCCAGGAGCTCGATGAAGCAATATTAAGGCGCTTTGCAAAAAGAGTATATGTGACCTTACCCGATGAGAAGACAAGATTTACGCTGCTGAAAAATCTTTTGGGAACGCACGGGAGTCCACTGAGCCAAGACGAACTGTCCTGTCTTGCAAAAGTGACTGAAGGATATTCAGGGAGCGATTTGACAGCATTAGCCAAAGATGCTGCACTTGGCCCAATAAGAGAGTTGGCACCAGAACAAGTCCGTGTTATAGCTGCTGCTGAGGTGCGCAACATTAAGATAAAAGACTTTGAGGATTCTCTGAAGCAAATCAAACCAACTGTTAGTCCAGCAACTCTTAACATGTACACCAAATAGAACAAAGATTTTGGTGGTCCTTCTTCAATAAATCCAAATCCAGTCAGGCTGGATGAAACAGAGTGCAAAAATAAAGAGCTTCTTCAAGAGAAAGAGCAACAGGAAAAAGAAAAAAAACGTATTCTCCAGGACTTGGAGAGAAGAAATCTACAACTGAACAAATTAATACAATGAAGGACAGAACACCTGAACTGGAAGGAGAAGTATTGGAAAAACGACGTTCAAAGATGCAGCGTAGGATCAATGAAATGGCGAAAAAACACTCAGAGGTCATTAATGAGATGTTGTTGAACTCAGACAACTTGAAGTGTGAAAACGCTGAAATGCTTGCACAAAAGCAGCAACAAGAGAAAATAAATGAAGACCTGCAGCGTAAGCTTCAAGAAATCACAAGAAGAAATGAGCAGTTAGAAAAGATGCACAAGGAAAAACAACAGCAAAATACAGACAAGTGCAATCTATTAAAAGAAATGGAGCAAAGATGCCAGAAACTTGAGAAGGAAGTTGAAGAAACAACCGATCAGTTGAGAACCCTCATCCTAGAGAAAAAAGTGGTCGTGGAAAAGCTCATGGAAAAGAAGAAAAAACGTTTCCGCTTCTTCTGGAGGAGGGACACTCCTGCTTTTTCTACTCTTTCTATTTTTTCTACTGCTGACGTCACCTCGTCTCCCTCCACCTCTGTTCCATCTTAATTTTCACCTCTCCTCTCCCCTTCTCTCCTAACACTTCTTCCCTCTCTCCTTCATCTTTTTTCACCCCAACCAGTCCCGGCAGTTGACTGCCCCTCGTGAGCCTGGTTCTGCCGGAAGTTTCTGCCCGTTTAAAGGCAGTTTTTCTTCCCCACTGTCGCCTAGTGCTTGCTCAGAGGGGATTGTTGGGGTTTTCTCTTTTCTTTTTTTTCCCCTTCTTATTACCATTTTCCTTTATTTACCGATTTGTTTTGTTTACTTTTCTTTTACGTTGTTTCTTTATTTACTTGTTTAACTTTTTTTCAACTTATGTAATAAACTAATAAACCAATTGAATTTATCCTCTGCGTATTTTACATCTAATCTTTAAAGAATATTTCCAAAACATTTTCAAACATCACGATCTGTCTTTTGTTTGCTTGTTAAAACCCCGTAAATGGTGAAGTAAAAACCCTGTGATATGGTTTAAAACATCAAAATAGACTAAACAACTAGTCTAAAACTAAGAGACACAGGATAAAGTTGGTGTGAAGGTTTCAGTCTGTGAATGAATCTAAGCACCATCACCTTAACTTTAAATTCATCTCTGTTACCCTCTTTGTGACTGAACTCTGACCGTGAGCACCACAGCCACTGCGCACCAGTCACACGCACTTTAAATCCATCACAGTAAACCAGTTAGTTTACCTCAGTTTGTTTTGCAGCACATTTCACAACATGCAAAAGCATAATGTGCCATGTACAGACTCAAAATCTGATTTAAAAACATGAGGACTGACCTGTAAGCTTTACATTTACAGTTTATCACATACCACTGAGCAGTTCTTACCTGTAATTCTAAGCCCTCTTCTTCCTTTTCTGGTTTAAAACATCAAATTAGACTAAACAACTAGTCTAAAACCAAGAGACACTTAAATATTAAGTTAAACCTCTGGGGTTGCCGGACGCGCCGGCGCGTCAAAATCACATGACCAATTTAAGACGACACAGCTACAAGATGCAGCGATTCAGAGGCTGTATCCCAATTCAGGGTCTGCAGCCTTAAAGGCCGCATTTTAAGGCCGATTACGTCACCATGCCAGTCTCCTATTGCCAGAGGCTGAAGTGTGTGTGCAGTCACCAGGTGATAATCTGATATCGTCTACTTCCCCACTGATGTTAAGTAATATGAAAAAAATAATGAATCCCACCTTAGGCCGAATGTGTGACTCTCTTCGTAGTGGAAGAGAGAATGAATCTTCCCATCCGAATTCACGGCAATCAGTCTGTCAATCAAATCCTGTGGAGTAAAATGAGAGGCTTTGAACAAGAATGCACCGGATAGGGTGCAAAACGAAAACTGTGTGGAAATTTACAATGGGTAAGGTGGAGAACGTATATCAGTCTCAGTGTGAGAGGGTTTATTTGAATGCGTTTGAAGTAAAACAAATGGGTGGGTGGTGTTTGGAGGCCAAATAAAAAGTGCAAACATGCCCTCAGATGGATGACAAAAAAAAACTGCAGTGTGTGGAAAAGAAGAAGAAGAAAAACACTTACAGGTATGGAGGTTGGCATCTCCCTCAGGGTGTATTTGCTTTTGTTGGCCAAAGACTGTCGGCCCAGCAGTTGCCACACCGACTGGGAAGAGGAGAGGAGGTTGACCAAGTACAGGAAGGACTGAAGAGGAAAGTAAATACAGCAGCTGTTAGAGAGAAAAAATGTATTTGCTTTTAAAGACCATTGTGAATGCATTTGTGCACGTCATGGATTGATCAAATCCTAACACATAATAATAATATAACACTATTCAACTACAAACACTACCGATAATATGACAAATAATATCTGTAGTATTCAAAGCAAAACAAAATGTAAAAAGAATTTATGATTGCAAAGATAAAACATGGTTTACCACACTCTCAAAACTGAATAAGACATATATTCTGAGCAGAGTGGTTGAGCAGAAACCTATTGCAGCCTGAAGAATATTAAACTACAGGAAAGCTCCCTGCATTTTTCACTGGGTCTGGTAGAACAGGGAAAACATATCATCAAAAGCATCAAAGGAAAAAAAGAGAGACACTTGCACAAACGAGCTACAACTTAGATTATATTAAACAGCTTCAAAGAAACGTAAAGAAAAAAACAAGATACGATGGATTTTTTTTTCTAAAATAGAAATATCTATACTTTCATGTGTCTTCTGATGTTTCTGTGCATGTGTGAACTTATCTTCATATGTACTACCAAACCTCCTACTGTACTTAGCACAGATTAAAGCAAAGACTCGAGTTAATTCACCAAAGTGCTGGTGTGTGTATATTTAGTTTTCCTTTGACCTCAGCATATATGTATAACCCACTGATAAGGCAGACTTTAAAGTCGCCTGTGGCAGGACACAGTTTACACATCACTGGCTGTCCGTATTCACTTGGCTAGTCTCTCTGAGAGAGATGACTTGGCTGCTGTCAGAGGCCAAGCATCAGACACACACAGACAGGCTCACGCTGGAGCTTGTTGAAGCTTTCCTGAGAGAAATTCTGCCAAAAACATAACTAAAAATGCAGTCTTATGAAAGTAAGGCTTATTTGCCCAGACACCCATAAACCAATCAGCAAAAAGCCTTTCTTGTTAACAAAATCACTATTGCCAGTTTCTTAAATATGAATATTCACAAGTGAATTTTCTACATGGCTGCTGGTATCACAGCAACACATGGACCACTATTCTGAGTCCTGGGTTAATAATAATTGGAATCAATTTAATTTTAATCAATTTAAACACCTTTGTAACCAGTGAGCTAAAAACATGATGGAAAAGCAAAACTTCTAAGAGATCTGTGTCTGTACTATTATGTAGATATCTAAAAATTGGGGCATTGTGGGCTCCAGGAAGTTTCTCCTTCTCCCTCTCTCTCTCACACACACACGCACGCACATACATACAATACCTTAATGCAACTCCTATCTGTGGGGTCAATGGGAGTTGGTTTGGGACGGACCACTCTGATGTCGTCACTGCTGCACTCAAGAACAGACCATAGCTCTAGTACCAGGGCCCGAATAAAGCCTGAGACAGAACACGGAGAAATTTGTTGTACCAAACATTTATTTGAAATAGCAGCAACTAAAATTATTAACAGTGCTTTAATAAATAAACGACTGACTTTGTTATTGTGTCCAATCTTTTAAAGAAATCTGTCTTTGCATTGCTGGCACCGTTTTGATTGGAGGATTTGAATCTCAGGAAGGAAGGAATTTATAATGCCACTCCCTTTGATCCCATTTAATCTCTTCCCTGTTGCACTTTGGCCTGTCAGTAACTACATTTGAATTTTGCAGCTCAAGCTTGCACATAAAGGCTGGATAAAAACGTTAATGCAATCAAAATGTACGCAGCCCTCGCTGGAAAACTGGGGATACAGTACAGTACATAAATGATGAAGCAAAGACAAAACATTAGTGTCATGGAAGAAGAAATAGTCAGTGCATCACGGGAAGCTCCCAGCAATAAAACCTGCATTTGTATTGACACATAAACCTTAATTTGTGAGCAATTTTCAGTGTATTTCAGTTAAATTAACGAGACAAATATAACAAAAGGGATTTTATACTTAGAAGAAGAATATGAAATTGAAATATTAAACTAAGAAAACTATAAATACTGCAGTTCTAGAGTTACAGATATACAATTAAGCTTTGCATATCAGTGCTGTATAACCCAGGGAATGTACTTTTTTTTTTTTTTATAATTGAATAGTAATGGAAATCATGAACTGTTTTTCAGAGGTCATAGATCAAATGAGCAGTAGAGTTTTTCTCACAGAATGGTTCTTTCACATAGAAAGCAGTGTGTGCTGCAGGTTTAGCAAATGGCCCATCATTTGTAAGCTCTGTCTGGACTATATCACTTTTTGAGGTCATCCTTCTTTCTGTCAGTCTGCCTTTTTATCGATGGCACAAACATATGTCACATCATGGAACACATGAGTGCTCCACAGCCAGCGCTGCTCAACACAGCAGGGAACTGTTCTTGCGTGGGTAAAGTCATAGGAGAGAATAGGTTTCAGAACGCAGCGGTGCTGTTATAAGCGAAGGGCTGATAAGTAATCAGACTTCTTTTCCCATAACCAGTTGAGTCGCCCCTTCTAGCCAATAGAAAGAATGCAGGATTAAAATATTTGTTCACTAGCTTCATTTTTTGACCTCTTTTGACAAGAGTACGGTATTTCCTGGAGCCTTTTGCATATGGATAAACCTAGTATCAGTATACAACTGATATGTGAATCCATTTATCAAAAAAGAACGCCTCTTCTTACTCTTTCTTACCCAAACAAAAACGGTTTGACAAATACATTTCTCCCTAAGCTGCCTTAAGTCTCCTTTATACCGACAACACAAAAACAACAACAACAACTTATAATATAAGCCTTAAGCATCACAGCTGACAAGTGTTTGTTGTGTCCAAATAACTGCAATAGTACCTGAACTGTGCAGAGCCACAACTCCCGGAGCAGTTGCTGCCACCTGTGTCACCATCACCCCGTAGCCAAACTTCTCGCAGCTGCTCACCTACAGAAAACACACAGAAATCTCATACCCCTAGAAATATTTCAGCCTTTCACTATCACAGTTTTTGGTTATCAGGTAAAAAATGAATGAGAGTTTGGAAAAAGGATGGAAAAGGTTTAGGTCAAATGTAGTACTAATGTATCATAAAGGGAGATGTGTAAGTAAATCTGGGATTCTGGAAAGGCACAACATAATGTAGTTAAACATGCTGTGGAGAATTTAAATTGTAAATTGATATTGGAGTGTGCAGGCCCTTCATTAATTACAACACAATGCCACAACTAAAAATAGACAAAATATAATTACATTCCATAATTAAAGTGTAATGCCAAACTAGAGAAGCAATTACAATGGTGCGTAAACAATGGCAGTAAATTAAGCCCACGGGGGATCAGCTAAGGTTTGCAGCAAGCCTGAGTGTTTGTGTGTTTACAATTTGAATCTTAGACTCAGACCCTGTGACAAGGTCTGTGAAAACCACGTTTTTATGCCTGAAATACTACAGTACTACACTCCCACCAGATGAGCTCATGCAGCCTGTCACGAACCGGGACATACAACCATGACAAAACAGGAGATGCACACACAATTTATTGTGTTATTAATTTAGATCAACTGTGCTAATATAGTATACCAAAATGAAAACAATAACTCAAATTTCAGATATTTGAGGTTGTGCTGAAAATAATGGTGCCAAATAAGGCAAGAAAAACATATTTTAAAGGTGAAATATAGAGGTAAAATCAAAAATAGTCAAGAACGGCCAATTATACCCTGGACCACAGAGGGTTAAATTTGAAAACGGTTTAAAAAAAAACATCCCCATTCTAAAATGTCATGTGACAATCTGATTCATGAAGAGTGATGATGTCACAAGGACATGTGATGATGTCACAAGGACATGTGATGATGTCACAAGCACATGCCTTTGAGCCTTTGAAGTTTTTCTATAAATAGGGGTCAGGAGCAGCAAGTTTTAGTCAGTTTGTTCGCAGCCTTCAAACGTTCGACCAGAGCTATATTTGAAAGTATTTGTAAACCTCTGTAACATCACGCTCCAAAGCCCTGTGACGTTTCTGTGTTCTGTGACGTTGTCCCAAAGAAAGACCTTTAAATGCGATAAATAGCCTAAACGTTTTCGTTTATGACTAGTTTACCGTGTTATGACTGTGAACAGGGGGGAAGTCGCGCAAGAGAAATGTCGACCAAAACAATTGCAAGTAAGCCAAAGTCAGTTCCTAAAAGTCAACCCGCAGGTGTTTCCACCACCATCAGACCCTCCACTTCTGTAAGACCTCCATTAAGAATAACTGATGCAAAGAAAACCGCTCGGGTGGGAAAAACTCAGAATGGAAGACCGGCAGCTGTGAAACAGCCCCCGAAGAGGGATATGAAAAAGAATGTGGACAGTAAACTGGTCAGCTTAATTACAAATGAAATTGTATACAGTGGAGCGACTGTGTCATTTGATGACATCGCAGGGCAGGATCTGGCAAAGCAAGCACTTCAAGAAATTGTCATCCTTCCTGCCTTAAGACCTGATCTCTTTACTGGTCTGAGAGCTCCTGCACGTGGCTTGCTTTTATTTGGCCCACCAGGAAATGGGAAGACCATGCTCGCCAAAGCAGTTGCTGCAGAGTCTAATGCAACATTCTTCAACATCAGTGCTGCTAGTTTGACCTCCAAATATGTGGGAGAAGGCGAGAAGCTCGTACGAGCACTCTTTGCAGTTGCAAGAGAGAGACAGCCCTCAGTAATCTTCATCGATGAAGTGGACGGCTTGCTCTGTCAAAGGAGGGAGGGGGAGCACGACGCCTCTCGCCGTTTAAAAACTGAGTTCCTCATTGAGTTTGACGGGTTGCAGTCAGGAAAGGATGACAGAGTACTTGTAATGGGAGCAACGAACAGGCCCCAGGAGCTCGATGAAGCAATATTAAGGCGCTTTGCAAAAAGAGTATATGTGACCTTACCCGATGAGAAGACAAGATTTACGCTGCTGAAAAATCTTTTGGGAACGCACGGGAGTCCACTGAGCCAAGACGAACTGTCCTGTCTTGCAAAAGTGACTGAAGGATATTCAGGGAGCGATTTGACAGCATTAGCCAAAGATGCTGCACTTGGCCCAATAAGAGAGTTGGCACCAGAACAAGTCCGTGTTATAGCTGCTGCTGAGGTGCGCAACATTAAGATAAAAGACTTTGAGGATTCTCTGAAGCAAATCAAACCAACTGTTAGTCCAGCAACTCTTAACATGTACACCAAATAGAACAAAGATTTTGGTGGTCCTTCTTCAATAAATCCAAATCCAGTCAGGCTGGATGAAACAGAGTGCAAAAATAAAGAGCTTCTTCAAGAGAAAGAGCAACAGGAAAAAGAAAAAAAACGTATTCTCCAGGACTTGGAGAGAAGAAATCTACAACTGAACAAATTAATACAATGAAGGACAGAACACCTGAACTGGAAGGAGAAGTATTGGAAAAACGATGTTCAAAGATGCAGCGTAGGATCAATGAAATGGCGAAAAAACACTCAGAGGTCATTAATGAGATGTTGTTGAACTCAGACAACTTGAAGTGTGAAAACGCTGAAATGCTTGCACAAAAGCAGCAACAAGAGAAAATAAATGAAGACCTGCAGCGTAAGCTTCAAGAAATCACAAGAAGAAATGAGCAGTTAGAAAAGATGCACAAGGAAAAACAACAGCAAAATACAGACAAGTGCAATCTATTAAAAGAAATGGAGCAAAGATGCCAGAAACTTGAGAAGGAAGTTGAAGAAACAACCGATCAGTTGAGAACCCTCATCCTAGAGAAAAAAGTGGTCGTGGAAAAGCTCATGGAAAAGAAGAAAAAACGTTTCCGCTTCTTCTGGAGGAGGGACACTCCTGCTTTTTCTACTCTTTCTATTTTTTCTACTGCTGACGTCACCTCGTCTCCCTCCACCTCTGTTCCATCTTAATTTTCACCTCTCCTCTCCCCTTCTCTCCTAACACTTCTTCCCTCTCTCCTTCATCTTTTTTCACCCCAACCAGTCCCGGCAGTTGACTGCCCCTCGTGAGCCTGGTTCTGCCGGAAGTTTCTGCCCGTTTAAAGGCAGTTTTTCTTCCCCACTGTCGCCTAGTGCTTGCTCAGAGGGGATTGTTGGGGTTTTCTCTTTTCTTTTTTTTCCCCTTCTTATTACCATTTTCCTTTATTTACCGATTTGTTTTGTTTACTTTTCTTTTACGTTGTTTCTTTATTTACTTGTTTAACTTTTTTTCAACTTATGTAATAAACTAATAAACCAATTGAATTTGTCCTCTGCGTATTTTACATCTAATCTTTAAAGAATATTTCCAAAACATTTTCAAACATCACGATCTGTCTTTTGTTTGCTTGTTAAAACCCCGTAAATGGTGAAGTAAAAACCCTGTGATATGGTTTAAAACATCAAAATAGACTAAACAACTAGTCTAAAACTAAGAGACACAGGATAAAGTTGGTGTGAAGGTTTCAGTCTGTGAATGAATCTAAGCACCATCACCTTAACTTTAAATTCATCTCTGTTACCCTCTTTGTGACTGAACTCTGACCGTGAGCACCACAGCCACTGCGCACCAGTCACACGCACTTTAAATCCATCACAGTAAACCAGTTAGTTTACCTCAGTTTGTTTTGCAGCACATTTCACAACATGCAAAAGCATAATGTGCCATGTATAGACTCAAAATCTGATTTAAAAACATGAGGACTGACCTGTAAGCTTTACATTTACAGTTTATCACATACCACTGAGCAGTTCTTACCTGTAATTCTAAGCCCTCTTCTTCCTTTTCTGGTTTAAAACATCAAATTAGACTAAACAACTAGTCTAAAACCAAGAGACACTTAAATATTAAGTTAAACCTCTGGGGTTGCCGGACGCGCCGGCGCGTCAAAATCACATGACCAATTTAAGACGACACAGCTACAAGATGCAGCGATTCAGAGGCTGTATCCCAATTCAGGGTCTGCAGCCTTAAAGGCCGCATTTTAAGGCCGATTACGTCACCATGCCAGTCTCCTATTGCCAGAGGCTGAAGTGTGTGTGCAGTCACCAGGTGATAATCTGATATCGTCTACTTCCCCACTGATGTTAAGTAATATGAAAAAAATAATGAATCCCACCTTAGGCCGAATGTGTGACTCTCTTCGTAGTGGAAGAGAGAATGAATCTTCCCATCCGAATTCACGGCAATCAGTCTGTCAATCAAATCCTGTGGAGTAAAATGAGAGGCTTTGAACAAGAATGCACCGGATAGGGTGCAAAACGAAAACTGTGTGGAAATTTACAATGGGTAAGGTGGAGAACGTATATCAGTCTCAGTGTGAGAGGGTTTATTTGAATGCGTTTGAAGTAAAACAAATGGGTGGGTGGTGTTTGGAGGCCAAATAAAAAGTGCAAACATGCCCTCAGATGGATGACAAAAAAAAACTGCAGTGTGTGGAAAAGAAGAAGAAGAAAAACACTTACAGGTATGGAGGTTGGCATCTCCCTCAGGGTGTATTCGCTTTTGTTGGCCAAAGACTGTCGGCCCAGCAGTTGCCACACCGACTGGGAAGAGGAGAGGAGGTTGACCAAGTACAGGAAGGACTGAAGAGGAAAGTAAATACAGCAGCTGTTAGAGAGAAAAAATGTATTTGCTTTTAAAGACCATTGTGAATGCATTTGTGCACGTCATGGATTGATCAAATCCTAACACATAATAATAATATAACACTATTCAACTACAAACACTACCGATAATATGACAAATAATATCTGTAGTATTCAAAGCAAAACAAAATGTAAAAAGAATTTATGATTGCAAAGATAAAACATGGTTTACCACACTCTCAAAACTGAATAAGACATATATTCTGAGCAGAGTGGTTGAGCAGAAACCTATTGCAGCCTGAAGAATATTAAACTACAGGAAAGCTCCCTGCATTTTTCACTGGGTCTGGTAGAACAGGGAAAATATATCATCAAAAGCATCAAAGGAAAAAAAGAGAGACACTTGCACAAACGAGCTACAACTTAGATTATATTAAACAGCTTCAAAGAAACGTAAAGAAAAAAACAAGATACGATGGATTTTTTTTTCTAAAATAGAAATATCTATACTTTCATGTGTCTTCTGATGTTTCTGTGCATGTGTGAACTTATCTTCATATGTACTACCAAACCTCCTACTGTACTTAGCACAGATTAAAGCAAAGACTCGAGTTAATTCACCAAAGTGCTGGTGTGTGTATATTTAGTTTTCCTTTGACCTCAGCATATATGTATAACCCACTGATAAGGCAGACTTTAAAGTCGCCTGTGGCAGGACACAGTTTACACATCACTGGCTGTCCGTATTCACTTGGCTAGTCTCTCTGAGAGAGATGACTTGGCTGCTGTCAGAGGCCAAGCATCAGACACACACAGACAGGCTCACGCTGGAGCTTGTTGAAGCTTTCCTGTTAGAAGAATTTAAGTTGTACTATGATTTATTCACTTATGCATTAAGGTTTTATTACTTAGCATGCTTCAGAATGTTCATATATTTCACAGGGACATTAGAAGTAACTCTTAAAGTTTAAACTGCAGATGTCTATTATTAAAAGATACCTCCGTTATGAAGCTTTCGAATGTATTACAATGCTCATATATTTGTGTATCACATGCCATTACATCCTGTCACGTACACACACACACACACACAGAACACACACACATGCTGATAAATATGCTTGGAAAACAGGAAATGCAACTGTCCCTTTGTATAAATAAATCTGACTGCAAGGCCTCGGGTGTGGATCTCCTTCGAGCTTCCACCCGTGCACGTCTTCATTGTTGAACCTTGAACAACAGTCTGAGTGTTTTTATTCAACCTGTAGAATGTCTTGTTTAATTTAAATAAACCATTGACATTAAAATGGTCCTTCGAGCCGGAGTGGACATTAGTGGACATTATTGGACATTATTGGACGTTAATTACCAATAATTAGGGCTAATTTTGCTCCAACAGAGTGACCTCGTCGTTCCCTGATATCGTGGAGAGCCCGCGCTGAAGTCTGTCGACAGCCTCCTTTCTACAAAGGAGTAAAGACCAACTACGTGAATTCGGGGTTGGCCAGCGTTCCTTAGCAAAGTGGTCCACGGTCCTGGGAACGAGGGGGAATCTCTGACCGGCACTTAAAACGTGGAGCCAGGTGAATATTAACACTCAAAACACATCGCGATAATATCGTTTCATTATCTGACACTGTCCTGAGGTGTAAAGGCTCGTCTACAGAGACTGGTAGCCATAGTGGAACTCGCTTCTTTCAAATGGAACTGGCAGTCTCCAGGAGACTCGTTTCGAGAAGCTGGCAGTTTAAATAAATTAGTCTGGGACTAAAATAGAGGATGTGTCAGTAGATAAGAAATAATACGCCGCGTTTGTGAAGTTATCTGTGTGAGTAATAAGGACGTGAATGTATTTTGACAAGGGACATTAGGACCCTACATCACTCCTACTGTAATCCTGTGATAACTGATATACTGGTGATAAAGGGAGAAGGTTGCGCTTCATCGCATAAAATTAAGGCCGCCCCTGACAATAGGACAAGGGTAGAAGGCTGCCTTAATAACCACCCCTGATTCTCATACCAGAGAAAGTTACACAGTTCTGTCTTCCTATTAATAAAATCTAAAGTGTAAAGAAAAAACAAAATAAAGGAAAAATGGGGAATAAACAAACAAAACCAGAATTAACTGCAGATGAACAATGGTTAGAGGAAAAAATGTCCAGGCGCCGGACAGATAAGTGCTAATCGTTGGAGAAATCCTAAGACACTAAAAGACTCAACTTGGGAAGGAAAATGCAATCCAACAGCAATAGCTAATTTAGATAAAAAATTACAAGAGGAACCTTACAAACAGAACTAAACAATGAAATATAGTTGGCATGACGATCATGCCCAGATTGTGTAAAATAAATAAAAGGAAATCATTCACATGAAAACCTTTTCTATAAAAAGAGAGATGCATAAGGTAGATTAAGGCTGTGTCATTGTTCAGCCAAGGAAAGTGTGTGAAAAGGTAAATGTCTCCAGCCTGGATGACGGGTGGGACTGCAGCCCACCCAGAGCCCTTGATGGATACAAAATAAAATATAGAAACAAAAAAAATAATAAATTACTTGGTTCGACAGGCAACAGAGAGAATGAATGTGACTGAAGGTTGGATCGGAGATGAGGCAAACAGAAGACCAGTCTAAAAAGTAGGCACAAACCTGTTCAGAGAAAAAGCAAATTTGTACAGATTGGATGAATACTAAATTATCTGTTTGCTGAGTAAGATGATCCTAAACTATTAAATTGGCTCAGTAGTAGTATAGTGATTTACACTGATAAATGTTGTAATATACTGTTGTCATTATATAGAAAGAAAAAGATGATAATATTAATAAAAATATAATATTAATGACAAGAAGTATCCTAGTCAGTATGATGTGAGATGGATAATTGTTATGAAGTAGTCTGCATCAAGTTTAAGGTTTGCTCAAACTCAGTATAATGACATATGAGATGAAGAAAATAAAGGCAATATCTAAACCAATTAGGTGCATAGAGGCACTTAACCTGCTTGAAAACTTGTCATTTAGCCTAGATAAATATTACTGAGATGTAGAGCACATTTATAATGACAACTAATAAGCCAAACCCTGTAGATAACAGCTAAAGCTACAAGATTGAGAAGCTGATTTAAATATGTGGACACTACTAAGCTAATGAGCGAGTTAAACGTTTTTATTTATTTGTTTCCGAGCGGAAGCTGCACAGGGAGCAGTCTATCAATGAATAGAAAACACACATACACAAAGTGTTACATGTGAGATTATTTTTGGAAAGAATCAGAAGTGGGATGGTTTTGAATTAAGAAATCAGTGAAAAGATGCATGAATTACACCTGATTATAACATGCAGAGGCAATGAAGAAAGCAGCTTACACTCACTGAACATTAACATGCATAGGAAAAGTACTGAAGACCTGCTTACACTTATACACATAACATAAGTTGGTATTTCTGACCAGAGAGAGGGAAACGGGTAGTTTAAGTACTCAGGATAATAATGAAAATGTCTTAGTTGTGTTTCTTCAGGAGCAAAACAGACCTGGACAAGCAGAAAATGCATTAACCTTACAAGGACAAGCTCGTGGAGATTAATGCATAGAGACTGATTAAACCGGGCTAAGAACACAAACATGCGCAATGAAGAACAGCTTACTATTTGTATGAGTGATAGAATGTGAGCTCAGTTTTCCCTCACACTTCTGCTCTGTTTCAGTAGCAGCATTTTTCTTTTTGTGTCCTGACTCATGTATGTTTTGTTTTTGTTTTTTGTTTTATTTGATTATTTTATTTTGTCGGTTTGGAAACAAATTTGTGGCAATGCCCAGTTTTAGAGCTGTAAACTGTGAGCAATTCAAAGTTTAAATATATATATATAGAGAGAGAGATGGAATAAGAAAACTTTAACTTCAAAGTTGAAATATGTAAGATGAGTGAAATGTGTGAATTCTTTGAGAAACAAGAAATTATTTAAACATGCCTTGTAACTGAGAGGGCAGAATGATCGCTGTTGGCACCTGTAGATGAAACAGACATTGCAAACTTGCCAAAATCCCTATGGTCCACTGGACCAACAGATGTCGGCCTGATAAAAAACGCTGACTCAATACAAGTAAAGGTAATTTCAAAACACAGACCAATGAAGCCGCAATATCCACTATCTGCAGAAGCAAAGGCAGGAATTCGCCCAGTGATTGCAGACATGGAAAAAGCGGGAATATTAGTAAAAACAAATGAAACAATTTGTAACACGCCTATCTTCCCAATTAAAAAGGCAAACACAGGAAAGTATAGGCTTGTACATTACCTGAGAGCCATCAACGAGATAACTGAGCAAATTCCACCAGTAGTTGCCAATCCTCACACCATCTTAAATCAAGTGACACGGAAAGAACAGTGGTTTTCAGTGATAGACTTATCAAACGCGTTCTTCTCTGTACCACTGCACCCTGGCTCACGCGGGTTGTTTGGTTTCACATTTGATGGGCAAAAATACACCTACACAAGGCTACCACAGGGTTTCCAAAACAGCCCCACCCTGTATGCAGAAGCTTTAAAGAAATCTATGTCTTTTTGCACTCTGCCTGCTCCAGGACAATTCCTATTATATGTAGACGACATCCTGGTCACCGGACACACGCAGGTCGACTGCAAAGCAAATACTTTGAAGGTATTGAGACATCTGGCAGAACAGGGTCACAAAGTCTCACAACACAAGCTACAGCTCTGGAGCCAGGAAGTTACATACCTTGGCCACAAACTCACAGGAGAGGGCAGGACACTGTTAGACAGCAGAAAACTAGCAGTGCAGAACGCAGCAAAACCTCTCACAAAGCAGCAAATGATGAGCTATTTAGGCCTATGTAATTTCTGCAGATGCTGGATTCCCGAATACGCACTTTTAGTGCAGCCTCTGCAGGATCTGATCTATGGCAAACACTTAGCTCTAAAAGACAAAATAGAGTGGACACCAAAAGCAGAAAAAGCATTTCATGATCTAAAACTTGCGCTACAAACACGTACAGTTTTAGCATTGCCAGACTATGACAAGCCTTTCTATTTGCATGTAGACGGAGGCTCAGGCTACATGAGAGCAGTGCTAACTCAAGCATTTGGCGAGAAGCAAAGGCCTCTAGCATTTTACTCATGCAGATTAGACTCAGTAGCAGCAGGACTACCGTCGTGCGTGCAAGCTTGTGCGGCTGCAGCGGAAGCAGTGAAAAAGTCCGCTGACCTTATCCTCGGACACACCCTGATTATCAAGGTGCCACACGCTGTGACCTCGATCCTACTGCAAGCAAATCTATCATATCTGACACATGCAAGACAGCTTTCATATGTAGGCATCCTATTGTCACAGTCGCACATCACAATCGAGAAATGTGGTCAGCCAAACCCAAGCACTCTCCTCCCCACAGAGGAGGATGGTGAACAACACTGTTGTATGCAAAAATTAGATGAGGACACGAAACCAAGAGCAGATATCTATAGCACACCACAGCAAAGCTACAAGAACGTTTTTGTAGATGGCTCTGCAGCAAAAGATAGCTTGGGGAAAAGCCGTGTGGGTTATGCAGTAACCACAACTGATACTGTAATAGAGGCAGAGCCCCTCACCTCCTCTCACTCAGCCCAGAGTGCTGAGCTAACTGCTGTTATTAGAGCTTGTGAGCTACACAAAGGCGAAGCAATAAACATCCACACTGACAGCCAATACGTTTTCGCTGCAGTTCATCATTTCGCTAAGATATGGCAAAACAGAGGAATGGTAACGTCCACTAAACTGGATGACCTTTAACTAGCGAACCCATAGACAAGTCAATCAGAGAAACCACACTAGCAGAATGGATGACTGAACTGTTAAAAAAACAAAGACATAGTACTGAACAACCAACTGCCGGATGATTCTTCTCCAGTTTCTTCCAGATTGAAGCCAGGTGATTGGATCCTGATCAAGGTCCTCCAGCGGAAAAGCTGGAGCACACCAAGGTGGGAAGGCCCCTATCAGGTTCTTCTGACGACCCCTACAGCCTGCAAAATAGCTGAAAGGCCGTCGTGGATACACCAGAGTCACACTAAGAAGGTTGAGCCCAACACATAGACTCCAGCTCTCTCCAAACCTCTTTGTGTACCGCCTGGTGGGGAGTAGGGTCACAGGTGGCAACACAGGTGATTTCGCTCCTCTGGCCAGGGGTCGCCACACGGGAGGCCTAAAGAGGCTGCAGTCGGGAAGATCGCTCCCTTGACTCAAACCTAGCCTACCTGCCCGGTGTGGGGACCAATCGTGATGCCTGACATGGAGATGGAGATGGAGGAATTAGAGGAGCTGGAGGAGGAGCAGACGAGCAGCCCAGAAGAAGAAGCCCCCAGAAGCCCACAATGGAGAGATCGCTTAAACCCCCAGAACTGGTCTGAAAACTGCTACTTGACCATATGCATAACCCTGTGTTTTCTATTCATCATCTCAGTGTTTACAGCACTCGCCGCCATCTGCATGGACATAGCCTGCAGGGACAACCCCTGCAATCCCTACTGTCCAAGAGGATATGGTGTTGACCCCAATGGCACCAACCCCTGCGACCTATGGAAACAAGACCAAGAGATCACCCACAGTAAAAGATGGACACACGACGATTCACACCTATGTGACCTGACACAGGACCATGACCACCCCTGGATGAACAACGCTTGGTACCGCTATGTGTACGATAGAACACATACATTCCAGACAACATACACTCACCTAACATGACCGACGCTCTAAACGTGCTGAAACAAATTAGAAATGCAGAACAAAAAGACAAAATATTAGATCCTGAAGATTGGTTAACATGGTTATTGAACGGATGGTGGAGGTCCCTGTTGATTAAAGGACTTGTTGGAATTGCCTCCTTACTCTTATTAATGTGTGTTTTCACAACCTGTGTAATACCCTGCTTTAAGAAAATGGTGTCAAATATGATAGCTCATTCCGTTAATGCTTATGTAGCAGTGCATAATCCCGCAGCCTATGACAGCGATCAGAACCCGGACAGTGAAGAAGATGACGACTATGTGTAGTTTCCGTCTGTACTTAGTCAATGACGTGGCAATTGAAAATGTTTCACAAGTGATTGTCTACTGAACTCAATAAAGTTACAGATGAAATATTTGAACAACAGGAGGGAATGTTAGAAGAATTTAAGTTGTACTATGATTTATTCACTTATGCATTAAGGTTTTATTACTTAGCATGCTTCAGAATGTTCATATATTTCACAGGGACATTAGAAGTAACTCTTAAAGTTTAAACTGCAGATGTCTATTATTAAAAGATACCTCCGTTATGAAGCTTTCGAATGTATTGCAATGCTCATATATTTGTGTATCACATGCCATTACATCCTGTCACGTACACACACACACACACACAGAACACACACACATGCTGATAAATATGCTTGAAAAACAGGAAATGCAACTGTCCCTTTGTATAAATAAATCTGACTGCAAGGCCTCGGGTGTGGATCTCCTTCGAGCTTCCACCCGTGCACGTCTTCATTGTTGAACCTTGAACAACAGTCTGAGTGTTTTTATTCAACCTGTAGAATGTCTTGTTTAATTTAAATAAACCATTGACATTTCCTGAGAGAAATTCTGCCAAAAACATAACTAAAAATGCAGTCTTATGAAAGTAAGGCTTATTTGCCCAGACACCCATAAACCAATCAGCAAAAAGCCTTTCTTGTTAACAAAATCACTATTGCCAGTTTCTTAAATATGAATATTCACAAGTGAATTTTCTACATGGCTGCTGGTATCACAGCAACACATGGACCACTATTCTGAGTCCTGGGTTAATAATAATTGGAATCAATTTAATTTTAATCAATTTAAACACCTTTGTAACCAGTGAGCTAAAAACATGATGGAAAAGCAAAACTTCTAAGAGATCTGTGTCTGTACTATTATGTAGATATCTAAAAATTGGGGCATTGTGGGCTCCAGGAAGTTTCTCCTTCTCCCTCTCTCTCACACACACACGCACGCACATACATACAATACCTTAATGCAACTCCTATCTGTGGGGTCAATGGGAGTTGGTTTGGGACGGACCACTCTGATGTCGTCACTGCTGCACTCAAGAACAGACCATAGCTCTAGTACCAGGGCCCGAATAAAGCCTGAGACAGAACACGGAGAAATTTGTTGTACCAAACATTTATTTGAAATAGCAGCAACTAAAATTATTAACAGTGCTTTAATAAATAAACGACTGACTTTGTTATTGTGTCCAATCTTTTAAAGAAATCTGTCTTTGCATTGCTGGCACCGTTTTGATTGGAGGATTTGAATCTCAGGAAGGAAGGAATTTATAATGCCACTCCCTTTGATCCCATTTAATCTCTTCCCTGTTGCACTTTGGCCTGTCAGTAACTACATTTGAATTTTGCAGCTCAAGCTTGCACATAAAGGCTGGATAAAAACGTTAATGCAATCAAAATGTACGCAGCCCTCGCTGGAAAACTGGGGATACAGTACAGTACATAAATGATGAAGCAAAGACAAAACATTAGTGTCATGGAAGAAGAAATAGTCAGTGCATCACGGGAAGCTCCCAGCAATAAAACCTGCATTTGTATTGACACATAAACCTTAATTTGTGAGCAATTTTCAGTGTATTTCAGTTAAATTAACGAGACAAATATAACAAAAGGGATTTTATACTTAGAAGAAGAATATGAAATTGAAATATTAAACTAAGAAAACTATAAATACTGCAGTTCTAGAGTTACAGATATACAATTAAGCTTTGCATATCAGTGCTGTATAACCCAGGGAATGTACTTTTTTTATATAATTGAATAGTAATGGAAATCATGAACTGTTTTTCAGAGGTCATAGATCAAATGAGCAGTAGAGTTTTTCTCACAGAATGGTTCTTTCACATAGAAAGCAGTGTGTGCTGCAGGTTTAGCAAATGGCCCATCATTTGTAAGCTCTGTCTGGACTATATCACTTTTTGAGGTCATCCTTCTTTCTGTCAGTCTGCCCAAAACATCAACGGTATCGGTGAAGACAGAAGACAGTGTTTTGTGCGACACATGGAATAGATGACAAAGATGCTGGACTGGAAGATCAAGTCTCAGACGCATTAGTGTGAGTAAGAGCATTTGGAAACCTGTCAGTTTCTTCGATATTGGCAGGAAATCTTTGACAGTGTTGAAGAGGGACATTAAGACTGCATAACAATATAGTCCAGTGTAATATCTTACTTTTTCGGTATCGTCCTTTAAGAAAGTTTCATTCAGCTCTGTCTTTTGCAACTGTGCTCGAAGCAGTCTGTTCTCCTCCAACAGCCGGTTTATTTCTGCTCTGCCCTGTTGACTGCACACACAGTCCTTCGTCTGCCCTTCAGCTTCCGTGACGCTGTCACTCCCATCACCACTGGATTTGTTACATCCATTTCATATGCTGGTTTGCCTGCAATAATGCCAAATCAAAAGCTATTCAGTCGACATGACGTGGTTCTGCAGCATCACACATTAGCATGTTTTATCTCATTATCTATGACCGCAGCGCATTGAAAAAACCCCCACTAAAAGCCTTTTAGTTTGGTCCTTTTACAGCATCCTGCCATGCGATTACATTTGTTCCTGACCACCGAGAACACTCACGTTAACTTTTATCGAGTGGAAAAAAAGTTAGCGTGTTTATATTATGCTAACATAGCTGTGTCGCTAGCGGTCACGTAGCACATCATTATATACCAGCTAGCCCAAGTTCAGTAACCCTACAAATGTCACTGCTGTTTAGTTTTCTGTCTTCATTTATGTTGGAAGTGATAAGAAAGCTGTACGTTTTAATTTGTTTCCAAAACCCCGCAGTCAGGACATGCTATATTGTATTTAGATAGAAGCTAGCGAGCTAACTTGCTGCTAACTTCTAACTCATATGTCATAAATTCCATTGTCATGGATGCCTGGATGTTTAACTCAGTTGTTACACCTGGTAGAGCAGAACGCTGATAATTTTATTAAAGATGAAAGACTTAAGACAGTGTTTTAACTCTCAGTAATGCCACAGTGATCATTTGATATATGGACCTGCAGCAGAGTTTAGGCCCAGACACGGCTAGTGACGTCAGACTCAACAATCGGATAGTGATATGAATTACTTTAGAACTCACCGGAGAGAAAATGCCGCGAGCAAACCAACAAAAAGCTGGGGATTGCACGGAACTCGATATCCGCTCGTCTCACCGCTGCAATCCATGCCTGGCGTCTTTGTTTGGTGGATACATGGGATCCCTCACGTTGCCGCCAGGATGGAAAACGATGAAAAGATTAATCCAGTTTCTTGCCTTCACGATCGTGAGCTTTAACGTTGCAACCGACTACACAACACGTACCATAGCTGAAGCTGTATCCTTTGTCTGGCCTACTGTGATGGCGGCAGGGGGCGTGGCCCGCCTCATGTAACGTCACGCTCCAAAGCCCTGTGACGTTTCTGTGTTCTGTGACGTTGTCCCAAAGACGTTGTCCACCTCTGTTGGAGGGAGTAATGTGGGTGACTGTGTAGTGTAGTTGGTGTAATAGTTTTCGACTCCACACAGTCACTGCTTTGCTGTGCTTCTGCAGCGTATCCAGTAATGGTGACAAATCCTCCAGCGTTGCAATAGGAAGCTGCTCTTAAGCGCAGAAAGAATTGTTTCCAGGGATTTCTATTTGTATCCAGCTTGGCGTGCAGGATCCTTTGTGTAATCTATGCTTACATATGTATTTTACACACAGACAATGTGAAAAATACAACACATTGCTATGGATTGATGCTGAAAGTGCTAATTGCACTAAAAAATTTAGCTGAAAAAATAACACCAACTAAATAGATAAGCATGTCTGTTAACAAAAAAACCCAAACGCTTTACCCAACTGGGGTTTTTCAACTACCTCAGGGACAAAGCTTTACCAAAATCTTCCAACTCAGACCCTGTGACAAGGTCTGTGAAAACCACGTTTTTATGCCTGAAATTCTACAGTACTACACTCCCACCAGATGAGCTCATGCAGCCTGTCACGAACCGGGACATACAACCATGACAAAACAGGAGATGCACACACAATTTATTGTGTTATTAATTTAGATCAACTGTGCTAATATAGTATACCAAAATGAAAACAATAACTCAAATTTCTCATGTACACTTTCTACAGAGGCACCATCGAGAGCATCCTGTCGAGCTGCATCACTGTGTGGTTTGGAGCCTGCAATGCGTCCTGTCATAGAACCCTCCAACGCATAGTGAGAGCTGCAGAGAGGATCATTGGTGTCTCTCTCCCCTCCCTCCAGGACATTTACAGCACCCGTCTCACTAAAAAAGCCCTTTGCATAGCGGCTGATCCCACGCACCCAATGCAAAGCTTCTTCAAGCTGCTGCCGTCAGGGAGGAGACTGCGGAGTCTCCAGGCCAGGACCAGCAGACTGAAGGACAGCTTCATCCATCAGGCTGTCAGGAAGCTTAACTCCCTCCCGATTCTGCCCCCTCTCCCCTCCTCTCCTCCATGGTCTCACTGAACTCTGTCACATACACACACACACACTCTCTGACTCACTCACTGGCCTGCACCAGTTACCAGTCACTTTGTGGAGCATTGGACTGCCATTACCTCATAAGACTTTGTTGTTATACTATCTCTAACCGTATATTACTAGATCTCCATTTGCACTATTTGCCTATTTGCACTACTCTGCCTGGTTTACACTCAATGTCATTTACCCTTACCTGAATATTGTATATTGTATATTGCATAGCTTTCTTGTTAAATTGTATTGTATTTATTTAAATTTTTACTTTTTAATTATTTTATTTGCATTTTTTAATCACTCTCTTATATTTAAATGTTCATTTGCTATTTCATCTAGGGTTTGAGAGTAACGAAATTTCTATTCTCTGTATGTCCTGTACATGTGGCAGAATTGACAAATAAAGTTGACTTTGACTTTGAGATATTTGAGGTTGTGCTGAAAATAATGGTGCCAAATAAGGCAAGAAAAACATATTTTAAAGGTGAAATATAGAGGTAAAATCAAAAATAGTCAAGAACGGCCAATTATACCCTGGACCACAGAGGGTTAAATTTGAAAACGGTTTTAAAAAAAAACATCCCCATTCTAAAATGTCATGTGACAATCTGATTCATGAAGAGTGATGATGTCACAAGGACATGTGATGATGTCACAAGGACATGTGATGATGTCACAAGCACATGCCTTTGAGCCTTTGAAGTTTTTCTATAAATAGGGGTCAGGAGCAGCAAGTTTTAGTCAGTTTGTTCGCAGCCTTCAAACGTTCGACCAGAGCTATATTTGAAAGTATTTGTAAACCTCTTCAGAGTCACTGAAATTTTTTTTAAACGTTCTCACCAATTCACTGAGCAAACAAACACATTTCAGTCAAGATGACTTTCACCTCAAATCATCTTGAAATATGTAAAGGGACCCTTTTGGGAGGTCACTACAAGGTCGAGGGTTTCCTTGAAGAAGGGGGCTTTGGTATTGTAACCAAATGTTGCAATACAAAAACCAACAAAGTCGTTGCTATTAAAGTCAACAAGAGCGACCCTGAAATTCTGCAACAGGCGAAAATGGAAATTTACATACTGGAGAAGCTGCGAGGCTTGGATGCAGATAGATGCAACATTGTTAAATGGAACGACTTTTTCATCGACGGTGACCGCATCTGCTTAAATTTTGAACTCCTCGATGAAAGCCTGTGGCAGTACATGCGGTACCGGAGGAACCGGGTTCTCCCAGTAACAGAAATCAGGCCAGTGTTATTTCAGCTCGCAAATGCCCTGTCCCACCTGGGTTCTTTGGGAATAGTGCATGCTGACCTCAAACCTGGAAACATAATGGTTGTGGACCGCTATGAGTGTCCAATCAAAGTCAAACTTACAGACTTTGGTTTTGCATGTCCCGCATCTACAGTGATTCCTGGTGACTGTGTGGGGACGGTTGGTTATAAAGCACCTGAGGTTATGATTGG
>NC_140631.1:181559-357672 GCF_057382275.1 Copadichromis virginalis
AGAAAAATTTCCCAAAGTGTGTCTCTGTTGTACATTTTTCAGTAACGTAGTCTGGTTTAGCTTTTAAATATGACCTAAGCTGTAAGTAAGGACAACAAGGACGCAGAAAAGCCACAATTTTCATTTAATCATTATTTCTTTACAGCAAAGAAATAAATGTACATACGCAGGAAACTGTTAATAATTAAAACACTGTGATCTTTATTTGTAATCACAAAATATTTCTGAGCTGAATGAACTTCTAATACTCATGTATGCAAAATGACATCTGCACAGAAACAGGTGTAGCCGCCATAGTCTCGTGCTAAATGTGAAAGAAAGTACTGTGCCGCTCTAGAGGTTTCTACTGCCCCACATAAGTGTAGACTTCACCGACTTTCTGCATCACACTGAACAGAATCCATGTTACTCGGAAAGAAAAGACAAACTTACCTGTTTAATAAAAAGCAGAGTAGACTTTGAAAGGTGGCACTTGAGCTGAGGCAGGTGCAGAAACACAGAGAGAAGAGCGTGACAGAGACACAAGGCTGTGAATAATTTATGTATCACGTGCACGTGCATGACAGTATATATATATCCTATAAATATTCCCATTTAACAGAAAAAACTACAACTGTTTAACATCAGGTTTTGCCATTTTTCATGTGACATGAAGAAACCAGTATATTTAAAAAAAAATAAAATACAAATAAAATGAGCAACAGGAGAAACAAGGGCAGTGTGAAACTGACATTTGATATCTCAAGTTAACGTCAACAGGTGTGCGTCTCTGTGCGGAGTCCAATTTCTTTCTTTACTAAGTCATGATGGAAGGATCAAGAAAAACCTTATTGATGTATCAAGTAAAATACAAGATTAAAAAAATAAATTGAAGTAAACAGATAAATATATTGCTTGTGTGTGCATGGACATGTCACCACAGAGAGGGGAGATCGGTCTCCACCACAGCGATCATTACAAAAAGATCTCTTAATTCAGTGAATAATTTGATAATGGAGACAAAATGTAACTCATTTATGTACAAAAAATATATATATAAAAATAAAATGCAATGTTCCTGCCGGTATGATTTTGGGTGGTTCAGCAGTGTACACAAACACCAGCTCTCTTATCTTTGTTGATGAGGTGATGATCATTTGTAAAGTCTCTGGCTTCTCATTTTGGTAAAAATAATGCTCCGTTTTAATGGAGGAAACTCAGTGACAATAATAATGCAAGGATACATTTTGTAACAAATCAAGATGATGCTGTGGTTTAATAAAAAAATGTTACTATTTTTTTAACGTAGCTATCTGAAACTGTCTGAACTATCAGCTGTTCACCAGTTAGCAGCTGGCTCCTTTGCTGGACTTTGTGTACATTACTGCAAAGCGCTGGTATTCACGCAGCACAATGAAAGCATCATCTGCAGGGCAGGAACAGATGTGGATGACTCGCTGTTTAAAGCTCTGCACACGGCTGCTTGAGGAGAGCTCGGATGAACTTCTTCAGCTCTTTGTCCCCTCTGCTCCACCTCACCAGTCGAGTCAGCACCAGTCTTCCCTCTTCAGCCTGAGCAAGGGAAAGGTACCATCCACCTTTCCCCACCTTTTTTCCTCTTTTTGTCAGTTTCTTATCCATCTGCACCTCCTCTTGACTTTTCTCCTCATTCTCGTCACTCTCTGCAGAGTCTAAACCAGGACAGTTACACGTGCCGCCTTCTTGGAGCCACAAAGCGCTGTGGGCCATGGCGCCTCCGACTCCTTCTGCTTTCTCAGCCCCTCCCCCCGCCCATCTCAGGATGCGACTGCGGGCCGTAGGCACCAGCTGAAGGTCACCCCCCACTGTCATCATGCTGCCCAGACGCATCTTAAATGCTACGACAGAGACACGGAGAACACTATTCAACAGGTGTCACTTCATGCATGTTGTAAATCACCCAGTCTCTGTGACTAGATAAGCTGTCCCGTTTTTGCAAGAGAAATTGCATGCTACAAAAGAAAAGGATGCATTTGGAGCCCATGTTATCTATCACACTTTGTTCTCACCATATGGACTGTGGCAGAAGTTTTCCTGGATGTCAATCTCTCCTTCTGCAGCCAGACTGCAGGCTTCACAAATAACACTCCCTGGGGGGATGGAAAACGACAATGGTTAAATGATTGCAGCAGTCTGCAGTGGGGATATAAAAATAATCACCTTGGTGGAACTTTTCTCTTTTGTTTTCTTTCGTCCATTAAACCCCAGCATCAAAGCAGGCCAAACACCTTAAGGCTTCAGTAAGAACCTTAAGTAAAAGTGGATTAAATACAACTTTACAGTCTAAAGTGTCTTGAGGTGGCTGTTGTGGTGATTTGTTGCTATATAAATAAACCTGAGTTGAAACTGAATTGAATTTTTTAAATGGATGCTGTGAAAGAGGCGTGATTGCAGTACTGTAAAAATTACATTCAGGGATGAATAAAGAGTAATACTAAAACTTAAGTAAAAGTGCCAGTATATTAATGTTTTTTTAAAAATCTGTTCTAAGTAAACGTGCTGCATTTAAAGACAAAAATAAAGAAGTAATATGAGAAAAATGTAATAAAGCAGAAAAATGGCTTCAGGAAATGTAAACTACATTTATAAAAATGAAGTAAAACTACAGCACTCCAAGTGCAATGTTATTAATTAAAATGAAATATCCCAAAGTTAAAACAATGCCATGTACAGTACAGAGAGTATATTATAAGTGAAGTGTAATTAGTACAGTTTACATATGACTGGAGTATTATTGATGCAGCAAAGTGGAAGCACAACCTTTCAAAATGGGTGACATCACAATACAATCATGTAGTTTTCTTAAAAATTACTATTGTTATTATTATTATTGGACAATTGTACTTGTCGGAGGCTTCAACAGTTACTCCATTAAAGTTAAATGTGTCAATTAAATTTCAGTTCAATTACATTTATATAGGAGCAAATCAGAAAAATAGTGCTTCGTAGTGCTTTATATTGTAAGGTAAAGACCCTACAATAACAGAGAGAAAACCCCAAAGATCAGACAGCGTCCTCTGAGCAAGTATTTGATGAGAGTGGGAAGAAAAAACCCAGAATAAAACACCTTTTAACAGGAGGAGACCTCTGGCACAACCAGGCTCAGGGAGGGGCCCTGACTGGTTGGGGGTGAGGAGAGGAAGACAGGACAAAAGAGAAGAGAGCCAGAGATTAATCATAACTAATGATTAAATGCAGAGAGGTGTAAACTATGTGTAAAAGCATAGTGAGTTAAAGTCCCCCAGCAGTCTGGGTCTATTGCAGTCTGACTAATGGAGGATTCAGGGTCGCCTGATCCAGACCTAAGTATAAGCTTTATCAAAAAGGAAATTTTTAAGCCTAATCTTAAAAGTAGAAAAGATGTCTGTCTTCTGAATCCAAACTGGGCGATTGTTCCACAGAGAGGGGCCTGAAAGCTGAAAGGCTCTGCCTCCCATTCTGTCCTACGAACCACGAGTACGCATGCAGTCTGAGAGAAAAGTGCCCTACTGGGTTGATACGCTACTAAGAGGATTATGATTATGGGACAAACACTTGCATTTTAAAGACTTATTAAAATCTTACATGAAACACTAGAAGAGCTTGTGAACATTTACAATGAAAAAGAAAACATGAGAAAGTTCAGTTCAGTGTTTATGAGAAGCTTTTCTGGAGTGAGTGAGCAACATTTCCTTAATGAATGCAGTGGAAATAAAGGAAAAGGATAAACTATAAGAAAAACACAGTCTAGCAAACCGCATCCTCAGAGCTGTACTTGAGTACTTGAGAACTTCCCAAAACAAAAGTGTTTTGGTGGAGAATGACACAACTTTGTGCACTGACCTTTGGGCACCTCCTCGTGCTTCGCCTCCTCTGTTTCCCGCCCATCCTGCCCCTCGGATACGGGGATGCAGAGTTCGTTTTCGTGTGGGAACCGGGTGCAGTTAAACATATAAGGCCAGGGGAAGCCGAACGCGCTCATCACTGGCACGCAGCCATCCCGTACGGCCTCGCACAGGTTCCTGCAGGGGCTGACCGGCCCGCTGACCTCCGGCAGACACACCGGAGCGAAGAGCGAGCATAGAAACTTCTTGGTGTCCCGGTGGCAGTGCTTGGAGATGAGTGGCAGCCAGGCTGCAGACTGCTGCTGGACCTCCCTCAGTGAATCATGGCCGAGCATGTTTGGAATCCACATGCTCCTGTAACCGATCCCGTGGCACAGAGACATAGTGCTCGGAATGGGTTTGCACACGGAGCGAAAAGTGGGCTTGAACCAAAGCGACGGTTCCGGAGGCGCGCTGTCAGAAGCGTGAGAAACTCCAAAGAGCGCAATGAAAGAGAGCAGAAAAACAGGCATCGTTTTGTCTACAGTCTAAAGCGCTTCTGCTCTTCTGTCTGGACTTGACCGGCATGTAGGTGTAAACAGAGAGGTGTGGAGGAAACAGGGGGTTAATGAGAGGCCAGGCGCCTCCCAGTCACAATCCCACCCCATCAAACCGCTGCTGTCTGCCTCCACGGCAGTGTCAGTGGGGGCGTAGGGATTGTTTACTTAGTTTGGGTTGTCAGTAATGTTGAAAACATTTGTGTGCAGCGCCACAAGACAGAAAGAATAAACTTCTGCAATGCTATTTGAACTTATAAGAAATATTCACCAGCCTCCAAACGTCTGTGTATTGACAATAAGGTTAGATTAGATGAAACTTTATTAATCCCTCGGGTGGGTTCCTCCGGGAAATTCTAATTCCAATAGCACAGCACCAACAGAAGTTACAGAATGTGAGCAGAAATATACCATATATACACATATATAAATACAGAGTATACAAAAGGGATGAATAGAATAAATAGGAATAAGAATACAAGGGAATTGCACATTTCAAGTATGTGAGTCTATTGCACCGTTGACTATTAACAAAAAGTATTGCACAGTGAAAAGGCACTACAGCTTAGTTGTTCCCCCCTGCTTTGTCCTCCTGTTTCCCCTCCCTCTCCCCTCCAGAGAGGAGTTAAAAATCCTTTGTGTGTGGGACAAAGGAGTTTTTAAGTCTGTTGGTTCTTGACTTTAGGAGAAGCAACCTGTCACTGAACAGACTCTTCTGGTTGTTTATGGCCGTGTGCAGAGGATGCCCAGCATTGTCCATAATGTCCAGAAGTTTCTTTAGTGTCCTTTTCTCTGCAACTGTCACCAGAGTGTCCAGCTTGATGCCGACCGCAGAGCCAGCCTTCCTGATCAGTTTTTCCAGCCTGGGTGAGTCCTTCTTTGCTGTGCTGCTCCCCCAGCACCCCACAGCATAGAACAGTACTCCAGCAACCACCGACTGGTAAAACATCCTCAGGAGCTTCCTGCAGATGTTAAAAGCGCGAGGTACTTGTATGTGTTGACCACCTCCTCTCCCTCTATCTGAACTGGCACTGGACCTGCTCTGGACCTCTGGAAGTCCACAACCACTTCCTTGGTCTTTGAGGTGTTGAGTTGCAGGTGGTTTGTGTGACTAAATGTGACAAAGTTCCTCATCAGACTCCTGTACTCTTCCTGATCATCCCAGATACACAGTTTATAATTTAAACTGTTGCTTTTTATGCCGTTCTGCTATGTGTTTTAATGTTTTTTAATTGCTCTTATTTGATACTTTACAAAATATAAAAAATTGGAAATGTATGTCTAAGTAACAAACAAACAAATAAAGTAACAGTGACAGTGCAGCAGTATGAAATTAATTGCTGGAAATAAAATGTAACTATCGTGCGTTTGAGAAGCTGAATGTGTTTGGTACCCTGTCATCGTACACAACCCGAGGATATATCAGCGAGCCTTTAATCTTTCCCAGCGAGTCTGCCACATGTACAATGACATGTCCTATCCTGCCCCATCATCTTACACTTTGCTACAGTAGCTTATTGTAAACGCAGGAGCAGTTCATACTTGCTTAAATATTTGTAGTTTGGTTTATCTTAATTTCCTATCTTACTTCAAAGCAAAAAGAAAGAAATACAGTGTTCAGACAAGTTAGAGTCACTCAATACAGAGCAGAGAATTAATGACAGAGGCACAGCACTTTGCTACTTCGCCTAAAGATTGTTATGGACATTAAAAAAGTACTCTTCAGGGCAATACAGAACAACAAAGTGGGATACTTGTAAGCTGATTCATCAGTAATGTAATACTCTATAATTAAATCCAACTTAACCTGCTTAGACCCAGGGAAGTCCCTTTATTGAACCCCACCTATATTGTGTCCTGTTGGTTCTATATGTTACGTAAACTTCCTAATTACTGTCCACATATACAGAACTGGGTAATAGTCTTCAGCCAACCCATATTTTTAATGCTCTGTTTCCAAAGAGCCAAACTTCTTTATGTTTATTTGTAGGCTTTTAGAACAAAAGTTCTTCAGTCTTCCTGAACATCTTCCAGAGTTTTTCTTTGTACATACAGTGGGGCAAAAAAGTATTTAGTCAGCCACCGATTGTGCAAGTTCCCCCACTTAAAATGATGACAGAGGTCAGTAATTTGCACCAGAGGTACACTTCAACTGTGAGAGACAGAATGTGAAAAAAAAATCCATGAATTCACATGGTAGGATTTGTAAAGAATTTATTCGTAAATCAGGGTGGAAAATAAGTATTTGGTCACCTCAAACAAGGAAAATCTCTGGCTCTCACAGACCTGTAATGTCTTCTGTAAGAAGCTTTTCTGTCCCCCACTCGTTACCTGTATGAATGGCACCTGTTTGAACTCATCATCTGTATAAAAGACACCTGTCCACAGCCTCAAACAGTCAGACTCCAAACGCTGCCATGGCCAAGACCAAAGAGCTTTCGAAGGACACCAGGAAAAGTATTGTAGACCTGCACCAGACTGGGAAGAGTGAATCTACAATAGGCAAGCAGCTTGGTGTGAAAAAATCAACTGTGGGAGCAATCATCAGAAAATGGAAGACATACAAGACCACTGATAATCTCCCTCGATCTGGGGCTCCACGCAAGATCTCATCCCGTGGGGTCAAAATGATCATGAGAACGGTGAGCAAAGATCCCAGAACCACACGGGGGGACCTGGTGAATGACCTGCAGAGAGCTGGGACCAAAGTAACAAAGGTCACCATCAGTAACACACTACAACGGCAGGGAATCAAATCCCGCAGTGCCAGACGTGTTCCGCTGCTGAAGCCAGTGCATGTCCAGGCCCGTCTGAAGTTTGCCAGAGAGCACATGGATGATACAGCAGAGGATTGGGAGAATGTCATGTGGTCAGATGAAACCAAAGTAGAACTTTTTGGTATAAACTCAACTCGTCATGTTTGGAGGAAGAAGAATACTGAGTTGCATCCCAAGAACACCATACCTACTGTGAAGCATGGGGGTGGAAACATCATGCTATGGGGCTGTTTTTCTGCCAAGGGGACAGGACGACTGATCCGTGTTAAGGACAGAATGAATGGGGCCATGTATCGTGAGATTTTGAGCCAAAACCTCCTTCCATCAGTGAGAACTTTGAAGATGAAACGAGGCTGGGTCTTCCAACATGACAATGATCCAAAACACACCGCCCGGGCAACAAAGGAGTGGCTCCGTAAGAAGCATCTGAAAGTCCTGGAGTGGCCTAGCCAGTCTCCAGACCTCAACCCCATAGAAAATCTGTGGCGGGAGTTGAAAGTCCGTGTTGCTCGGCGACAGCCCCAAAACATCACTGCTCTCGAGAAGATCTGCATGGAGGAATGGGCCAAAATACCAGCTACTGTGTGTGCAAACCTGGTAAAGACCTATAGTAAACGTTTGACCTCTGTTATTGCCAACAAAGGCTATGTTACAAAGTATTGAGTTGTATTATTGTTATTGACCAAATACTTATTTTCCACCCTGATTTACGAATAAATTCTTTACAAATCCTACCATGTGGATTCATGGATTTTTTTTTTTTTTTTTTTTTCACATTCTGTCTCTCACAGTTGAAGTGTACCTCTGGTGCAAATTACTGACCTCTGTCATCATTTTAGGTGGGGGAACTTGCACAATCGGTGGCTGACTAAATACTTTTTTGCCCCACTGTATGCTGCTTTTTCAATCACTTCTTTTGCTTTTTACATTGTTTTTTTTTTAATCATTTATTTATCCAGGTAAAAGTCTCACTGAGATTCAATTTTCATTTCCAAGAGAGACCTGGTATTTTTCAGTACAATCCTTGTACCTGACCATTGTCAGAGGAATGTAAGCCACTTAATACTGACGTAGGAAACATTCAAACATAAAGTCACCTAGCTTAAGAGATGAACTAATGTTGTGTCTACACTTAACAGGCAATTTAGCAAAGAATCACAGAGATCTTATCACTGCCAGCTGGTTGCAAAAACAAATAATTTGTTCCCATTTATTAACTTAAATCTACAGACACAGTTTGATGGGCTTAAATTATTTTTGCAGCAATGACGGTGATTCCAAAAGAGATATTAGCTTAAAACTTGGTGTGCAGCAAGTCCTTAACAACTTTAAGGAAACTGCACAAGTTGAGGATAAAAGAAACCAAAGAAATTAAAGCAGAGAAACAGTATCTGAAAATCATAGTGAAACAAAAATCCAGCAAAGACCTGACACGGGGCCTGAGAGCTACAGTAGATACATCTACTGTTCACTGAAGCCTCATCAGAAATGGTGTCAGAGGAAGGGTGTTTGTCAAGAAGCCGTACGTTCTTCACAAAGGGAGTCAGGAAGAAAAGTTTGAGGTATGCCAAATTACACATGAACTGGACTGAAAATGAGTGGAAACAGGTCTGATGGAGTGATGAACCTTTTGCGTCATAAGATTGTTCTGTGTAATGTGTATACAGCAGGTCAGGAAACAAGTACAACACAAACTGTTTATAAAATATGGTGGCGACTCTGTAAGGTTTTTGGCTGCATTTCAGCCAGTGTTAAACCTGAGATTTCTTTCTGATATACGCATTTCTAATCCTGCCAATCCTTTTCACTTTCAATTTTAAAAATCATATCATCTGCAGCTCTGCCACCTCCAGCTCTCTACTTAAAATCAGGTCTCATTACCATCTGGCACAAATCTCACAGGACGCTCGTCTTCACCCACTTCACCCCGGCTCCACTCTAACCCTAACCTCTTTTGTGCACTGTCCATTGATTTGGATGGTTAACCCCAGGTATTTAAACTCATCTACCTTCATTGCGTCTTCACCGTTACAAAAAACAGTACGTAAACAAAAAATACATAATGAAACCATCAAAAAGCAACATACTAAAAATGTCGTATATTAGTATTAATATATTATTCATTTCCTCGCGACCCTGAAAAGGATAAGCGGAAGCGAATGGATGGATTGATATTATCTATTTATTTATCATTCATTCAGTTCACGTTTAAAGCTTCCTCTTCACGTGACGAGGTCCGACGTCGCTTCTCAAAAACCGGAAGTGGTTCTTGTGTTGTTGCGTTAGAGCTACTGTCATGTGATAGCTCGCCCGAGAAGCTGCTGCTGCTTCTGACAGTAGCTCCTTACCTTTAGATGAGGTTATAATACAACCACGCTGGAGACAACTTTTATGTTTGCTAGAGAAGAACAGCACGACTGGTTTCTGACGGAGAGAAGGGACGCCGGGGTTGTGTAGTGTCGGCCGTCGGACGTTGCCATGGGTTGCTGTTACAGCAGCGAGAACGAGAACACAACTCAGGTAGTTAGCTGTTAGCAGGCTAAACCCAATATGTGAAAGCTGGGCAATTTAAAAGTGGAGTACCTAATAGTATATTATCCCTCTGGGCATATTTCCCCGCAGACGGTACACGTGAGTAATGCCTGACGACGTTAACAAGTGGTCGTTTTCTAGGGGCTAGCAGCTTGCTACTGTAAGCTAGCCTTTGGCTAGGCCTTTTGTGAAGTACAAGCCAGTTAAGTTAGCCAAGATGATAAACAGTCTGACTTCAGAAAGCTTTAACAGATCCAGAGGCAAAGAGATGTGTTTTGATGGTTTAAAAAAAAAAAAAAGTTATTTACTTATATAAATGGTTTTAAAGCGAGGTGAAAAGTAAAGAATAAGTTGCTAACGTGTTAGATAGGACAAACGGCAAGGTGAGGGACATTTGGGATTTTACTTTCATGTAGTCATATGACCCTAAAGATTCCCAGCTATTTTTAGTTTAGAGAAACAAGTCATTTCTTCCTCCATGCATCTTTCCAGTTTAAAGGAGCAATGGGGACAGAATGAAGATCTATCTTTCTCTGCCTGCCTGTGTTGTGCTCATATATTTGTTTTAGACTGAAGAAATTACTTTTGGAGTATTTGTAAGAGCACCACAAGTTGCAGAAGTGATACTTTGTGCATTGTTGCATTACTATAATGTAATTATATTAACTAACACACACACACACACACACACACACACACACACAAAATAATGAAATAAAATAAAACAAAATAAATGATAACTTTAAAGTGGTCTCAACTGTCATAATTAGCTTTGATTTAGAAGGAAAAAGAAGTAAGTTAAATTTCTTGATTTGTTTAAGGAAGAGACAAAGCCGCTCATCTCCCCGAACCCTCCCAGCAAACCACTAAATGGCGGGACCGGCTGGAACCCTGGAACTAGCTCATCAGCGCTGTCAAATGAACAGGCCCTCCTTTCATCCATCCTGACAAAGACTGCACAGTAAGACCCTCCTTAATGCAAATGTAGCCATGCCACTGACAATAACGCAAGAGTGTCTGTGTAATAAACATACCGTTATCCCCCTGTACATCAGGAACATCATCGACGTCTCAGCAGCAGACGCCATCATGGTGGAGCCGCATGAGTACATGGACAGAGCTCGACAATACAGGTGTGCAAATAGACGGTTTATGGCTTGATGGGTTTTGTTTACTGGCTCATAATAATTTTGGATGGCTCTTCAGCATGTTGTTTGATTTCTACCAAACAGAGCAGCCTCGTTTACACTAAAACACAGGTGCAGGTTAAACACTAGCTCCTCAAAGCACAGTCTACTGGTTTAAGAGAACTTAAATAGCAGCACAGCTGATTTCTTTATGTTTTTCTCTCTTCAGTACAAAGATGACTGTATTGAGCACCAGTCTGCCTCAAAACAAAGCCCTCGCTCTCCCCTCCCTCACCAGCCAGCCCCACCAAGTACTTGCGAGTGACCTGGTGCCATACTCAGATGTTCAGCAGGTATCCATCCATATGTAACATACTCTGATTGAATGGGGCTGTGTGATTCCTGTGCAGAATCCCCAGTCATGTCATTTTAAAGACAGCTAAGCGGTTAGAATTTGACTTCTCTTTTTTCTTTGCAGGTGTCTAAGATAGCAGCCTATGCTTACAGTGCAATATCTCAAATCAAAGTGGATGCTAAAGAAGACTTGGTGGTCCAGTTTGCCATTCCCTGATTCTGCAACTCTGGCCTGCATATTGTTGCTCCAGTCCCACTTTCTTCGTGTCACTCCTGCATCCTCAACCTCCAGCCCCACCCGTCATTAAACATTTTGGTCCTCCTGCTTTCTGCTTTAAACTGCTTCAAAGACGAAGACAATGTAGGGTCTTACCCCATGGCTGTCCTCGAGTGTAATTAATTTAGTGACAAATGGAAGATGGGTTTGAGCTCGTATGTACATCAGCGAGGCCTCCAGCTGTGGAAATCAAACTTTTTGATGATCTCTTAAAAAAAAAAAAAAAGTTTTCCACAGGTGTTTTTAGTTTCTTTGTTTTCTGAGAATCAGAGCTAGCTTGTCACCTTGCTGATACCTATGTTGGACTCACCTGGGATAAAGCTGTTGGATTTTTGACACAAAGCTGTTGGCTGTTGGTTAATACAATGCATTTGATAAAGTCTCCACTGAAAAAAAGGGATCACTGTGGCGTGGAATATCGCAAATAATCACTGCACCACATATTGAATATGTTATTTACCAGGGGAATAAAAAGCAAAACAAAACCCCCAAACATGATTTAATCTTAACTCTTCATATATGTTTAGCTCTGTTTTACATCCTTGATGTCACCAGAAATTCTTCAGTCTTTATCCCTGAGCAACAAAATGTTAATGTTAATATTAGCACCAGTAAAAAGGAATGACACGCTTTTTCTCCCAAAATTAAAATGTTATCGTTTAGTGGAGTATACTGGCAACCATAAACAACTCACACTAACCTAGTTAGAGTGAATTTCAATGACATTTGACAGTGACGGTGGAGTAATCTGTTATTCCAGTCGAGGCCAAACCTTAATAACCTTTCCTTGGCTGGTGGGTGAGGATGCAGCTTTTCTTGGGTCACAATTCTGGAGTTTACAGGTGGCGCTGTGTCCTCTGCGCTTATCTAGCATTAAATAAACGAGCAGGCCAGAAGTTCAAGTGTAATATTCAAAGATGAAAGTGCGTGGTTGGGTGTGTGCGAGTGTGTGTAGGGACAGATATTGTGTCTTCATGCCTTTGTACAGAATTTTCTGCTTGAATATAAAAACTAAACATGATGGATTGTATGAAGTCCCTCCTTTTTGTAGAGACTTCACTGGTCAGAATTGGCTAAGATCTTGTGGCGATAAGTTTTTATGAAACACAAGAACCCTTTTAAGGCCTGCATTTGTTAAGCTTTTAAACAAAGAGGTTTCCCCTGCAGATTGCAATATGATTGGATTCGTTCATAATCAGAAACTAACCGTTATAGCAGTGCAGCAGGGGGCAGGGTGTTAACAATCAGTCTATAGCAGCAAATAAAACGAATTGATCCCTTTTTGTGATTATTTATTTCTGTTTCTCGAGTATATATTTGCTCCTCGGAGGAGAGCACGACTGTATGCGTGGGCAGGGAGCACGGTGAAGCGCTCTAGACACAAAAGGGATAATCTGCTAGGCTTTGATTATTTAAACCACGCAACTGATCTGAGCTTTTTGCAATGGGTTCTTGGCATTTTTTCCCCCTTTATGTTTGTTACTCAAAAGTGTAATACTACCTGAAATATGTTTGTAATGTCTTAGGCTAGTACCAAAAAGTTTTAGTTTTGTTTTTTGTTTTGTTTAATTCATTAAAGACTTTTAACAAATCGCTCCTGTCCTGACCCCAGTGTGCTCTTATGTGAGATGTAATTATTCAGTGATGCTACAGAGATGGTCAACAGCACTTTCTTTAATTTAACTTTGTTGCAAACAGTATTAAAATATTTCCAAAACCCACATGAATGATCAGATATCTGGATGTGAATGACAACATTTTGTGATCTATGGATAAAGAACACAGTAATGTACTACAACACTACTAATTCTGAAGAACGGTTATTATCAGTGGCCTCATCAATCAGCCACGCTTGAGTTAACTGATTTAAAGAAAAGTCAGGTGTCTCTTTTTTTATGCTTTTTTTGTATACTGCCTTTAGTATATTTAATAAAGCCATGCAAAATTACTATTAAACTTAGTTCTGAGTTATAGGCCGTGCTAGTAAGCAGAAGTAGGCTGAATTTTGTCACTTTATGGCCTGTTTTGAGCTCATACCTGCTCAGTACAAGAGATTACTACACAAAATGCAACACATATAAGCTCTTTTTTTTTTTTTTTGAGAAAAAGGTGAGAGATTGTGACATACCCCTTGATATTAATGCTCAAAGGGTCATTGTTTCCCAGAGCCTCTCCCTCTTCTTTTTTATTTTTCTCTCTGTGACCCTCCTGCTTTCTCTGCAGCTCTCAGTCACCTTCTCATATACTCTTAGTATTTAAGGACTGGCTTGCCATCCATACAATGCCAGATCATACAGCTAGATTTTTAATAGTAATGTCCGCCTCTTTATTCAGTGTTTGGATTAATCCCTTTATGTGTGCTTCATGCTTAATAAAGTGTGCACTTGACAAATAGGTAAACAGTATCAGTTTATGGATGGAGACGAGCCAGCAGTCACTGGTTAACCTTGCTGCTCCTGCAGCGGCTGTTGCTCTGGTGCCAGATCTTTGCCAAGACTCGCTCCTGTCGCGTTATGGCACTGAAGTCCATTGTCTTTAACCGAGGCAGGACGGTAATCACACGATTCCTACATACAGAAAGACGCCCAATAAATATCTCAGGCACATTTTGTAGACATTTATACAGAAATAACACTGAATACTAAAAAGGCCTCGTCTTTGCAAACGCATCCAAACTTTATCTTGTGTAACCAGCACTGTAAACATGCTCTAAATGAATGAAGAAGCTGCTGTCACTCATTAGAAATCGGTTTTAAACAGAGGCGCCTCTGTCTGCAGATGGACATGAGCCTGCAGTCACTGCACTGTATGTGTTTTTTTAACCGGTGTTGCTATGCAGACTAGGACAAGTAATATGAACCCTATCTGCATTTAAGCACCTGTTACAATGTTATGAACTTAGATGCTTGCCGTGCACTCATGTCACACTTACAGACATCTGCAGAATGAGAGCAATCCCTCATTCTACACCTCTGAGGTGTCTGAGCTTCTGATTGTCTGGACTTGGTTCTGTAAACAGCAAACTATCATCAGCTTCTATAAAATATCTCCCATTTAAAACACATTAAAGCTCCCTGGGACATGTGTGACGAGTGTTTAGTGTAAAATACAGTTGAGAAAATCTCCACCTGTATGCCTTGTTGGTTTCTATGACATTTCCATGCAGAGTGATGGTGTGCAGATGTGGCAGCACTCCCAGCCTGTCCACCTCTGACAGAATAAAAATGCTGTTTCCATGAAGGTACAACACACGCAGTTCACGCAACTCACACAAGACCTGGAACACACATGTGTACACCAGCTTCAGATGTACTTCAGATGTAAAAGAAAGACAAGCAGCTGCTGATAACGACACTCACGTGGTCTATGTGTGTGATTTTGTTGAAGGAAAGATCCAACCAGGTTAGATGTGCCGGCTGAGCCAGGAAATGGCTAACAGTCTTCTGGAGGTCATGAAGCTCAGTGATGTTGTTGTTGTTGAGGCGGAGCGAACAGCTGAGATATTTCATCTCTGAATTTTTCTTTAGAGGCCGCAGACCGCTGTTGGGCTCCTCTATCCATGTGTCTGAAACCCCAAATAAAACAAAACATTATTTTATGAATATTAAGTGAATATTAAGTGCTACTAAAGTACGGGCCTGTGATTGTGTTTGACTTTGTGTGCTGCTGTATTAGTGTTGCCATCTTTTTCATTAATATAAAGGACTTGAGGCTTAACGAATCCCTCCGACGTAACATAAAATTCTCATAAAAATGGTCAGAAATTATTTTAAAAATCTTAATCGATACTCACAAATATATTTAACATTTCTCTTGGGGGGAGGGGGGGGGGGTGCTTGTAGTGAGATAAGGACAGACTAGAAATCTAAAGAGCAACTGTTCCAAACTTCAGGCTGCCATTGTCCAGTCTGAAATGTGATAATCTTCTGAGGCCCACCCAAACCCACTGTTAGAGCTTTGATCGTCACACAAGTGGAAAAATAAGTCATTTCTTTGTGTTATTCAGTTGGATCTTCTGACAATTTACTTCTTTAACTTAAAATTCCGACAACAGCTTTCCCCCCCAACTAATGTAAGTTATGTATAAATTTTAAAGCGCCATGACCCTGTTTTATTACTTCAGTTTCTTTTCAAAACATCAATATTTCAGAGTGACTTTAAATTATACATTTTAAATGGATTTGAATTACCCCAAAAGGATTATCATTTGATTTGGACTATATAAGTGCATCCTAATAGGTTCATTAAGTTAGAGATAACTAATAATTTACTTATTTATTGTAAATGACCTCTTGCAGCCCTTAAGATCCTACATAAAGAGCGATATAGCAAAGAGTATTACCTGTTAAATTGCTGATGTTTTTAAAAGATAAATCCACTGGAGCTGCATACATAGTCACCCGCCAGCAGGGGGAGATGATGTTACGGTGAAGTACTGCGTTTAACAAGAACGTCTTTAAACACAGCACGATCATAAACACAAACAGCACGAACAAAAGGTTTGTGATATGAGTGAATAACACACACTCACTGCTGCAGATAATGAATTTAAAGCTTCTGTAAAAGCACCATAAACGTGTCATGATCTGTCAAGTCATGCTAAGTATGCTAAGCAGCACATTTGAGCCATAAACGATATTTCTAACCATACTGATCAGTTTTAATCATTTATGTGGATATTTCACTTACCCAGAGTGTAAGGTATATTATACAGCTAATACACGTCACGGTGGCACAGCTTCCAGTAATGAGACAACAATTCGTTTCTATAGAAACGACCAAGTGCCATATGGAACTTGTAGTCCAAGCCAGTCTTGCCAAACGGCAGACATCTTGAAGCACTTTTTTGTGCAAAATGCAATGAAATGAACTAAATCTGTTTGAATCATCTCTACCATTTTGGATCTGTTTCGTCTGAATGTGGATCTGTCCGTTTCAGCTTCCTTACAGGAAGTTAGCAATGCTAAAGAAATGCTGGAAATGTGGACTGTGCTTGGATGAAAAATTCAAACTTTAATGAACAAAATTAAGTAATATGATGAGTAAAATATTTTTTAAAAAGCCAATGGTGAGACAATTTTCTAAAAACAGACTATTTACACAGAAATGAACACTGTTCTGATCATGTATATGAGTTAATATGATGAATTTAATTTAATTGCATGACATTAATGCAAACGTTATTTAACTGTATGTATGAACATAACATATTTAGCTTCATACATGCAGCTAAATAGCCTCCCTATGAATATTCATTGTTGTTACCATCAAATTCGATATCTGTGTACTCGAGGAAAAAAACATGAAAAAACAAAACTGGGAGGGGTATCGAAACGCAGTCCACTATGCGTTTTGAGGAGAAAATTACATAGAGCAAAGAAAAGTTTAACCCTTTCATGCATGAATTATGATGATGTCAATCAGGATTTCTTTTCTTAAGTATTTTTATTCATCTTTAGGCATAAAAAGATGAATAAAAATACTTAAGAAAATAAATCCTGATTGAGGTTGTCATAATTCACACATGACAGGGTTAAATAACAATAATTACAATGAAACACATACAGTAACATTAAACGACCAGTGGGTGGCAGGGTATGGAGTGACACATTAATGCCCAATGTAGTGGTTTATGTGCAAGTATACCATCAACACTGACACAATAGCTGTCCACTGTAGTGACCAGTATGTGTGAAAGAGTTATTTGGAGTGAACAAAATTCATTGCTGCGTGCAAGAAATGTATTTCAGTGTCTGCTATTTATCCATACACACACACAATAACAGCCCCGCTCTCTCAGTTGTTGGCGTTTGCTCTCGCTCAGATCTCTGCTCTATGTGCTGACGGACATCTGCGGACCTGCTCTCAGTGTGTTGTCCTGCTCTCAACATCTCTGCACCCTCAACTTTTTCTGTACTCGTTATAAATGTGCGACAAAACCAACTGATCACAGACTTGGGTGCAAAAACTCTGATTGGCTGTTTTGGTCTCCAATCAGCTCGGTAGCTACTGCATGCCGGAAACACTGTCCAAAGTGTAGTTAAACCCATTTTCGGTTAGTATGTTATTTTATTTTAAATATGTAATTTTTTAAGACTATTGTTAGTTTTAATCTAATTTAAACCAAACCACTCCACTGGATTTAGCTACACTTTGTGAATATTTGATGTGGTACAGATGGAGAAGGCTGTGAGTCATTCCAGCAGGCAGAAGCAACTTCTCCAGAAAAGCAAAGAGGAGGTGGATGCACTAAAATGTTCTCTACAGGTCAAAGAGTGGGAAATGCAGGCATCATCATCATCACGGAAAAACTGCTACTTCAGCTCAGGTTGGGCAACGCCCAAACCAATGAGAGGATGCTTGCAAACAGGGTGGCCAGCTTGGAGGCACAGGTTGGTATTGCTGTTTGAAGCACTGAGCAGAAATATGAGCACAGATATAAGCACGTACACTTCTTTTTCATTCTGATATGTTTTCTATCATTATATCTTTACTTTTAGTTGGGTTCTGCTGACCATACCTTTAAAGTGCACAATGAGACTCTGTTCACTGTGTTTCTTTGAGGTCCTGAACACAAACTCGAGTGTTTGCAAGAGAGCACAAGAGAAGAGAGCCATGAAGTGTGAAGATGCCAGCAGGATTAATGCGCAATAGGAGAATCAAATGTAAGCACAAAGGTAGCCCAAATAATAACAGTGACTCGTGTAAAGTTTCATGACTGACTCCTGTGTGCTTGTGATGTTATTGCAGTGAAAACCTACCTTAAACTACTTTTGTGGTAATTGCAGTAGGGGAGACTGGGGATAGTTGTAACATTTTTGACATTTCTGTCTGTAAATTGAAGCTCTTTTAAGGTAGTGGATTCAAAATGTAATGCAAAGTATTTACATGTCTCTGCTATTAAATAGTGCAGCTATTTTCTCTGCAGCACAATTACCCATTGCATGGTATGGTCTCAAACACGAAGAGTGAAATGTTACAATTAACCCCATAGTCTGGGTTAGTTGTAACATATCCTGGGGTGAAATGTAACACAATGAAATAAGGGTACTAACGAAACATTAACATGTAATCTTTGTTTATTCAACACATGAATGCACTTAGAGCCATTTATGTAGCTATGTGTGTGTGTGACAGAATGCAGAAATCTAGCTTTTGAACATATTCCAACCCCCCAAAAAAGACAAATTATGGAAATTTCTGCAACTGAATATTTCATTAATTTTGGTTGGTCTTCCTTGAGTTTGGCCTCATTGGCTCAGTGGGCATTATAACCTACAACTCTTGCACCAATTTTGAACATAACAATGAAGCTGAAAAATTGTAGTTGTGCACCAGCATCGCAATTCCATTACTTTTTATCATGGCTTACCTAGGTGTGGTTTGCAAAGTGCTTCAGAAAGATGAGGAAATCTGTTTCTTGCACCCATCCTGACTTATTTCCACTACCAGTACTTCCTACTGGTCCATCTCTGACACAGTGGCCTGCATAATGTATGTGTGGGAACACAAACAGTGGAGGAATTGTGTTGCCAATGGCATTAACCGCATATATAACTGCGACCAGTGAACCTCTCTCTGCTGATGTCGTTGCCCCAACTTGTTTAATATAAGTTAAAGTAATAGTGTGGTAAGTTGTAACATCTGCATTATTGTTACAACTAACCCAGACTGTTGCTGTTACAACTGACCCAGACTCCTATAGCCATGAACTAGCTAACATTACAGCCAACAGCTAAAACATTAGCACTAAAAACTTACACAGAATATATCCCCATAGACATACAAATAACATAATTTAAGTTTGATGAGTTTAACTGCAAAGCAGATAATGCTATTACAAATTGAAATAAAGTAGAAAAACTTACTTTTTGGCATATAAATTACTTTTTTTCGTGTTAAATTGTCTGTGTTTGACAAAATGTGCTGATTTTTCACATGTGATAGCAGAACTGAATTGGGCATGCACAGGATGAGTCACATCATTTGAAACTTAGCCCTGATTGGAGAAATTGGAAGTGTTACAAACTGACCCACGTTACAACTATCCCCGGTCTCCCCTAGTTACCAGTCACCAGGACCATGATGAGCACAACACAGAGGACCCCCTTAGAAAAAAAAAAAAAACTCATGCAGGAAAACTTCAGTGCCCCGTAAATTAAAAAAAAAAAAAAATTTAAGCTGTGTTATCTCTTTCTCTCTGCATTTACAAATCACTGCCTACACTTACTGTAGACCCTTCCAGTAATTAATAAATAACTCTTCTTAATTGTAGGCAAATGTTATAAAACTGGATTACAGGATTATTTTATTTATATTTAATTACTTCACACACCTTTCAGAAACCTTGAGTATGAATGAATTTGTAAATTTTACTTTTCATCTTTCACGACTTGTGCTGAAGATGATATGGAAGTGGATTCAGCCCCAAATAATTCAGCTTCATCTTTCAAACTTTGCAGAACCAAGCAGGTTATGAACTTCACTGGGCACTAGTTTAGCTCAGTGAGTGAGCAGGCACCATGTGCCGCATGGCTGCAGGGTAGCGGCCTGGGTTTGAGTCTGATCCATGGCCCTTTGTTGCATGTCTCATCCTTTTTTCTCTCCCTTCCTTCCTGTCTGTCTACACTGTGTCTATGAAGTAAAGGCTAAAAAATGCCCTTGAATACTTTGATTTAAAATTTCTTTAAAACTGTTCTTAATGTCTGTAATACATTTATATGGATTCCCAGTTTTTAATTACCATACTAAAAGAATATTTAAATCTTGGATCTTTTCTTCCTCTCGGGTTGTCAGCAGCCCTTTTTTGTTCACACCTACAGTACTTTAGCAGCACACAGAAATGGTCATGATTGGTGTTTGAAATTTGCATCTCTAAACATCTCTGTGCTCCCATTAAAGTGTTATTGTTGTGACCTAAATGTTGTTTTCTGATCTGTAGAAGACTCCTGGCTTCAATGAAGGGGATGAGACTTTGTACAGCCTGGCTTCAGCTCGCTCTCTCTTAATCCTGCCCAGTTCGCACTGGGCAGGATTAAGTCACATTTTATTTGTAGTGTGAACACAGCGTGTGTGTGTGGAGATGTTTGACACACCTGCAAGAAGCTATGCCACTAACCAACTCACTGGTCTTCCAGGTTACAGAGAGAGCACCGCCTCTGCCGAGTATAAGTAAACGCCTGGGGTGCCCACATGAGTACAGCACCGGCTTGCTACATTTTAGCAAAAACATAATCAAAAGTTAATAGTTTATAAAATTGAGATGTTATACTTGGAGCTTGTCTGAAAAGTCCTGAGCTCTTGTTCACATGTTCACTGCACTGCAGGGTTCACTATAAAGCTTAACAATTAAAATGTCAAATCAAAGTGCTGCAAGCTGAAATTCTGTATGAAAACAGTATTTTTAATGCAGTATTTAATTAAGCACATTATCATACTTTTCCTCAGGACTCTTTCTTTATGGAAAAGTTAAAAAGTGATCAGTTGTTAAAATAAGATTTGGCTTTAAGAACCATGATTTAGGGGGGAGATGAAGAAATGTCATCCCGGCAATGACTGGGAGGAGGCCCCGGGGCAGACCCAGGACACGCTGGAGAGATTCTATCTGGCGGCTGGTCAGAAAAGCTGGAGGAGGTGGCTTGGAAGGAGGTCTGCGTAGGCTGCTGCCCCCGCAAACTGCCCCCAGATAAGTGGAAGAAGATGGATGAACAAACGGCATTATGATTACGAAGGCTGAACAATTATGGCAAAAATCCTAATTATATTATTTTGGTCATTATTGGTCTCACTTACTTTGCAGACTTTGGGGGAAAGAACACCAGCTGCTTTTATTTGAATTTCTTTCCCTTTAAATTAGGGATGCACCGATACCGGTATCTGGTATCGGCCTCGATACCACATTTTCTAAGGTTACAGTCACAACCGAAAGAGATGGTGGAAGACTTTGGGAAGACCAAGGCCAATTTAAACCAGTTCTGTTCTGGAAGAATTTGCTTTTTTGTGGCAATGGAAAAAGTACAAAGTGTATCAGCTGTACTTGTTCTGCCCTGCAAGAAAGGACATAGGAGACTACTTCTTGATGAAACTTGAATGATTTAATGTTTTCACAATTTTTTTCCATTTTTTAAAAACCTGTTTGCTGTTGCAGTTTTCTTCGCACACAGTTGTAAAGAAAACTGCACCCAGGTAGCCGATTCAGAAGTCTGGCTTACGCAGGAAAACCACTCTGTAACTCCCTACAGTGAGTTAGTGAGAGAAAGATGTTGTACAAACTATGGACCACACCTCACATCTGCTGCATTGTCTTACTGGTTAAATAGTCTCATCAATATATTTGAATATATAATTAGAATCTATCGTATTAAAATAATTGTTACAATACAAATTATATATCACAATGAAAAAGACAATAATAGTAATATTTCAGATGATTTACATTCATATTTGTTTATACACTATTGCTGTTTTACGTTAAAAATAGTACAGTCTTATATTTAAAGTAGATTATGATGTTTAGCAAATGTCGCACTGAGACCCCAAACAGTGTAATTGTTACTGCCAGGCACCAGAAAATGATGTGGCATGTTTGAGGCAGTGCAATAAAGGTAACATTTATTAACAAGGATATTAAAAGAACCAAGGTAAAAACCCTAAACCCTGAAACCCCAAATAAAAGGAATATATGACAAAACTAAACAAAATGCAGCTTCATCTACTCCACTGTACCATTCATACCAGGTGAGCAATCAACTATAACTAAACATGAAACAAATGATCGATATTTTTCCCCCAACAAAGCCTTTAAAAACATCAGATTCAGTCCCGTGACCAAGTGACTACTGAAATGCACAACAAACTGATAATAACAAACCACACTGATAATATGTGGGAACTCCTCTAGGTGCCTTCTGTTGGAGAGGCCAAAGATAACAGAGGTTAACAGCCATTAAGTTGTATTTTAACACCAACAAGGCGATTCCCAAAGAGCTATTTGCTACACAGCATGCTGAACTTTTAACAAAATATAAGGAAACTCTACAAGTGGAGAACAAAATGACAAGAGGCAGGCTTAAAAGACGATCTATAACAGATGAAAAGTATCTGAAAGTCACATTGTTATGAGATAGGACACAAATCCAGCAAAGACCTGACACAGGTTCTAAGAGAGCTGCCCCTTCAGTTGATCCATCTACTGTTCAGTGAAGCCTGATCAGGAACGATCTCAATGTGACTGTCAAGGAGTCATTCTTAAGAAAGGGAAATGGAAATGATTACAATTCAAATCATAATTACATCATTTTAATGGAAGTTTCATTTTATTTTATTTTTTAAGCATGAAACTGATAACAATATTATACAGGATTGTTCTTTAATGCTCACCTTGACAGATGAAAGGTAGTCTGTCATGGCAGTTGGCATCCAGCAGCTTAATTTCTTGTTGCTCAGTCAGGATCATCTTTGCACAGTGGTTATTTGAGTCAGCTATGCTGCTGTTCCATTTAGGACAAATGTCTTTGGACCTTGAAATCCACATCCACTTCTTATCTTTGCCAAAAACTGAGCGTTCCAGGCCAATCCACACCCCTCGTTGCAGGTGTGTCTCATTTTGCAGGAGACTTTTCACTTCATCATTCACTGTTTGGTTGGTGATTTCAACCAGGGAGGTGTAGTCTGTCTGGCATTGCTCCAAGGCATCAATCCAACTTTTGCTTTCATTGTAGAACTCCAGGTTTGTAACTGGAGACAAAAAAAGCAAAGTGACATTTAAGATATGCTAACACTACAATAGGCCACAGCTTCCTGCTGTCTCCTTATTTATACAAAGCTCTGCTGACTCAGCCTGATAGTCAGGAATGTTTTGTATAGATTAATATATTGAGTCTACGGCATTATAATATATTAACATATACTAAATATATTAAAATGACTGTTTTCAGGCTGAAATATAAAAAAATTCCACCTGATGTAGCTGTACTCCTTGTAGACACACTAACATTGCAGGGCCTTTGATTTGAACCTGGACATAAGAAGAAAATGTAAAAATGTAAGCTTTAAAAACATATTTCAGTTTTACAAAAGAAAAAAAAATCCTGTTGTAACTATACAGTTTTTAATTCTTTTTTTTATTTTTTATTTTTTTAGGAAAGGTGGATTGTGCTGACAAAAGTACTTGCCTGTATCTATACAGTCACTGATATTGTATACTTCATGGACATCTCGAAAATCTATGTTTACTGTTTTTGGAAATCGATTAGACACTGAGATATCAATCTTTTTTCTGTTGATAGAAAATACAGAGCTGTTTAAAAAGCATTGGACAAACATGAGAGAAATTCTATAAGAGATAACACATCTGCATCTTCTGTAGTATTATATTTAAAGAGCTCAGTGCGCAAAAAACATATTTACCCTGAAATACAGTTGGTTGGCTTTTTGCTGAGAGGATTAATGGTAACTCCGCTGTTGCAACTTCCACAAATGTTATCACCATTGGAAACCTTTACACGCCCTGCAGAAAACAAAACAAATGAATCCACATGAAGAGGTGTGGCACGTGCCTTTAAAAACTACTGTGTCACTTCAGATTTTGTACTTGCTGAATTAAATATTCTAGTATACTTTAAAATCCATTTGCTGCAGACACTTCTTGCTTTATTTCAGGAATAAAATCATGTTTAAGCTACTAATATTCTGTCAATGGAAGAATATGCTGTGAAGTTGAGATTTCTTACCAGCTTCTACCTGCACAGTCAAAAGAAAACTGCTGGTTGTGCATGTGATTATAGGACATGTTTTAGAAATCACCCCAGGGTCACTGAGTTTAGTGGCTTCCAGTGTGACTTGGTTAACTTTGGGACCACCGCATTCAAATTTCAAAATCCATTTGCCATTTATGCAGTTGCAATTTTGGTTAATAATCCCTCCAACAGGGCACCGATCACAGGGAGTGATTTTGATTTTTCCATATGCAGAGTTTGGTGTTGAAAAACAGGGCAGCAGGCTCACTGCTGTAACACAGGAAGATCACATCAGGTCTGAGGACAGTTTCCATTTAGGTGTTTGCTAAAGTGAGACTTTTCTTCTTCTACAATAAATATAAAATAATTCACAGATGTAAGAAAAATATAAACAAAAACATGTACAAAAGTCAGTATTTTTGTAACTATTCTTTTTTCACTGTCCTTTCTTCCATTTTCCTTTTTGCCAAAACGTTCCCATGCCATAGAAAGAGCCAAGCGATGGGATCAGTGCCACTGTCTGTTAGATCTCTCTCCAAGTGCAAATGTATTTATTTATGTACTTTAAAAACATCTTTGTTTTATTATATATAGACACATTTGTTTGTTTAATGCATTGGTAAATAGAATGAAGAACATAAAGAAATAGATAGTGAAATAGAAATGTGTTAAAATGGATCTGCATGGCTAGATCTAACCTATGACCTTTTAAGTAATCTTTTAAATTACAAGTTACTGTTATAACAATAAACATACCTAGCTGCAGTAATGATAGATGAATCACATGTGCCATGGTCTGTAACATGCAAAAAAGTAGAAAATTGAGTAATAATGAATCATCATATCAAGAGTTTCTAAAGTTTATTTTCTAAGTTTAGTTACACTTCAGTACTTACAGTCTTTGCAGAGATCTTTGTTAACTGTAAATATCCAGAGTGTTTGAAGAAACCTCCCCACTGTCCTCTGGCTTGTTGCTCAAATCCAAAATGGAAATTCATGGAAATGTCAACAGGAGTGACTTTGCATCGTATCATCATGTAAATGTGTTCTCATCCTCCTCAAATCTAATAATGAGGGTTTTTGTCCCTTAAGGTACTGTGGATGTGCAATATTACAACTGTATTAAGGTGAATCAATCATGACTGATACAGAAGAAGATTTAAATTTTATATCTTGCTTAAGAAAATCCATACAGCAGAAAAAAACAGTTTTTTGTTTGTTTTTTGTTATTATGTTAGTTTTAATTGCAGGTATTCCTGTGAACAGTAATCATCACCCCATAAATGAATGCACAGCACATTACATTCTGCAGTGGTTGCCCTGAAAGTGTAGTTGTTAAACTATGAGGACTTTAGAAGGACTTCTTCACCACGTTAGCTTAAAGCGAGTTCTAACGCTTCTCTCAGCTCTGAAAATATTTAGATTTTATTTGTTGTTATTTGTTTCCATTTGTCATTATTATCTGGTCCTTTTATCAGTGTGGTCCCATTTCCAATCAACAGCTAAGTCCACATTAAATTTTCCATGTAATGAGTTGAGAAAAATGTCCCTGTTTCCACATTCAGTGGTGTTAGAGGTAGATCGTATGCCTAGTCAAATAGGAAGCAAATATATCCTTATCAGTTTTAATGTTACAAATAAATGTATCACATAACCAGGGTACACTGGAAAAAAGCCTCTTTCATGTTATGAATGACCAGTTCATCCATCACTACATGATTTCTGTTGCTGAACTGACTTAATACAATATGGTTAAATAAATGATGCTGACTTTTGACCTTTAGGGATCTGATAGTTTACTATACTTTACAGAGATGTGAACAGATCTATAAAACAAACTATGTTTAAAATATTCTATTTTTCCCCTCTTGCAAAATTTAAGATCTGTGTCTAAGCTGTTCCATGCACAGTAACATATAACCACTTCATGTTCTAAATCTACTAATAAAATGTACACTCCTTGCAACAATCTCAATGGTAACAATGATAATAAAAACAGAACTGCACTTATAACCTTTATTTCTTCTTTAATAGTGGCCAATATATTCATTTATATTTATTGGAAGCATTTAAAGTATCTGTACTCTGAGTTGGCGGATGGGATTAATATTTTTTCACTTTGTCTGATTCATCCCAAACATGTTCTATCAGGTTGAGGCCAGCATTAAGAGATCCTTTCACTGGAACAAAGGGGCTGAGCCCAACCCCTAAAAAACAACCCTACACTATGATCCACCAAACATTATACTTTGTACAATGCAGTAAGACTAGTACCATTCTCTTTGCAACTGCAAATGGTTGCCTCAGGAAAGGCATCTGATTAAAAGCTCATTGTCAAGAATGAGACTGCCATAATAGATTGGTGGAGGCACGCCCACCACCAGTGCTGTCGGCCAGCAGGGTGTTGGTGGACACTATGACACGGTTAGCTAAAGACAAATGCAAGGAATAGGGTGAGATGGAGACAGATGATCCACTGTGGTAACCCTTAAAGGGAGCATCCCAAGAGACATATTTATATCTTTGTATGTCACAGAAATCTTATATACAGTCTGGTGCAACTAAACATGACACAAACAACTAGAGCCTGAACTGGATCAATATCACTTGAAGTATGAGTATTTATTTTGTTGAGCTATTTTAATAAAATTCAGAAAAACAGACTTACAAGTGTACCTATAACTAATAAGTTTCCTTGGTAACTTTGGATAATGGTCTAATCCGATAGAGATGGATTATTTTTAGTAATTGCTGAATTTGAAACTGTTTTCAGAAGCATGTGTCCATAAAAGAAGAAAACCTCACTTGAAGTGTGAGAAGGTTGATTTACAGTAACTTTAACTCATTTTGTGGTGGTTTGTTTCTCTGCTAGCTTGTTGGTGGATCTCACACAACACTGTCTCACATTGTGACAGAACAACATGGTGTGTTTCTTACATAAACACACAAATAGGTGTCCACTCTTCTTTTAAACAGTACGAACAGTTTAATAATTATACATTTTAATAAACGTTCTCTTATGGAAATGCATTTTTCTTTAAGTTTTGATTTAACTTCTTTTTTGGTTCTTCTAAATTAACAGATGGTGCAAAGGATGAAAATCTGAAGACTGGTTCATTCACAACAACACAGACGAAACACAATTTATTTTAAAAATCATCGTCCGTTAGGACTTCTTTTTACAGGCATCTTTAATTTTTTTTTATTGTATAAATGTTGTTAATAAAATAATTTAAATGATCTGGTTTTTGCTATCAGATTGATCTACATGAGAATTTGTTTATCACACAACAACTTCATTTTGATGGTTAATATATTTGTGATTAATGAAAGTTTAACTACGTAATTTCACTGCTAACCTATAAAACCAAGAGTGCCCAACCGCGGCTCTCGTGCTGTTTGTGGTTGTCTTTTTTTTAATGTGCGTGTGTGCTTTGTTTGTGTTTAATCTGGTATTTTCATCAAATACGCCTGTGCATGTGAAAAAATACCGCAAAGTTTTCCAGTAGGGGCAACATCATTTGAGTATTCAAATTATGTCATGCTCGCTCTCAAAACAGCAGGGAAAAAATGCACAGCAAAAAAAAAATATGAAGAAGAACACAGAATGTTTTTAACAGAGTGGGAGAGTTTTTGTTGTTGTTGTTGAATGTAATGGCAAGTCATCCTGCCTCATATGCCAGGTGTCATTAGCGCATTCCAAAGCTTCAGATCTTCATTCAGCATCACTTCAGCTCAAGCCATGCTAACATCGACCAGGAATTTCCAAAAGGGACTGAACTTTGCAAGCACGAGTTGGTCACTTTGAAAAGTCAGGCAGAAAAGCAGATACAGTTTTTCCAAAAATATACAAAGTGCTCTCTCTGACCTTCAAGCATGTGCTTATTTTATTTTGCATCAACATCATTATGGCCATGTCTCTTTTTTAAATGGAAAAAAAAAGAAAGAAAAAGAAGCAGAAAACTGATAACAGTATTATACCAGACTGTTCTTTAATGCTCACCTTGACAGATGAAAGGTAGTCTGTCATGGCAGTTGGCATCCAGCAGCTTAATTACTTGTAGCTCAGTCAGGATCATCTTTGCACAGTGGTTATTTGAGTCAGCTATGCTTCTGTTACACTCAGGATAAATGTCTTTGGACTTTGAAATCCACATCCACTTCTTATCTTTGCCAAAAACTGAGCGTTCCAGGCCAATCCACACCCCTCGTTGCAGGTCTGTCTCATTTTGCAGGAGACTTTTCACTTCATCATTCACTGTTCGGTTGGTGATTTCAACCAGGGAGGAGTAGTCTGTCTGGCATTGCTCCAAGGCATCAATCCAACTTTTGTTTTCATGGTAGAACTCCAGATTTTTAACTGGAGACAAAAAATGCAAAGTGACATTTAAGATATGCTAACACTACAACAGGCAGTGTTGGGACTAACGCGTTAAGTAACGCGTTACAGTAACTACGTTATTATTGTGGTAACAAGCACGGTAACTAGTTATTATGCCAAAATCAGGAACGCGTCAATCGTTACTGGGATTTAGATAGGGTCGTTATTCGTTACTTTGTGTGGTGGCTATCGCGGACCTTCCACAGATTCAGCAAAATTAGCAAGTGGTGGAGGCCAGTAGGTGGATGAGGGAAAGGGGAGGCAGGAGGAGCCGGCCGCCGGTCCAAGCGTCAGGTGAACTGAACTTCAGGTAAGAAGTTATGACCTGCAGTCTATCTGGGTCAGATATAAACCAAGTTTAGGAGTTTATTTTCGTTGTGCTGACTTTTTCGTACTGGGTACTAGCTAGCATGATGGAGTTTCTATACAGCTGGGTGGGTGCTATGATGTTACTGATGTTGAACTTTATTTTGTTCATAAGGTTAATTATTAGAGTTGCCAGCCGTCCCCTAAAAACGGAATCGTCTCATGGTCAGAGAAAATATTACGCATTTCGTATTGAGCTGAAAAGGAACAGTTTGTCCCGTAATTCAGCTAGAATGAAAAAGACACAAAGCTGGAGTTATTCTGTCTTTGCTGCACAGCTGCCTCTTCTTCTCTCATTCACTCCCCCTCCCTCTCCTGTTTCTACTTCAATCATGAAACTGATCAATGATCAGCTGATTGGCTTTTCTCTCTTGCTTGTTTATCGCCCACTTTGTGCCAGAAAGAAGAAACCAGCGGAGGTCGCGTTAAACAACAACAGCGCGTTTAAGCTTGATCAGCTGTTGTTAGAATGTATTTAATATTAATTTCTAGTATCAGCTGATGTTTGCTGGAGCCAAAGCTGTAAAAGCTGCTGGTCATGATATCGGTTTGGTTATCTGGTGAGACGGAAACATGAAGATGAAACCAGGAGATGTCCTTACTGGATCATCAGAGCTGAACAGGTGATGGAGAAACAGGTTTACCTTTTAGGTCACATGAATGAGTTGAAGGGAAGTTATGAACTGTTTCTGAGAGACGAATAACCCCAGGATCCTTTTTTAGGTAGCTGACAGCTGGTAACTGTCCAGGGGCGGATCTAGCAAAGTTTTGCCAGGGGTTTTCGTGTTGGATGTAAAAAGCGCACATGACGCTGTGACGTAGGCTAGAATCATGGTGGTGGTCAATGATGGTCCAGGCGTGGGATTTCTCTCGTGGAAATATGCACATTATCTTTTCCTTTCTATTGGTAGGTGGCACAGTGCACTTGTGGCCAGTAAGCGAGCTAGAAGACTGGTAATCTCGCGGGGTATCCAGTTATGGAAGCGGCGCATTAACAAGAGAATTCTGAGTAAAGCCAAAGTTACTTTCCCTAGTAACTAGTTACTTTGAAAGTAACGAGTAACTTGAAGTAACTGAGTTACTTTTGATAGAAGTAACTAGTAATGTAACTAAGTTACTAATTTAAAGTAACTTACCCAACACTGACAATAGGTCACAGTTTCCTGCTGTCTCCTTATTTATGCAAAGCTCTGCTGACTCACCCTGATAGTCGGGGATGTTTTGTATAGATTAAAGTATTGAGTTTACAGCATTATAATATATTAACATATTATTTTATTCACATATTGTTAAAAGTAAATGACTGCTTTCAGGCTGAAATATAAACATTTCCACCTGATGTACCTGTATTTGTTGTAGCAACATTAACATTGCAGGTCCTTTGATTTGAACCTGCACATAAGAAGAAAAAGTAAAAATGCAGGCTTTAAAAACATATTTCAGTTTTACATAAGAAAAAAAGTCTTGTTGTAACTATACAGTGTGTAAATATACATGTATGTATAAAATTTTTACAGATTCATCTTATGTTGTATTTGTTTTCTTGTTTGTGGAAAAAACGCATCAGTTTATTGTTTTGCACATCAACAATTTACTTTTGTTGTTTGAGAAAGAAAAACTATGTAGCAAATTAAATTCTTAAAGCTGCTCTTTGGAGGAAAGGCTGATTGTGCTGATGAAAGTACTCGCCTGTGTGAGCCTCTATACAGTCGCTAACACGGTGTTGTTGATGAAACCTCTGAAATTTGAGCTTTACTCTGTTTTGGTTTTGCTTAGGAACCGAGATATGTATCTTTTGTCTGTTGAAGAAAACAGAAAGCTGTTTTAAAAGTATGTGACAAACATGATTTTGCCTATGAGGTACCAATCTGCATCTTCTTCATCATCATATTTAAAAACAGATATAAATATATTTACTTTTTTTTTTTTAAAGCTGTTACATTTTGTGCCGGCAGTAGTTGAAGTTCCAGAGCAAGATTCACAAATGATCTTATTGTCACTCGTATGATTTAAATACCCTGGTACATGGAAACAAAACACATGAATGCTCATCTATAAACAATATAATATGCATCAGGTTTTAAAGTTCTTAGATTTCATTTTAAAGTCAGTCAGCCGACTTTAAACCAGCGATAAAATCATTTTTAATGTGTTGTGAATTTTAGATTTCTTACCATTTTCTACCTCCACAGACAAAACAAACATTTTTGTTTTGTATGTGATTTTACGGCATTTATTAGTACAGTCCTCTGTCTCAGTGTAATTGGCTGTGGCAGTTGCTTCCAGTGTGACTTGGTTAGCAGTGGGCCCACAACATTTAAATTTCCATATCCACTTTCCAGCTGTGCAATTGCAATCATGTGTAATATTCCCTCCAACAGGGCACAGATGATAGGGAGTAAATTTGATTCCTCCATCTGGAAAGTCTCGTATGGCTGAAACACAGGGCAGCAGGCTCACTGCTGTAACACAGGAAGATCACATCAGGCCTGAGTACAGTTTGCATTTAGGTGTTGACCTGTACGTTGGTAACATACCTAGTAGTAATGATAGATGAATCAGACGTGCCATGGTCTGTAACATGCAAAAGAAAAAAAAAAGATAGAAAATTGAGAAGGAATTGATCTTTCACATTAAGAGTTTATAAATAAAACGTTCACCTTCAGTGCTTCCAGTCTTTGCAGAGATGACTGTTAAATATCCAAAGTGTTTGAATAAACCTCCCCACTGTCCTCTGGCTTGCTGTCTTTCTCCAGAATGATAACTCAGAGAAATGTCGGCAGGAGTGACTTTTTATATTGCTCTTTATATTATCATATTTTTGATTAAATAAACACAAATGTGTTCTCAGCTTCCTCAATTGGAATAATGTTGCTTTTCCCCCCTCTAAGGTACTGTGGATGTGCAGCATTACAAACTTAATAAGGTGAATCAACTTGACTGATATAGAAAACATTTGGATTTTAAATGTTGTTTAAATGTTGTTAAAGCAAAAAATCCACAAAAAAAATATTTTTTTGTTACACATTATTATTATATTTGTTTAAATGGAGGTTTTCCTGTGATCAGTAATCGCCTCCAACCTGTTTCATGAATGCACAGCACATTAACTCAGCGTTTGCTCTTAAACTGTAGTTGTTAAAATCTGAAGGCTTGCCTAGTCAAACAGGAAGCAAATATATCCTGATCAGTTTTTATTTTGATCTTATAAACAAATTGGGTATGTAACCAAGGTTTACTGACAAAAGTCTCCTTTATGTCATCAGGTACAGAAACTGGTAATAAATAACCAGTTCATTCACCACCACACGATTTCTGCTGCTGCATTAACCCTCAACTTAATACTTTCAATAACTGACACTGACTTTTCACCTTAAGGAAATCGATATAGTCCCCATTCTATACAGCGATCGAAACAGATCCATAAAACAAACAATTTCAAATATAGTATTGTTTTTCCTCTTGCATGATTTTGACCTGTGCCTACACTGTTGTAAAGTTTTAAGTACACTCAGTACAACAACCCGGATGGTAATTGGACATGTGTAATGACAATACAGTTGAATCCTAATCCTTTATTATGTCGGCCCATTCTTTGTAGCTATAACATCTTCAACTCTTCTGGGAAGTGTTCATGTTAATTTCTGATCATGCAAGCAATTGTGAGGTCAGACACTGATAATGGACAAGAAGGCAATCCACCCCAAAGGTGTTCAGGTTGAGGGTCAGGACTCTGTGTAGACCAGTCAAGTTTGTGCACTAGTGTGCAGTCATGTTGGAACAGGAAGGAGCCATCCCCACGCTGTTTCCACAAAGTTGGCAGCATGAAATTGTCCAAAACGTTTTGGTATGCTGAAACATTAATTCTTTCTTACCCACGATACAGTCAGAACAAAACCCAGACTCATTGATCAGATTGCCAGTTGGAGAAACATGATTCATCACTCCAGAGAACACATTTCCACTGCTCTAGAGTCCATTGGCAGTGTGCTTTACACCACTTTATCTGACATTTTGCATTGCACTTGGTGACATAAGGCTTGGATGCAGCTGCTTGGCCATGGAAACCCATTCCATGATGCTCTCTATGCGCTAATCGGAAGGTCGGGTAAATACTTTGAAGTTTGGTAAAAGTTTGTGATGGTGAGTTTGAAGTGTTACTAAAAACAAACAGCTGGACGAATAGTTTGCAACACATTAGTTTAACTGACAACAACATGGTAACATTCTTGGGCATAAAAAGGACAGGTGGACAGATTTCACCCTAGGTGTGTGAATGGCGTCTGTGACAGATTGGTATACCCCACTATCTCTTGAATCAAGATATCGCTGAAATAAACACAGTTTGCATTTTGTTAACTTTACATTTTATTATTAGCACAGAATTAATATTCTTTAGTTTTTTGTTTGAGAGAAAAATAAAATGTTATTTCTTATAACCGCTCAGTTAAATTAGCCAGATATTTAGGTTTTTAATGACAAAAATAATACATCGACTCTTTACATAGAAGCATCTTTGACAAACACAGGTACTTCTGAGAAGTGGTGGGTAAATGGTTAATTTAACAAGGCTTGCAAATGATAGTAACCAAAGTAGTTTTCCTGTGAAACACAACACTACAGCTACAGCATACAAACATACAAACAGCATATATACTGTTATGAGTTCAAATATTGGGGATGGAGACAAGAGAAAAAACCACAATAACAACACTGGTCCAGCCGGGTTAAGTCAAACGATGATTTTAATAGTCACACGCGTGGGAGATGGACACTGTATGCAGACAGCCTCAGATCTCAAAATGGTGGAGCATTAATCAAACTCTTATAGCCTCTGGTGCCCCCACCTTATCATAAAAGCCTAAACATTCACATGCTTTTCTCTCACACGGCGCCTAAGCTACGACCTTGGCTCCCCGTTTTATCTGCTCCTGCTGAGATGGGGCAGAAAACTCCAGCATGCTCTGTTCTCTTCTAATCAGACAAATAAGGCGATGACTCTCTGCAAACAGTATTTCTTATAACATCATAAAACAATATCATTCATCCACAATAAATCAGCAGTCTAATGTAATGCAAATCAGTTTAACTAATGCAATAGTTATCAGCTTCTTCTAATTCAGGAGAATAATGCAAACTAAAACTACATAATAATTCACAATCTTTAATTAGGGGTATAACATGGCATAAAATAATATTATAATCTAACAATACACATTGGGTTTGCTGGGTCATCCATCTGCTTCTCCAGGAATCTCACCTTGATGTGATGACGATTGAGACGCTGCGAATCGTTTTCTTTGGTGCTATCAGTTCAGTCAATGTCAATGAAAAGCTCTGTGGCCCAAAACACAAATATTAATTCAAAAATATATAAAAAGCAGAGTGGAATGGCTTCATTTTAAACTTCCCATTGACCTTTATACATCTACTTATATGTAAATATTGCAGCTTACAGTGACATGTGTCACACAGATAAAAAAAAGATGCAGAATATAAAGTAAAACGTCAATTTATGCCTACGGGCTAGAAAACATTTTGGTAGATATACCTGACTTCTCTGTATATTCATCAGTACAGGGCTTTTCATTCATTCCTGGAGAAAAAGAAAAAAGAAAAACAATAAGATTTAATAAAAACCAGGTGAAGAAGTCTGACTGGACAACAAAACAGCAACTTACTTTGACAAATGTATGGTAATTTTTCATGGCAGTCGGCGTTGGACCACTTGATTTCTTCTGTCTTATTATCAAAGATGACTTTTCCACAGTGGTTGTCAAAGTCAGAGTTGGTGGACGAAGTTCTATTCAACTGTGATTTTACAACATTATACCCTGAAATCCACTTCCACTCAGGTCTGTAGCCAAAAACGGACCTTTGCAGTCCAATCCACACCCCCGTCTTTGAGTCTGTTTTATTTTGCAGTCTTTTCACATCATCCCTTACTTTCCTTTCGCAGATCTCAACCAGGGAGAAATGATCCCTCTGGCAGTCCTCCAAGGCATCAATCCAACTTTTACTTTTGTTGTGTAGACTGACTGGACACAAAAATCGAGAGTAGGTTTTAAAAATGTAATGCACACATATTGTACATAAACTCCATGTCATTATGTTAAATTAAATGCAGTCTTTAAGCAATTTTACTGTGTTGGGTAGAGCTTACTGTTAGCAGCAGGGTACTCAGCACATTGAAATTTAATCTTTACTTTCATGCCATTCTTTGATGTCATGTTAAAGCAGATATTTCCATTCCTTTTGTGGAGGAAAATATACAGGTGATTTATTGAAAGCATGTGTGGCACCAAATATACTGAATCTTTGTATTCAGTAATTGAGTACACATGAAACATACTGTTGTGTAAGATTAACAGCTGTTTTGTTGAAAGTGACATTTGGGTGGCATTCAGGCTGAGTGTAGTTTTCCTTACAAACTGTATCGTTTACAGAGACCTTTATAATTCCTGATACACAAAACCAACATATAAAGATTCATCAGAGAAAATAACACTGCATGTGTGCTTAAAGTATTTCTTAAACAATGTACTGGTTTGCAGTGCTTACCATTTTCTACCGCTAGAGAGGAATTCAAACACTTTCGCTCTCTGTAATTGGTGCCAGGACATGTTCCTGAGCTGTACATCGAGTACATCGAGTCCAACGAGTCCAATTTTTGAGCCACAATTTTCAGTGTGAATTGGTTTCTGTTGCTCATACAACATTCAAGTTTCCAAGTTAAATTGCCAATTTCTAAATCTCCTGCATTTGGGCACACATAGGAAGAGAAAACAAAGTGCAGCTGGACTGTTGCTGTAACAGAATAAGACCAGATCAACAGTTTAAGTATCATTTAGTCATTTGTTTTTTTTTGCATTACTGTTATCTAAAGAAATTTAGAATTTAAAGAAAGGTGACTGGACTTCTTAAAGATGTTTCAGCTGAAGAACTTCTCAGGTAAGAGGTGAAAGTCTACAAGAAACTTTAAAAAGTCCAGTTGCTTTTCTTTCCAAACTCCTTAGACCTGAGAACCTGCACAGACACATTACTGTTATAGTTCATCTTTAAAAAACGTACTGATATATATGTAGTATATTTATGTATATGCAAAAATGTAAATACAAAAAAAGTGCATTATTTTTACATTTCTAATTATTTAAATTTTAAAGGCAAATATGTTTTTGTGTTATTTTCTTCAAGACCATGCAAAAAATTTGAATTTCTTTACTCTTTTTGAATATAGACTGTAATGTTCAGTTCACGTTACTCTTCTTGCTTTTTAAATGTTTGCACCACTTTAACTAAATAGACTCAATACTTGAAATGTGCAATTCACTTGTATTTTTATTTTTATTCCTATTTATTCTATTTATCCCCTTCGTATATTTTATTTATATTGTCTCTGTATTTATATATATATATATGTGTGTGTGTGTGTGTGTGTGTGTGTGTGTGTGTGTGTGTATTATATATATATATATATATATATATATATAATATTCTGTAACTCTGTAACTTCTGTCGGTGCTGTGCTTTTTTGGAAATCGAATTTCCCAGAGGAACCCACCCGAGGGATTAATAAAGTTCTATCTAATCTAATCTAATCTAATCTAATCTAATCTAAATGCTGTAAGCTCCATAACAACAGGAAATATTTGTTTATTTATTAATTTTAGAATCTAGGTACATCATATTCAGTGATGGGAATAACAGCGTTACAAGTAACGGCGTTACTAACGGCGTTACTTTTTTCAGTAACGAGTAATCTAACTAATTACTATTCCTATCGTTACAACGCCGTTACAGTTACTAACAAGAACATGCGGTCCGTTACTATTTTTCAACAAACAGACTGTTGAAGCTGTGTTCATCTTACCACATCTTATATCAGTTGCACGGAAGTAGCTGACTACATAAGTAATCTGGACGCTACAGCTTTAAGCAGCTGTGCGCGCTCCCGCGGACGGTAATCACGATCACTTTCTAGCACAACACCTGGAGCTAAGGAGGCAAAACAATCGCATGGGTGCTGCTGTTTGACTGAGGAAGAATAAAGTAGTCGTGGCAAGCCAATCACATGACCACTTCAAGACAAAGCAACAAGGTGATATATACCAGTTTTTAAATTGTGTCGAATAAAACCAGAGTCACGATAAACAATATATAAACAATATATATATATATATATGTATATATATATAGTATTTTAAAATTGACAATTTATATTTGCATTTAAAGTTATGAAATATGATTCATTAAACATGTTTGTGGTTATTACAGTAAAAAATATAACTTTTTCTACTCTGGTTTTGTTTTTTGTCTGATTTTAGATCAATTGTGTTAATACGGTGTGTCAAAATGAAAACATAACTGTAAATTCAGACACGTGAGGTTGTGCTGAAAAGAATGATACCAAACAAGGCAAATAAACTGTTTTTAAAGGTGAAATGTGGAGGGAAAATCAAAAGTAGTTAAAAATGGCCAATTATACCCTGGACCCCAGAGGGTTAAACGTTTTTTTTTTAAGTAACGCAATAGTTACTTTTCCAGTAATTAATTACTTTTAGAATATTGTAACTCAGTTACTAACTCAGTTACTTTTTTGAAGACGTAACTAGTAACTCTAATTAATTACTTTTTCAAAGTAACTTGCCCAACACTGATCATATTTAACATTTATAACAATGATCATTCACCAAAAAACATACCTAAAAGTAGTGAAAGAGGGCTCAGCAATTCCATGGCCTGTAAATACAAAAATAAAAATAAAAACCCAACAACAACAAAAAAAACAGAAAAAGTTGAACACATGGGATTTTATGCAAAATAATATACCGTTAATATTGGTACATCAAAATCCAACATGACAATATGCACTTTGAATAGGGCAGTATAGTACTTTGGTAGTCAAATCGTGACAGATACCACTGACAAACAAAGGCTTGTCTGTGCAGTTCTCTTCTGATGAAATACACAAACTTCTGCCAATGAACTCACATGAACTTGACCTTTAACTCGAGACTATCAGAGAAGTTATTCTTACTAAAAAAAGGCTCATGAAGGCTATCCCTGTGGACCTTTTGCCAGTTTATATAATGTTTACACAGAAATATTAAAGTGTTTAATAATTAATAATAATAAACATTTAATCATTCTACGAGTTCTTTTTGTGTTAATTTTAGAAGGAAGTTCTTAGGATTTACACATTCTGGTAATTAGTAATCTAATTTCAACTTACCTTCTCAGTGAAAACTTGCTGTTGGTCTCTGAAATATAACAGAGCTTTAGACTGGGAAATGTAAACTTGTGTCTCTGTATGGAGATACTAAACTCATCCCTGTTTTGACTATACAAACACGCCCACCAACACACCATACAGGGCTAGGATCTTATTAACACTGGGGGCCTCGCCCAGCCTTTTTTTTTTTTCTAATTTGTCCAGCTCTGGTCTCATAGCTTCTGCCTCTGTTGCACCTTCTAAATTGATAATCTGTCTTCTTCTTCTTCTTCAACTTCCCTGCTGTTATTTTTACTCTGAAATCTTAAGCTTGATTTACTTTGTAAGGACATAGTAACCCGATATTCTTTATTAGAAGTCCTGAGAGTTTCAGAGTAACAGACAATTGGCGTCACACAGTAACCATGGTTACGCACTGTCACGCGCACCTGTGCAAACAGTCTGAGAGAGACTGTGCTGTTGTTTAATAACAGACATCACTCTGAGCATTATGCATGATTTCATCTTTACATGTTGAACTTGTTGGCATTTTTCACTACCCACCAGCGTAAACTAAGAATACAAATATTTACAATGGTTTGTGTGTAACCTTTGAGGACTCGCAGTGTGTCGACTGAAGAAGGCATTCTGTCCACGCACAGACACAAAGCAATTTGAGCACACACTTAAAACTATTTTACAAATGCATACATCCAAACCTGAGCACACACTGTGCACACAAATGTCTAAAAGTACACGCAACTGCCTTCTCGCTCCCTTACAAAACCTTAAATGTGTGGACGAATCGTCTGATACGCACCGATCATGTTGCATGCCCACGTGGGGTTTTGAGGCAAATTTAACGCTGTCACTCAGGGATGGGCAACTCCAGGGCTCGAGGGCCAGTGTCCTGCAGGTTTTAGATATCACCCTGGGTCAACACACCTGAATCAAACGATTAGTTCATCACCAGGCCTCTCGAGAATTTCAGGACATGTTGAGGAGGTAATTTAGCCATTTGAATCTGTTGTGTTGGATCAAGGACACATCTAAAATCTGCAGGACACCGGCCCTCGAGGCCTAGAGTTGCCCACCCTGGCACATATCATCTGCAAATGTAAGCTGCGATCATGTCACAGTGTAAAACTGGGACATCTGGGCCTCCAATGCCTAACTATTAGTTAGCTTATACTCACTCCAGAGTCTGATTCACAGCCACGCTGAGCACTGGCTGACTTTTCCTAGCATCTAGCAGCAGATTATTTAAACTGTATACTAACGTTTATAGGCTACTGTATAGTTTCTCTAATTGGTAAATCACATTTTCTAGTTGACTTAGAAAAAGACACGTCCACGTCCCCAAAACAAGACAAAACATTTGTGTGCACAGAAAGGTTTTTCAAAGAAAAAGAATATCTGATTCGTAAAACTAAACAAATTGCCTTGTATTTGTGTGTGGATTGAGGCACGCACTTGTGAGCCCTCAAAGGTTACACACAAATGATTGTACATATTTGTAAATCTTAGTTTATGCTTGTGGATCATATCGTAGGTTTTGCAACCCTTTTGAGGCAACTTTCCCTCCATAAGTCTATGCTGCAACAGTAACAGGAGACGGCTCCTCTGTTGAAGTGCTTTAGTTATAATAAGAGGCATTCAAACAAGTAGACATCTTAAATGTTTTTGTACATTCAAAGAGTAAGTAGAGTAATGTTTATTTATATACCACTTTAAGATACGAACGAGTCACAAATTGCTTTACAGAGGTAATAAAAATGTGGTCAAAATGGACACACCCGAATTACGTAAAGCAACACAAATCACAAAAAATTACTCAAATGCCTTTCTAAATACATTAATTCACAGCTATTTTTTAAAGGATGCCACAGTGTTGATGGGCCAAAGACAGAGGGGTAAGTTGTTCTGCAGTTTTAGTTTCAAAAGGTTTCGATCTCTGGACCTCAGGATTTGGTTTGAAGAATAGGTGTCGAGTAGACCGGAGACATATAAGTGGCATCCTCTCCTCCGAAGGCCATAAAAGAAAGAATGAAGATTTTGAACTGATATGTAAATCTAACAGTAAAGCCAGTGCAGACACTTTAATAATGGAGTGATATGAGAGAATTTATGAGTGGGATAAAAGCCTTACAGCAGCATTTTTGGCAGATTGGAGATGATTAATAGATGATTTAGACAGACAATACCATAGAGCACTGTAGTAATCTAAGTGGGAGGAGATGAAAGGATGAACAAGCATCACCATTTTTGAAAAAAGTAAAATAAAAATACACATGGCAAAAATAAACCGTACAATAACATTAGGGTGTTAGACTGACCATCTCACAGACATTCTGAGTTAATGTGTAAATTCACATTGTTGCACTTTAAAGTCTCTTAACTATTAATCCACTACATCAACTGCAACATGTTACAGGCCTGAATGCATTTTCCTTGTAACGAATCCTTCTTTTATGAGGTTTGACCCTATTCAAACAACATCTGGGACTCGAGAGCAAAAGATTGAAAATACTCTGAATATATATTTTAGGTGTAACTGAAACCACTGATGAAGCATGTTTTTTTCATGATGACATATTATATTTGTTTCACAGGATCCAAAGACTCGAACCTATTTTTCATCTATTTATAACTAATGTGTTTCCAGTCATTGTTCTATAATTAGTCTTTATTTCCAGGAAAGCTTTCATTACAATTACTTGACATGTTTTTTTGTTTTTCGCAAAGAAAAGGAAACACATCTGCTTCCACCTCATGCAAATCTAAACCCGGAAAATAATCGCGCGCATGCGCACACGCACACGCACGCACTAACACATTCTCCAACCACACACACCCATCTTTTGCTCCATTGCGGTTTATTTCACACCTCAAACATTTAGTAAACAATTAAGCAAATACAAGTAATCTGCAATAAATTACATTTAGTAAGAAAATAAACTACTAACTCTTTTACGCTACGTCCACACCTACACGGGTATTTCTGAAAACGCAGCTGTTTCGTCCACATGTAAACGGCGTTTCAAATCACCGAAAACTGAGATTTTTTAAAACTCCGGTTTTGCGTTTATGTGTGGACGAGGAATACAGAGTTCGTCACGCAACGTCAAAGGTATGTGTCTTTTTTCACGTCACGCTGTGCGCCACGTTATTGTTTACATGAGATGAATTGCAGAATAGCAGGTACACAGCAAAATCTCCAGTGTTAAATTAACACTGGAGAGTGTCTATATGGGTCCACACCTCTGAGTGTTAAATTAACACTTTTGACAGTGTTATATGTTTAAAAGTAACCTAGTCAGTTTTGAAGATTAACAATGGCTAACACTGAGCAGTGCTGATTTTCTAACACTGGAATATTTCTAACATTTTGAGTTATTTTCCAGTGTTAGAAAATCAGCACTGCTCAGTGTTAGCCATTGTTAATCTTCAAAACTGACTAGGTTACTTTTAAACATATAACACTGTCAAAAGTGTTAATTTAACACTCAACAGTGTTGTATTTAACACTCAGAGGTGTGGACCCATATAGACACTCTCTAGTGTTAATTTAACACTGGAGATTTTGCTGTGTAGAGACAAAATACTGTTAATCTGACAATCTGCAGGTTTTACACGCTTACATACACACATGCAGCTACTGTTCCTCTATTTACAAAGGCAGAGGCGTCACGGTGTGATTACTTTACATGTAGTTGTTTTTTTCCGGTGTAATAATATTCAACATTGCTGTCAATACATTTTTCAATCCCTCTGCAAAATAGGTTTAAAAACATAAACAACTGTGGGATGCTGTTTGTCCGTGATTTGAACCGGGGGAACAAATTGTGGCCTGATGTCATTTGTATCCCGCTGTATCTTTACTGTATAAAGAGCTAAAATCTCCAAAATGTCAGGAGTAGTTAGTAATTACAACAAGTGTTTGTGAACTAAAAATCAAGAATGTGTGATACTGTTTGTCCGTGATTTGGAGAGCCCAGCGCTGCTCCCGACGAAGGGAAAACCAATTCTGCAGGGGAGACCTACCTCGGCACTTGTGCAGGTGAAGCCAAAGGGAAGATTTGCTTCATCATATTTTCTAGTCTTTGGCTTAGAATGAAGTTGGTTTGGAAACATATTCAGCGATGCTTCATCTCCTGATTTGCGTTTGTGGAGGCGCCCCATGCTAGCAGTGTCCAAGCATTGTTTTTTTTTTTTGTTTGTTTTTTCCTTTTCATACTGCGCCTCCCTTGCAATGGCTCTGTGCCCTCCTTAGGGGGCGGGCCCCACACTTTGGGAAGGTCTGGTGTAGAGTATGGTGAGGAGGCTCTGAAGAAAGTTGAGCAAATGGAGGCTGATCTTGGAGGAACAGAGATCCTGGAGCCCCTCAAACATATTTACAGCCAACCCTGCATTACACACACACACACACACACACACACACACACACACACACACACACACACACACACACACACACACACACACACACACACACACTTTAATGATGTCATTCTTTAGTCCTTCCTTTTTTTCTCATTCATTACTCCAACTTGTAAGTTGACCATGAATCAAGCCCTGTATCAGTCTCATATAATCTGCTAATTATACATGAGTTGATCTGTTGAGTGGCTCCTACTGTTCCTCTCACTCTTGCTTTTTTTAACTTGTTAAAACACTTTACTGACAGCATACATACATGAAAAAGTGTGTGTAAACTCTCCTCTCCAGCTGTTTGTCTTTACTGATGCAGAGGTGGGGAACACCAAAGAAGTGATCGATCTGGTGAAGAAGAACTCATGTCCTCTGTGTACTCAGCAAAAGCTGTTGTATTGCAGGTGTTTCTCTTTTGGGATTGGGGAAGGGGCCAGCTCTGCTCTCATCAATGGGATGGCCAAGGAAGGAGGTCATGCTCAGTTCATCACAGGGACTGACAGGATGCAACCAAAAGTAAGACATAAACACAATTACAGGTCAAGTTAAACATTGCAGCAGCAGCAGATACATATTTGAGATCAGACCTGCAGTGAGTAAAATGTCTGTTCCAGCTGTTTGTGTATATTTGGAGAGTTTTTCATTATTTTTCAGGTGATGCAGTCGCTGCGATTTGCTCTGCAGCCAGCTGTGGTCGACATCTCAGTCACATGGGATTTACCAAAGGAAGTGTCTGTCACTGTCCTCTCTCCACCAATCACAACACTTTTCCAGGGTCAGAGGTCACTGATTTATGCCCAGCTCACTGGACAGGTAGGAGCAGCAGCCTCTCATGTTGTTGTTTAGGTATTTGATGACAGTAATTAACGTGACTTCTAACACTGTAATTCTGTGTCAGAGCTCAGAGGCAGCAGAGGGCTGTGTGACGCTGACGTACAGCCTGGCAGGTCATCCCTCTGAGAACCAGCTGCACTTCAGTCTCAGACCTGCAGAGGACGCTGGGTAAAGCAGTTTAACACAAACAACACTTCTGTTTTGAATTGTGAGTTTCCACGTGTTGAATTTAAAACAGTATTTTCAGAAACGTAACTGTACTTACTGGAAAACAGTTAATAATACCCAAACCTAATGCTGTGTGTCTAGTTTTAAATATGTTTCACTTTTTCCTAATCATTATTTCTTGGATTAGGGATATCATAACATCTAATAGTATATCATTACTGACCACAAACATATTAGACATGACAGAGTAATCTCAGTCTGCCGTTTGTTTGAATTCAAGTCCAAACACTATTGTGCAATAATCTGACACTTTTACTCTAAAATACACTAAGAACAGACAGATTGACACACACAGGAACATCACCAACAACAACTAATTTGTGTTCTCAGAGCCTGCTTTTGTAAAGAATGACAGACTTGTCTGCACATTGCACACTGTCATAGTGTTTGTTTAGAGAAGAAAACAAAGTCTGTCTGACTTTTAGAGGCAAATCCATCAGCAGCAGAAAGAAATCGAGATCCTGTCAGGACTCCTTCAGCCTGATAACTGGGGTTAAGTAAAGACAGCATGTCTGTCTGGACTAAAGGTCACCATCCTCTGTCAGTATGTGCGATAGAAACAAAGTATAGCACGATAAATCTTGAAAATATAGTCACTGGCAATACTGCATAATTTTATTTTTTAAAAAAAAGCATTTTTAGAGTTTAGTAGGAAGAAACACAGAGGTTTTACAGTGAGTTAAATGCACTGTTGTCTATGTTTACCAGATTCTCGTTAAAAATCTTTAGATTTCTATTTGGTTTCTTAACAATGTCTCCATGAAGCCCTGTAACACAAATCAATTAGTTAAAGTACAGTCATGTCTTAAAGACATCAAGGCCTGGATGACCTCGAATTTCCTGCTTCTAATTTCAGGCGAAAGCGAGTTTTTGTGCTCGACCCTAAAAATGTTAGAAACACAGAGTCAAGATACTTGACTCCCTCTGCATCCTTGTCTTTCCCCTCACCCCCAACCAGCAGATAGTTGCCCTCCCTGAACCTGGTTCTGCTGGAGGTTTCTTCTCTTTTAAACAGAGTCGTTCCCTCCCAATGTTGCCAAGTGCGTGCTCATAGGGAACATCTGGTTGTTGTGTTTTTCTTCTCTAATATTATAGGGTCTTTAGCTTAATATGCAAAGTGACTTAAAGCAACTACAGTTGTGAAGTAGTGGAATATAAATAAAATTCAAATTGGCTAATTGCAAATGATAAATGATCATTTATACAGTCTATCAAAGTGATTATGGGGGATTTCTGCTAAGCTGCAGCCTCTCTTCACTATAACTCCTGTTAAAACTATTTTAGGATCATGTTCTTTTACCAAAACAAATACCACAACATTGAAGTCTAGGGAGCCAGCTTCAGTGTTAACTTAAGCACAGCTCAGTAATTTCTTAAGCTGATGGGTAGTTTTTGTTTTTACTACCCAAGTTACTAGCTGCTTGTTAAACAGTAACTTCAAACTGTCAGTAAAACCAAGTCCAGCTTAGTTAACTCATGGATCATTCCATTTGTAATCAACACGGGTCTTCTGCTCAACCATCCATCATTTTCATAAAAAATGTTAAGATACAAAGTGTGGGCACATATGATGAGTGCTGTGAAATTTTAGGTTCAAATAATAAATACTACTCAAAATAAGTTCCTTTGAAAAATGCTCTGTCAACCCACTTTCAGGCATGTTATTTTTTCACGCACTGAAATCTGATGCCATCTCAAAAACCAAGAAAACTCCCTGAAGTTTTCAGACATCAAAATGAATGAGGCTCTATAATTTTGGAAAAATTATGCTCTTTCATTTTATTTTCAACCTGGACTAAGCAAAGTTGTACTACTAAAACAAAAATATCAGTAGATTTTTCTGTCCAACAAGAATATGTGCATATTTTTCATTTGCGAGACTTGAGGGACTCCATTTCAAATCATCAGAGCTGCGGTTGCAGGGTGGTTGGTGCCTGTTGTGGTGGTAACCACTGAACCATACCGCCTAAAGATTATGGCCACCCGTTTGGCGACTCAGGAGGGGAAAGAGGTGATCTACCTGCACTGTGCATAGTGAGGGTGGAGTGCTGCTGACTTCGAATGAGAACACTGTCGGGTGGTGGAAGGAATGCTTCAAGGACCTCCTTAATCCCACTGGCATGTCTTCCATGGAGGAAGCAACAAGGAGGTGGAAAAGTCAAAGCCTGAAAAGATGCACTGCTGTCAATTTAAATATTAACACAAAATGATGATGTGAGATAAAACAGATTTGATTCTATAATTTGAACAAAATAACATGATATAATTAAAAACACACCATAAAACAAATAAAATGAAGTCAAACTAAACGTAGGCCTGCCTCACAGCCTGAGAATAAACATCTGCATATCAGAAGCTAAAACACTGGTGGTAATCACACTCCTAACCTCCCACTGAGCTGCACCAGCGTCTGATATTATCCAGAAACCACACGGCAGCAGAAATTATTTTCCTCATCAGTTGTTGTAAAAACATGTCAGCACATTATTTTAGAGCATTTATGATATCACAGTTTGGGATTTCATCAGGAAGAGCATCCAGTGTAATAATCTGCCAAATCAAGTCGAGTGTGTGGATGCTGGAAATGTTCTGCTGGGCTGCAGCGTGAAGAAAGAAGCTCTGGGACTCTGAGGGTTTTCTTAAAGTAGCTTCATCTTCAGAGTGAACAGAAGCAGGTCTGCTTACTCCACACTGCCTTTGATACAGAGCTGTTTTATATCATCAACCCCTTTTACATGTTTATTTGTCATGAATTATGTACCTAATATTGGTTTTACCATTGTGGAAAAAAAGTATGTCAAAATTGTCTGAATACTCCTAACACAGTAGAAGATTGGACCACTGCTGTGGCAGCTCATTCACAAAGTGTTTTAATTCCCTTTCTCTGCCACTAGATGGCGATTATGTTCATGTTTTTACTGATTTCACACAGAAACACCAAAACCAATCTAGAATCTCATCAATTCGAGAAAGACCACAACCAATACAGCCTTCGTTCGAACAAAATCATACAATTGATTGTCCCAAAAATCAGAACAGAATTGGGGAAAAAGGTTTTAAATACGCTGCCCCTGCTTCCTGGAATAATCTGCAGAAGGAACTCAAATTATTAGAATTGGTTACCTTGGGAGAGTTTAAGTCTGTCTTAAAAGAACGAGAGAACAGCTCTTTTACTCAGTGTGATTGTTTTTAATGTGTTATTGTATATTTTACACATGTTGGTATGGGATATTGTATTTGTTTTAAATGTTATGTGGTATGTGACTTTTGTTGCCATGATGCCAGGTCTCTCTTGGAAATGAGATTTTTAATCTCAATGAGATTTTTTTTACCTGGATAAATAAAGGATTAATAAAAAAAGAGTGTCTTTCTCTCCATCTTCAAGCTGGCCAAACGTCATGACTTTATATCAGTAAATGGTTTTAACTAATTAAGAAAATGTTATGTGGAGTTTCCCTTATTTTTTCCAAAAAGTTAGATCATAAAGAGGTTTATAATTACTTAACACTCACTAACTTGCGCTGACATAAAATCTTATATCACTTTAAAGGTTTGTTTTAAAAAAAGAGAGGCAAAAATGATGTTTTCCTCATTATACTGATATTTGTCATTATACCATCCATAGATCATAAAAGTCAAGAGCATATTTACAAAAACAAACATATTCCTTTTCTGTCACTTTTTATGGTTTTAAACTAAAATAGCTGTAAAATAGTTTTGGTTGTCCAGTGATGTTTCTTCTGTCTCCTCTCCTCGTCCAATCCATAAAGTAGAGTCCAACTGCTCCCTGGACCCTCTGCAGTACCTCAACACTGATCAAACCCAGGCCACGGTAGGTAGAGTGCTGATGTGTCTGCTGCGTGTGGTTGTTACTTCTTCCTGAGGAATAAATATGAATGTGTTTGTGGTGTGCAGGTCAAGCTGGCTGCAGGACACAAGTTTGACAGAGATGTTGAACTGCTGATTTATTACAAAGACGCCCACCAGCCCACTGCTGTGGTGGAGGCAGGACAGGCCTCTGCTGAGCCGGGTGAGTGAAAAATAAGTGAAGTCATTAGTTTGCAAATAAAAATTCAAGATCCCAGTTCTTCAACCTGGAATTTAATTGTATTGGAATATATTAGAAACTGTAAACTTGACATTTTTCTGTCCTTTTCATGTCTCTGATGTGTTCAATGGCTTCATGTGGAGAGTTTGTGTTGGTAGTGAATCAATCTGAAAATATGAGTAATACTCGCACCAGCAGTGCCAGAGTATTCATAAAGTGGTGTTAGAGTTACAAAATATTTCCTCAAATCTTTCCTCAAATCGTTCCTCTCACACAGTGGCCTCACCATCTTTCCCTCTTCCCTTCAGGACAGTCCTCTGCTCCTGTTGAAGAGTTTACCAATGGGCTTCTATTCAAACATTTTACAGTTTGGGGTCTCGTTGTGAACACATCTTCCCGTGAGTTGTATTCATGTGATCTCAGTGACTTAAAGTGATATCACTGTAAAACACCATGTTGCCTTTGGATGATTCTGCAAAACTCCAGGTTATGTTTGATTTACTTGCTAAAACAGATTACTGAAAGCATACTTGTATACCTGCCAAAGAGTTGAGCTTTTGCTTGTGTAGGTGAAAAAACTCTCCTCTCTTGCTGTTTGTCTTTACTGATGGAGAGGTGGGGAGCACCAAAGAAGTGATTGAGAATTCAGGTTCTCTGCGTACCAAACCTGTGTGTCTTAAAAATAGCTGTTGTATTGCAGGTGTTTCTCTTTTGGGATTGGGGAAGGGGCCAGCTCTGCTCTCATCAATGGGATGGCCAAGGAGGAGGTCACGCTCAGTTCATCACAGGGACTGACAGGATGCAACCAAAAGTAAGACAATGAGTCATAACAATTATCATGAAAAGGCAAGATGATATTAGTATTTGAACAGCAGACATAAATTCCAAAAACATAAATGTATATTTTTTCAGGGTTTTTCATTATTTTTCAGGTGATGCAGTCGCTGCAGTTTGCTCTGCAGCTGACTGTGGTCGACATCTCAGTCATATTGGATTTACCAAAGGAAGTGTCTGTCACTGTCCTCTCTCCACTAATCACAACACTTTTCCAGGGTCAGAGGTCACTGATTTATGCCCAGCTCACTAGGACAGGTAGGAGCAACCTCTCATGTTGTTGGCAAACTAGATCAATCTGCTGGAACATCTGATTTTAGGACAATCACTTGCTTTTCCAAAGGACACTGACAACCAGACATTAGATGCAACAGCCCTGGCCCACGGTATCCCCCCCCCCATGCATGCGGTGGGCCTTCTGTAGAAAGAGAGCAGCTTAATGAAGGTGACAAGGTGAAAATAGGGTGATTGATGTGCCGGTGCTGTGAGGGCATGTATAACACCACCTGCCCAAGTGTTGAATATAAGGAGGCTTTGAAGAATCTACAATAATTGTGTGTTGTTTGTACATGAATCACAATGTGTTACTTCAGAGGAGTGATGTTTTCAGGGGGTTTTTTTCTGCGCTGCAGAAAATTGAAAAACTACTGTGAACTTGGTGGATCTGTCCAGATCTTTGACTGGAAACTATTTCTATGAATGAGTGGTTCAAAAATGTGTAAGTGAAAAGCTGCCATATTTCAGGTCCCAAAGTCAAACGAACACTGAGGGATCACTGAGAGCTAAAAACTGTCTAACTTCTTTCATCTTTAATAAAATGATCGGCGTTGCTGTTTTACCGGGTTTAACAATTAAGTTTAACATCCAGGCATCCAAGAAAACAGAGTTTATTCAATTTAACTGAGTTAGAGGTTTGCAGTAAGTTAGCTCGCTAGTTTCCACCTAAACATGATCATCATAAGCAGTGTTACCAATTCATACACTGGTTTATCATCTAGACTTTTTGTCTCATGCAGCACCATGATCAGGTCCAGTTTTTATTTCATCTTTGATTTTTCAGCTGCTGTGCCTGAGCAGCCTCCCAGAGACCCTTTGTTGCAGTTAGTCTTCCTCCAGAAGCCATCTGGCTGCTTGATCCAGCTCTGGCTGCTGCACCGGGAAAGAGCAGTGAGGAGGTGGATTGATAAATGAAATTCATAACAAAAATTCATAATGGACTTTTTCCATTTAGGAATAATAAAAATCAGCTTTCTTTTTAATTGCTATTAACTGATAGTCAGATAACCAGCTTTTAAAAACATATTCATAAACACTTTGCAATCAACAAAATTTACACAGAGGTTATAGATGAAATAAAAAGTATCACGTGTTTTCGTGTTTATAACTCTGTTATTGTACATATTCTGTGTTATACATCATAATCATTCCAGTCTCTCTCTTTTTTTTTTTACTGTTTTAATCTTTATAAAACTCTTATTTATTTATTTATTTTTATGATTTCTGCTGCCCTATTGGTCTGGTCTCTCTTGAAAATCTGAAAACGTGATATTCATAATAAAAGGATTTAAAAGTTTACTGCCAAAAATTATTAAACTTCATAACAGAAATGTGCTAACTGGCTTGAAATAGATTGAAACTGTTATGAGATTGCTTCAGGGAGCAGACATGACACCGTCTTTTAGGTTTCGCCATCACTTTGTATTATGCGCACAACACCACCCTCCTCTGGCTTCCACGTGAACTGCACCTTAAACATCAACTGTTTACAAATGTCATGACACAAACAAACGTTTCAATACCGTAAATCACTTTTTGGACTGCGATCACTTTTTGGCACAACATCGGCTCTGATAACATTTAAAGCGCATTGAAAAACTATTCTGTAATGCTAAAAATCCATTATCAATTGTAATTATTTATTTATTAATTTAAATTTCAGATATCGATCTTCATTTTTGTAAACTGGTGAATTAATGATTTTTTTAAAGAATTAAAACGACAAAGTTTGGCAACATATTTTTTATAAAGGATGAATAAAAGAGTAAAATAAAATGAGAAATATATATATTTTTGAAAAAGCTATGATAATTAGACGAACTTTATTTTAAATAAATAAAATTGATTTTCGGTGGCACTGGGAGTCATGGTGATGATGACGTGTTTGAGTGCAGGTATAAAAGCAGGAGGCAAAATTGGAATTCGGGTTTCACGTTTGAGCGCAAACAGGAGCTTTTTCCCACTAGTGCTGTGAAAACTCGGATTTTTCAAACTACAGCCAACGTTTGAAAATCTTCAAGAAGGATTTGCAAAATGACTTCTACAAACTTCAGTCGCGAGATGCACCTGTTCTCCCTTTTCATTGACGAGGTGTTAGATCAACGCTATGGTGAGTACAGCAGGCTAATATGTCAGAGTGCTAGCAAACAAATACAACTTAGATTTTTGTCTTTTATTGTTTGGAAGTAGGACTTCATGAGTGTTAACGTTTAGGATGAGATGTTTCATACTTGAGTAACATCAATTTTAACATGTGCCAGTACACTATAAAGATGGCGCCATGTTTTTTTTTAAATCGCTGGGAAAAAAAACAATTGAATGCACGCGCCCTGGAAACGACGTAAGGCATTGGAGGACGCTGACGTCAGCGCGCGGCCGTTTTTGCATGTAGAGGGTTTGAGTTGACATGTTTGGGCTGCTGGCGCTGAGTTATACGTGAAAGTTTCATAAATTGTGAATTTTATAAAGCTGGAGAATGGAGTTTTAAAAGTTCACAGAGTCGCTGGATGAGTTTGAGATTGAAACAGTGTGTGCCTGCAATAAGGAGGTGGGAGGTTTCTCACCTAAATGTAGCTGCTTTATTCTCAAAATATCGATGCTCAACTAATATGAAGATATTACTCCTTAATGTGAATGCGTATTAAAACCTCAGTGAAAGTCCATGCAGCCTTACACTGCATGAAAACTTTTACCAAAAAAGGTGAAGGCTTTCATAAACAATGAGTTCTGCTGGGAGCTTCTTACTGTTTGTGTGTGGAAGAGCTTATGATGATGTAAAGCCATGTCTGGACAATTTAAATTCAGGCTTTAGTTTGTGTGATCACATGATTAACGTACACGCATGCTTTGCTTTCTCGTAGCTGAGCTGGTGAGTCCAATCACTGCTCCTCAGATGGTCGTCATTAACTTGAGGAACCGTGAACTGAGCAGCAGCCAACTGGACTCCATGTCCCACCTGGTCCTCACTCTTTACCATAACCTGGTGACGGGGTCCAAGGACTTTCCTTACATACCTTTTAAAGGATTGTTCCATCGGGACCAGGTGACGACACCATTTGTCCATGTGAGGCAGAGCCAGAGAGAGAACACCACTCCTTCTCCTCTTACGGACTCACCAGCTGGCATGATGCTGCCGCCTGCGGGCTCCAGCTCTCATCCACGCTTCCTGACTCCAGTTCTTCCAGAGAAAGCGGATCTTGCTGTGCTGAAGGCAGATCGGAGGAACCGTGTCGGCACCTTGACTGTCGACGGCCTCCTCGTCACCAGAGTCATCTCCACTGTTTACCGAACAGAGGACACTGAGATGACGAACCGCTGGAGAATAACAGACTACAGCGCGGACGGCAGAGTTCTCACTTCGGTGCTCTGCCGTTTTCTAAATATGTCGGCAAAGCGTGCTAAGAGGAAGGCTCCGGAGGAAGAGAGCAGCATCCGGAGCCCGAGTCCAGCAAGGAAGCGCTTGAGATTATAATATACAGTGAAGCATGTCGAACGTCAGCAAGCCTGAACAAAGTGGTAAGTAGTAAATAGTGCTTAAGGTTGTTTCTAAAATAATGTCCTAAAATATTTGAAAATCGTCGAGGTTTTAACTTTTATTCTTTCTTTTCTGCCTCTTGTTTCTAAAAGTCAGGAAAAAGAGTCACGCTGCGAAGAAACTCCACACAGAAGATTTTCCCTCAGTAAAATGGTAAATATATTCATCTTGTTATGACGTTTGCTCACAATAACCAGGAGTGTTCCTGTGTTTCTGAAGTGATTTACTCTCATTTGGTGTTATTTCATCCAAAGACAACTGAGGGTCTTCAGAGCAGCGTGAACGGCCGTCACCTGAGAGCAAGACAGTCCTGGCGCCTTTGTGGTTCCCTCCAGGTACTCCAGCTTCATCCCACAGTCCAGAGAGATGCAGTTAGGTTGAATGTGAGTGTGAATAGTTGTCTGTTTCTCTGTGTTAGACTGACCTGTCCAGGTTGTACTCCTGCCTCTGGCCCCATAACAGCTGGGATGGCTCCAATCTTGAATTGGATAAGCTGAAGAAATGGATGGAAGGATGATCCAAAGAGAAACATTAAAGGCCCTCTCACAAAAAAAAGATAAGAACTCATTTTACACATTGTTGAAACATCCTGAAAGTTATTTGTTCTGTTTAGAAACTTGTTGAACTGTTGTTTCGACTTGTTGTTCATTTCTTATTCGGTTCAGCTGTGTTTCTATGTGTCCTTAGTTCCCATAATCAGCCTCCTGTGTGTAAATATTGTGTCAGTCTCCCTTTGTCCCTTGTCAGAGTGTTAATCTCCGTCCCCTCGTGTTTCCTTGCCTCAGTAGTTCTGTTTCCTATAGTTTTCCCCCAGTATAGGTTTTGGTTTGACTTTTTCAGTTCCCTTTGTCAGTCTTTGTATTTAGTATTTCTTCATCAGTCTCATCACTTTCCTCTGCAGAGAGAAAACAATAAAAAGACCTGAAGAGGTCTTTTTATTGTTTTCACCAAATAACACCAAATGAGAGTGAATCACTTCAGAACAACAGGAACACTCCTGGTTATTGTGAGCAAACGTCATAACAAGATGAATATATTTACCATTTTACTGAGGGAACATCTTCTGTGTGGAGTTTCTTCTCATCTTGGCTCTTTTTCCTGACATTTAGAAACAAGAGGCAGAAAAGAAAGAATAAAAGTTAAAACCTCAACGATTTTTTAATGTTTGGGATATTTTAGAAACAACCGTAAACACTATTTACTACTTACCACTTTGTTCATTCTTGCTGACGTTCACTCTCCTCATCTTCTCTCTAAAGGACAAATGACAGTAAAGAGGGAATCGTTTTAGTAACTTTATCAACCAGGTGAGCAGAATTTTAGATATTTATCAATATTCTGATTAAAAGCAGAGTGAATACTTATCTTTTTACGAGAAAGGGTTCAATCCGTCCTGTCTTAGGTCTTAATGTCACCTTGTCTCCTCTCTGTTTTCTCTGAAAAACAAAAGACAAATGGGAAGAAAAAAATTAGTAAATGATTTCAGCAACTAGAGGAAGTGTTCACTGAGGAGGAGCTGTCATAATAATATAAAATCAATATGTACTTATCTTTTTTTTAATGAGAGTTTACAGAGCACGCTGGCTTCGCTCCTCTCTGAAAGTTACCTGGATAAAGGATAATAACAATTAATAGCATCATCAAAACAGACAAACCTGAAAGAATTGCTGATCAGAGTTGTCTGTCTGCTTTTGGCTAAAGGCCAACGTATCGACCTTCCTTGGGACAGAAAATAATCTGTGTCTTAGTCTTAATACTCGTCAACAACACACACAAAACAAAAATGAGCATTTAAATTTAAATGACATAAATAACACTGAATATAAACAGTCTGGTTTTCTAATATTGAAATGAAAGAAATTCTATTTTTTAAATTTAATCATTTTGAATTTTTAACAGCACTGCCAAACTCTGATTCCTTCTTTAATAAACCTGGAGAGTCACTTACCTCTGTGTCAGTACTTACCAAAATATTGCCTCTTGCCCCTCTGACAGATGACCTCGCCTGAGAAAAAACAAAAAACAAACCTTAAAATGGCTGCAACTGCTGTGCTCCCTAAATTAGTACAAATAGGGGGAAAGGAGAGTAGGCATGTTAAATATTACAGTTAGATTTTCTTAAACTTTCACTCTTAGAAAGCATTCTGTTTTAAAGCGAGCACTTTAAAGACATGATGTTTGTGCAGGTCTCCACTCCTTCCTCCTCATGTTATCCAGCCACTGGTTCAGTCTTGCTGCTCCATCATAACCTTTAGTAAAACGAGAGGCTCAGAAGCAACAAGAGTATTGTGTGAAAAGAGATCTGAATAAACAAAGAGTGGCAGACCCCCGGCTGTGTTGTGTTCTTGCTATTAGCAACTTTATGGTGATTCAGAACATACAGAACATACAGAACATACAGATCCTTTTTTATAGATGATGTTTGCTGAGTATTCATGCATGCATCATCCATTAATGTTTGGGAGGAGGGGCTGATTGACTTTGTCAGGACTGTTTTTCCCAATAAGCCACCACTATTAAACTTTGACGAGCCTTATGGCCAACTCAACCCATCAGATCTTTGATGTGTTAAAGCCAAAAACCTGCTACAAGACACAATCGAGAGGACTGATGAGAAAAGAAAGTGAACTGGATTTTCTTCAAATTTAAAGAGCACCGTTAGCTTTAGCTCATTTAGCTTTGTTAGTGAGCATACATGTAGCTTACAAATAAGTAAATTGAATTAAGGGAGGGAAGAATCAACTTGAAGGCTGAACTCCAGGAAAAACTAGGAAGCTTGAAAGGGAAACAGCAGTTACTTTGGCTGCTGCCACAGCCGCTCCTTAAATACCTGGTCTTGCTGACACACTTAATTATCACGCTGGTGCCTACATGAAGGTGAGAACTTCACTCCCAACCACTGAATAGACAAGATTGTATCCACACGACGGCTTTATTGATCCCTTTGCAGAGGTTTGAAATTTCTTAAAATAAATCTCAGAAAATCGGTTTGGTTTCGATGTTTAAATTATTTTTCCACAACAACAAACAGAAGCATCGATGTGAGCATCGGTCCAAAGAAAAACAATACAAAGATATTATTAGTAGCTAACATATTGCACTTTGGGCTACTGACTAGATAGCCACTAATTACGCGAGGAAATACAAGAATAACTGAATGCAATTTGATTTATTGAATTTGTTTATTGAAAATGACTTGAAGAAAGACGAGAACATTTGTTGTCGTTTAAAGTTTTCTTTATTTTGTGCCAAATTGGTGCCAAATCAATAAATGAGCAGTAGAAGCTACCGTTCACAGATGGAAAATGTAAAACACTCACTTGCCACTCTATTAAGAACATGTTGCTTTTTGGTCAATGTGACGGACCAAAAAGCAACAAAGTTATTGTACCCAATTGATCCCTATGAGCGACCGTGGAGAGGAAAAACTCCCTTTTAACAGGAAGAAACCTCTGGCAGAACCACACTGTAAAAAAATATTCCGTAGAAAAACGGAAAATGTCCTGGTAATTTTCTGCCAGTACATTTTCTGTTTTTTTACGGAAGTTTGACGGACTTTTCTGTAAACGATAAAACGGAAAATTCTGTAGATTTACAGTATACTCTCTGTACTATTTACGGACATTTCCTTCAGCTATAAAACGGAAGATTCCGTTTATTCACAGTATATTTTCTGTATCATTAACTGATATTTTCCGTAAATAGAAAATTTGAAATTTCTGTTTATATTACTATTTCCAAGCACTTCTTTTCACTGTAACTCATTAAATATAGTTCTTTATATCCTTGAACGTACATTTCTATGCAATTACAACCTAGTACACCATGTACTCAAAAATTCATAAATTAAAACTTAAATTAATTTGTGCTTCGTACACAACAACATTGGTACAATTAATGTTAAATATTCTTTTATTCTCCTCAACTCTAAAACTATACTAAAATATAATGACAGCATCCATCTTGTCATAAAACTACTAAACAGCTGATACATGAACAAAATAACTCACAAGCTTTCAAATTTGAGCATTTTTATTTCCTTAAAATCAGGTTGCCCTCATGTAAATGTGTTTATTTACATTCATTCAAGTGGCTACCAAGTGTTTTCTTCAAACAGGACACCCGACAAACAAAAAATGTCATATTTAACTATATGTTCACATGTAATAATATCCATAGTACCTTTTAGTTAGAATCACTGCCTTGTGGTAGTTTTGCCTCAGCCAAATGGTTAAGGTGTGGTTTACATCCATGTCTGTCCACTTATGATACAGTATACACATGTAGTCAGTTATAGCCAAACACCTTTGATTACTGAATTACATTCACTTCATTAATGAAAATGCTCAAAATAATCCTTAGACTCAAACGTTAGAACAGGCTTTTCCTCGCAGCACGCCGTGAAATAAATACTCAGAAAGAAAATGGCAGCCGTTTAAACTCATGTCTAAAAATGTATCGTTTCATGCATCGGTCAAAACACTCGACTCCAGGTACACGACGCCCAACTGAAAACACTTCACATAAGTCGAGTTGCCCGAGAATCACAGAATTTACAGAAAATGCACTATTTTGTGATATATATCGTTATCAGGAGAGAAATGTCTTATATTGGGATGTGAGATTTTGGTCATATCACACAGCCCTACAAAGGATTATAATTCACGTAGTTGCATACACATAACACCATTCTGTTGCAACAAAAGCAGTTTATAATTAAAGTAACATACATACCGGTACCTTGAAAAACGAAATCAACCACAACATTAAACTCACCTTGTGTTTGTAGAGAAGGTGGTCAGGGTTTTTCTTCATTTCCTGAGACCAGCTGCTCTGGATCATTACCAGCTTGTATCTTCATCTTTTTTTTCACTTGGTGAAGTCTTTCATTGCTCTGCACTGGAAAACCAAAGTGTGTGATCAAAGGTGAAATAAGGGATATTTTTCCACTGCAGGACTTAGAGTCAAGTAGTGATAGCTGTTGAACCATTTCTCAAATAATCTGTAAGGATCTGGATTTTTAAGAAAGATACAAATATCTCTGCTTATATTTGGCTAAAAGCTTGATATAGACAAGGCATATAAAGCCCCTGCACACCAGCACTGCGCTTACATTATAGTTCAATCAAGAAATAGTTATTATTGATTTATTATTGAATTTTTTTTAGTAATAATTATTAGTATTTAATCATATTTGCACAGTGGGGTGACAAAAGTATTCCACATACTAGAAATGCTGCTCAACATTTCATAAATTACATTTTCAACAAATGCTGGAGTAAAAACACAGTTACAGGGAAAATGTGTCTGTCTATAAATATTAACTAAACATTTCTATGTGCTACAAAATAGACATGTGGTGAGGTGAAACTATACTTTCAATAATATTACCACTACAGTCTGTTAACCACCGAAATAATCTATGCTGGTCAGCTAGCTAAAAGTATTTACTTTAGCAGCCCAAATCAGAGTGCTGCTAAAGTATCATCAGCAAAAGCTAATGCTACATTAGCATTTGCTAGCGTCAGCCAGGAAGGTCTGAGGGTTAAACTAGGGTTAGTGTAACTTTGCCCGAAACCCTTTAAAGTGTACAGTAGAGCCAACTGTAAAACATGGGTATTGATACAGTACTTATGAGAGTCCTAGAATAATTTCTAGGACCATAAGTTCTCACTTTCCCCAGTTATCCACATCGCTGACTTTCGCTAATTAGCTAGTTAGCAGTCACAGCTGTGTAATACCCAGAGAGACACAGACAGCTAACTATAATATTTATGAAAACTGGTTCAGCCACTGAAGGGCAAAACTGGTGGTATCACAGTAAAAATTATTTTAACATTAACTAAAATAAAGCTTAAGTCATGTTAAACCTAAATAACAATTATTTTTTTAAAAATGAGTCAGCAAAATATTCCTGACTTGTCTGGAGACAGCCGAAACCAGTTAACAAATAAATTAACAATTCTTTCTAAATAAAAACGCAGAGTCTTTTGAAAAATATTATTTTGATAAAAGGAAACATGAGTTTTAATACTTACCACAGAAATTTGAAGACAGTTTCTCCAACTTCAGAGTCCAAAATCCAGATGAAGCCTGAAAGAATGCATTGCAGTAGTTGAGAAATACAGAAAAATACCTGTAAATGACTAATACGGAAAATTCCTTCACGTTTATACAGTAGATAGTACTGTATTTTTACGGATTTTTTTTACAGTGTGTGTTTCAGCGTCTTTACGGAAGGCTGCGAAATAAAAAGATGCTCATATTCACTTGCATTTGTTACCCTGTTGTTATCTTCATGTCGGTTACCTTCACGTGCTGCTCTTTGGCAGTTTTACAGATTTTATTCTGAACATCTTTCTGAAGTGACTGGTTTTTGCTTGTATTCAGCAGAAACTGGAAACTAATCCAACTTGCTGAATGTATTTACACAGTCTTGTTTGCCTCCAGTGCAGTGTCTTTGTCACAAATGTGAGAAACAAATTAAAAGGTGATCATGCCAAAAGGTAGTGAAATTAATACAAAATTGTGAAGGCAAAGTGCCAGAAGAGTAAATACATGGTCACAAACTGTGTATCAGGTAAAATTGTCTAAGTGAGGGTTATGCTTGTGTTTTACTATAACACCATCTAGTGGATATCTAGTGCTCATTGTTCTTTGACAAATACTTTCAAATAGCTTCACAGTGCAAAGCAACCAGAACTGAAGGCAGATACAGTAAAGGCCTCGCAAGGGAGGAAACAACATTTGATATCTATGAGTTCTACACTCCAAACGGTCAATTATTAACAAAAAAACTTGCTTGTTCAATCCAATTTGAGCCTTTGAAAATGGGGGGATTGTATGAAAAAGGCCTAACTCCTGAACGAGCATTTTCAAGGATTTCAAGCACCTGTACCTGTTCAATGTTCACTTGAAAGACCCCCTTATAAAGTACTTCTAGCTGAAATGATGAGGACAAAATCCATGCTGCTTGTTTGTGAAAAATCTGAAAGTTGTGGCTGTATAGACAAACACAGTGAAAAATTTCTGAAGTCTCAGTGTCTCCCTGTGTGTTGATGCAGAATGTGTGCACACAGAAGACTCAGTGCCAGTTATCAATTTAGTTATTTATTTTTTGCACTGCATTAGATAACATCAAAATAGTGTTTTCAAAAATGACAATAATATTCCCAATTGTGTTATTTTTATGTTGTAATCTTTATGAAAAAACTTAAAAAACAAACAAACAAAAACAAAACACCTACCTCATAATCTTTTGAGTCTGGTATATGGCGGGGCGCTGTGGACACCCAAGTTTGTGAATGCAATAGCTCAAGAACGAGACAATGTAGAATTTTTTAATTAATACCATGGTAGCATTTACTAAAAATCTCTGTAAGGTTTAAATCTCAGGGACCTTGACTTCAAGGTCAGAGCTTAACTTTTCTAAAGAAAAGAGGATTTTCCCATTTATAAAACATGTATGTCTACTAGGAGGCTAAAGGTTAGCACTATATTTAAAAAGAGTTACAAACAACAATTAGATGATGCTTAAAGCTGGTTTATTTAATAAACATCCAGTTTATTTCCAATTTGGATCAAATTATGTCTGATTGAAGGACTGATGTAATGGTAAGTTGTCCGCTGCTCCGCTTTGAATATTGGTAAGAACTTGACACAGAGATTACTTAATGGATTTTAAGCAAAATTGTGCCTTAGTTCAAGAACATATTCATCAGTTGTTTTTATGTTTTTAGGCTTTTTTTCCCTTTTCAATTTTCACAAGAATTGCTAGTTCCCCTAGAGTTTTGGCCACCTCAACAATCAAGTGATTCCCTATGAGCAAGCAATGAGCGACAGTGGGAAGGAAAAACTCCCTTCTAAAAGGAAGAAACCTTCGACAGAACCAGGCTCTTAAAGGGACAGCCATCTGTCGCGACTGGTTGGGGTGGGGGGAGTGAAAATTAAAAAAGACAAAAAAGCCAAAGTGATCATTATTGGAGCAGCTTAATTAATTCTTGCAATGTAATCTGCTGTTAATGGCTTTTTACAATCCCTGTTTGTGTTTTTGTCATTTTTGTCCGTGGTTGAAGCAATGCTGGAGATTGATTCTCTATGATCTTTCTGTTTTGAAGGCTGCTGAGAGACCACAAGGTTTGGTCCCCGTTTGCTACTCATGTCAGGGAGAACTCTTAGAGAGGCCAGGACTGAAAAAGGGGTGGTGGAGAACCTCCGAGGGTGTTATGCGCTGGTTTGGATCCAATGCTAACATCTCTTTGATTAGGCTGACAAATACATTTTGGATTTTTTCCTTGCCCCACATTATACTCAGCATTAGTCCAAGGTCATCGAGGCACTTAAGTTTTATGGATCGAGTGTCGTTGGACTGATAATCTGTTTCATCTTGAAATTGTCTTTCGGTCTTAAATGTCCAGTGTTGTCCGTTGTAGTTGTCTTTTATGAAATAGTTATCAGTGTAAAAGCCAGAGTCTAAAACATGATCTGGTGGCTGTCCCTGGGTCTGTATGATGAATTTCAAAACATCATAATCATTTCTCCCAGGGTAGAAAGGATACCCAGTAGCAAGCTCCACAGCTACCAGCCCCAGGGACCACATGTCTATTGCTTCATTAAATAGACTACCAATCATAACCTCAGGTGCTTTATAACCAACCGTCCCCACACAGTCACCAGGAATCACTGTAGATGCGGGACATGCAATGCCAAAGTCTATAAGTTTGACTTTGATGGGACACTCATAGCGGTCCACAACCATTATGTTTCCAGGTTTGAGGTCAGCATGCACTATTCCCAAAGAACCCAGGTGGGACAAGGCATTTGTGAGTTGATGTAAAATTGGCCTGATTTCGCTTATGGGGAGACCCTGGTTTTCCGGGTCCTCTATGTAGTCCCACAGGCTTTGGTCAAGGAGTTCAAAATTTAAGCAGATGCGGTCACCGTCGATGAAAAAGTCGTTCCATTGAACAATGTTGCATCTATCTGCATCCAAGCCTCGCAGCTGCTCCAGGATGAGAATTTCCATTTTTGCCTGTTGGAGAATTTTAGGGTTATTTTTGTTGACTTTAATAGCAACAACTTTGTTGGTTTTTGTATTGCAACATTTGGTTACAATACCAAAGCCCCCTTCTCCAAGGAAACCCTCGACCTCGTAGTGACCTCCCAAAAGGGTCCCTTTAGATATTTCAAGATCATCTATAGAGGAGGATGTGTTGGCTGATGCGTTGACGTATTCTTGTTGAGAAAATTCTTCTGAGTATTGGGAACTGCAGCTGATTTTCTGTGATTCTTCTCTTTTGCAACTAGAAGGCTGCTGAGAGACCACAAGGTTTTGTCCCCCTGTGCTACTCATGTCAGTGCAGGGAGAACTCTTAGAGAGGCCAGGATTGAAAAAGGGGTGGTGGAGAACCTCCGAGGGTGTTATGCGCTGGTTTGGATCCAATGCTAACATCTCTTTGATTAGGCTGACAAATACATTTTGGATTTTTTCCCAGCCCCACATTATACTCAGCATTAGTCCAAGGTCATCGAGGCACTTAAGTTTTATGGATCGAGTGTCGTTGGACTGATAATCTGTTTCATCTTGAAATTGTCTTTCGGTCTTAAATGTCCAGCGTTGTCCGTTGTAGTTGTCTTTTATGAAATAGTTATCAGTGTAAAAGCCAGAGTCTAAAACATGATCTGGTGGCTGTCCCTGGGTCTGTATGATGAATTTCAAAACATCATAATCATTTCTCCCAGGGTAGAAAGGATACCCAGTAGCAAGCTCCACAGCTACCAGCCCCAGGGACCACATGTCTATTGCTTCATTAAATAGACTACCAATCATAACCTCAGGTGCTTTATAACCAACCGTCCCCACACAGTCACCAGGAATCACTGTAGATGCGGGACATGCAATGCCAAAGTCTATAAGTTTGACTTTGATGGGACACTCATAGCAGTCCACAACCATTATGTTTCCAGGTTTGAGGTCAGCATGCACTATTCCCACAGAACCCAGGTGGGACAGGGCATTTGTGAGTTGATGTAAAATTGGCCTGATTTCGCTTATGGGGAGACCCTGGTTTTCCGGGTCCTCTATGTAGTCCCACAGGCTTTGGTCAAGGAGTTCAAAATTTAAGCAGATGCGGTCACCGTCGATGAAAAAGTCGTTCCATTGAACAATGTTGCATCTATCTGCATCCAAGCCTCGCAGCTGCTCCAGGATGAGAATTTCCATTTTTGCCTGTTGCAGAATTTCAGGGTTATTTTTGTTGACTTTGATAGCAACAAATTCGTTGGTTTTTGTATTGCAACATTTGGTTACAATACCAAAGCCCCCTTCTCCAAGGAAACCCTCGACCTCGTAGTGACCTCCCAAAAAGGTCCCTTTAGATATTTCAAGATCATCTATAGAGGAGGATGTGTTGGCTGATGCGTTGACGTATTCTTGTTGAGAAAATTCTTCTGAGGTTTGGGAACTGCAGCTGATTTTCTGTGATTCTTCTCTTTTGCAACTAGAAGGCTGCTGAGAGACCACAAGGTTTTGTCCCCCTGTGCTACTCATGTCAGTGCAGGGAGAACTCTTAGAGAGGCCAGGATTGAAAAAGGGGTGGTGGAGAACCTCCGAGGGTGTTATGCGCTGGTTTGGATCCAATGCTAACATCTCTTTGATTAGGCTGACAAATACATTTTGGATTTTTTCCCAACACCCCCTTATCTTCAGTAGTTGTTCAAGGTCATCGAGGCACTTAAGTTTTATGCATCGAGTGTCCTTGGACTGACAACCTGTCTCATCTTGAAATTGTCTTTCGGTCTTAAATGTCCAGTGTTGTCCGTTGTAGTTGTCTTTTATGAAATAGTTATCAGTGTAAAAGCCAGAGTCTAAAACATGATCTGGTGGCTGTCCCTGGGTCTGTATGATGAATTTCAAAACATCATAATCATTTCTCCCAGGGTAGAAAGGATACCCAGTAGCAAGCTCCACAGCTACCAGCCCCAGGGACCACATGTCTATTGCTTCATTAAATAGACTACCAATCATAACCTCAGGTGCTTTATAACCAACCGTCCCCACACAGTCACCAGGAATCACTGTAGATGCGGGACATGCAAAACCAAAGTCTGTAAGTTTGACTTTGATGGGACACTCATAGCGGTCCACAACCATTATGTTTCCAGGTTTGAGGTCAGCATGCACTATTCCCAAAGAACCCAGGTGGGACAGGGCATTTGCGAGCTGAAATAACACTGGCCTGATTTCTGTTACTGGGAGAACCCGGTTCCTCCGGTACCGCATGTACTGCCACAGGCTTTCATCGAGGAGTTCAAAATTTAAGCAGATGCGGTCACTGTCGATGAAAAAGTCATTCCATTTAACAATGTTGCATCTATCTGCATCCAAGCCTCGCAGCTTCTCCAGTATGTAAATTTCCATTTTCGCCTGTTGCAGAATTTCAGGGTCGCTCTTGTTGACTTTAATAGCAACGACTTTGTTGGTTTTTGTATTGCAACATTTGGTTACAATACCAAAGCCCCCTTCTTCAAGGAAACCCTCGACCTTGTAGTGACCTCCCAAAAGGGTCCCTTTACATATTTCAAGATGATTTGAGGTGAAAGTCATCTTGACTGAAATGTGTTTGTTTGCTCAGTGAATTGGTGAGAACGTTTAAAAAAAATTTCAGTGACTCTGAAGAGGTTTACAAATACTTTCAAATATAGCTCTGGTCGAACGTTTGAAGGCTGCGAACAAACTGACTAAAACTTGCTGCTCCTGACCCCTATTTATAGAAAAACTTCAAAGGCTCAAAGGCATGTGCTTGTGACATCCTCACATGTCCTTGTGACATCATCACATGTCCTTGTGACATCATCACTCTTCATGAATCAGATTGTCACATGACATTTTAGAATGGGGATGTTTTTTTTTAAAACCGTTTTCAAATTTAACCCTCTGTGGTCCAGGGTATAATTGGCCATTCTTGACTATTTTTGATTTTACCTCTATATTTCACCTTTAAAATATGTTTTTCTTGCCTTATTTGGCACCATTATTTTCAGCACAACCTCAAATATCTCAAAGTCAAAGTCAACTTTATTTGTCAATTCTGCCACATGTACAGGACATACAGAGAATAGAAATTTCGTTACTCTCAAACCCTAGATGAAATAGCAAATGAACATTTAAATATAAGAGAGTGATTAAAAAATGCAAATAAAATAATTAAAAAGTAAAAATTTAAATAAATACAATACAATTTAACAAGAAAGCTATGCAATATACAATATACAATATTCAGGTATGGGTAAATGACATTGAGTGTAAACCAGGCAGAGTAGTGCAAATAGGCAAATAGTGCAAATGGACATCTAGTAATATACGGTTAGAGATAGTATAACAACAAAGTCTTATGAGGTAATGGCAGTCCAATGCTCCACAAAGTGACTGGTAACTGGTGCAGGCCAGTGAGTGTGTGTGTGTGTATGTGACAGAGTTCAGTGAGACCATGGAGGAGAGGAGGGGAGAGGGGGCAGAATCGGGAGGGAGTTAAGCTTCCTGACAGCCTGATGGATGAAGCTGTCCTTCAGTCTGCTGGTCCTGGCCTGGAGACTCCGCAGTCTCCTCCCTGACGGCAGCAGCTTGAAGAAGCTTTGCATTGGGTGCGTGGGATCAGCCGCTATGCAAAGGGCTTTTTTAGTGAGACGGGTGCTGTAAATGTCCTGGAGGGAGGGGAGAGAGACACCAATGATCCTCTCTGCAGCTCTCACTATGCGTTGGAGGGTTCTATGACAGGACGCATTGCAGGCTCCAAACCACACAGTGATGCAGCTCGACAGGATGCTCTCGATGGTGCCTCTGTAGAAAGTGTACATGAGAAATTTGAGTTATTGTTTTCATTTTGGTATACTATATTAGCACAGTTGATCTAAATTAATAACACAATAAATTGTGTGTGCATCTCCTGTTTTGTCATGGTTGTATGTCCCGGTTCGTGACAGGCTGCATGAGCTCATCTGGTGGGAGTGTAGTACTGTAGAATTTCAGGCATAAAAACGTGGTTTTCACAGACCTTGTCACAGGGTCTGAGTTGGAAGATTTTGGTAAAGCTTTGTCCCTGAGGTAGTTGAAAAACCCCAGTTGGGTAAAGCGTTTGGGTTTTTTTGTTAACAGACATGCTTATCTATTTAGTTGGTGTTATTTTTTCAGCTAAATTTTTTAGTGCAATTAGCACTTTCAGCATCAATCCATAGCAATGTGTTGTATTTTTCACATTGTCTGTGTGTAAAATACATATGTAAGCATAGATTACACAAAGGATCCTGCACGCCAAGCTGGATACAAATAGAAATCCCTGGAAACAATTCTTTCTGCGCTTAAGAGCAGCTTCCTATTGCAACGCTGGAGGATTTGTCACCATTACTGGATATGCTGCAGAAGCACAGCAAAGCAGTGACTGTGTGTAGTCGGTTGCAACGTTAGAGCTCACGATCGTGAAGGCAAGAAACTGGATTAATCTTTTCATCGTTTTCCATCCTGGCGGCAACGTGAGGGATCCCATGTATCCACCAAACAAAGACGCCAGGCATGGATTGCAGCGGTGAGACGAGCGGATATCGAGTTCCGTGCAATCCCCAGCTTTTTGTTGGTTTGCTCGCGGCATTTTCTCTCCGGTGAGTTCTAAAGTAATTCATATCACTATCCGATTGTTCAGTCTGACGTCACTAGCCGTGTCTGGGCCTAAACTCTGCTGCAGGTCCATATATCAAATGATCACTGTGGCATTACTGAGAGTTAAAACACTGTCTTAAGTCTTTCATCTTTAATAAAATTATCAGCGTTCTGCTCTACCAGGTGTAACAACTGAGTTAAACATCCAGGCATCCATGACAATGGAATTTATGACATATGAGTTAGAAGTTAGCAGCAAGTTAGCTCGCTAGCTTCTATCTAAATACAATATAGCATGTCCTGACTGCGGGGTTTTGGAAACAAATTAAAACGTACAGCTTTCTTATCACTTCCAACATAAATGAAGACAGAAAACTAAACAGCAGTGACATTTGTAGGGTTACTGAACTTGGGCTAGCTGGTATATAATGATGTGCTACGTGACCGCTAGCGACACAGCTATGTTAGCATAATATAAACACGCTAACTTTTTTTCCACTCGATAAAAGTTAACGTGAGTGTTCTCGGTGGTCAGGAACAAATGTAATCGCATGGCAGGATGCTGTAAAAGGACCAAACTAAAAGGCTTTTAGTGGGTTTTTTTTTCAATGCGCTGCGGTCATAGATAATGAGATAAAACATGCTAATGTGTGATGCTGCAGAACCACGTCATGTCGACTGAGTAGCTTTTGATTTGGCATTATTGCAGGCAAACCAGCATATGAAATGGATGTAACAAATCCAGTGGTGATGGGAGTGACAGCGTCACGGAAGCTGAAGGGCAGACGAAGGACTGTGTGTGCAGTCAACAGGGCAGAGCAGAAATAAACCGGCTGTTGGAGGAGAACAGACTGCTTCGAGCACAGTTGCAAAAGACAGAGCTGAATGAAACTTTCTTAAAGGACGATACCGAAAAAGTAAGATATTACACTGGACTATATTGTTATGCAGTCTTAATGTCCCTCTTCAACACTGTCAAAGATTTCCTGCCAATATCGAAGAAACTGACAGGTTTCCAAATGCTCTTACTCACACTAATGCGTCTGAGACTTGATCTTCCAGTCCAGCATCCTTGTCATCTATTCCATGTGTCACTGTCTTCTGTCTTCACCGATACCGTTGATGTTTTGGGCAGACTGACAGAAAGAAGGATGACCTCAAAAAGTGATATAGTCCAGACAGAGCTTACAAATGATGGGCCATTTGCTAAACCTGCAGCACACACTGCTTTCTATGTGAAAGAACCATTCTGTGAGAAAAACTCTACTGCTCATTTGATCTATGACCTCTGAAAAACAGTTCATGATTTCCATTACTATTCAATTATAAAAAAAAAAGTACATTCCCTGGGTTATACAGCACTGATATGCAAAGCTTAATTGTATATCTGTAACTCTAGAACTGCAGTATTTATAGTTTTCTTAGTTTAATATTTCAATTTCATATTCTTCTTCTAAGTATAAAATCCCTTTTGTTATATTTGTCTCGTTAATTTAACTGAAATACACTGAAAATTGCTCACAAATTAAGGTTTATGTGTCAATACAAATGCAGGTTTTATTGCTGGGAGCTTCCCGTGATGCACTGACTATTTCTTCTTCCATGACACTAATGTTTTGTCTTTGCTTCATCATTTATGTACTGTACTGTATCCCCAGTTTTCCAGCGAGGGCTGCGTACATTTTGATTGCATTAACGTTTTTATCCAGCCTTTATGTGCAATAAAGGCTATACTTTTACACTGTAAAAGTATAGCCAATCAGAAGCTGCAAAATTCAAATGTAGTTACTGACAGGCCAAAGTGCAACAGGGAAGAGATTAAATGGGATCAAAGGGAGTGGCATTATAAATTCCTTCCTTCCTGAGATTCAAATCCTCCAATCAAAACGGTGCCAGCAATGCAAAGACAGATTTCTTTAAAAGATTGGACACAATAACAAAGTCAGTCGTTTATTTATTAAAGCACTGTTAATAATTTTAGTTGCTGCTATTTCAAATAAATGTTTGGTACAACAAATTTCTCCGTGTTCTGTCTCAGGCTTTATTCGGGCCCTGGTACTAGAGCTATGGTCTGTTCTTGAGTGCAGCAGTGACGACATCAGAGTGGTCCGTCCCAAACCAACTCCCATTGACCCCACAGATAGGAGTTGCATTAAGGTATTGTATGTATGTGCGTGCGTGTGTGTGTGAGAGAGAGAGGGAGAAGGAGAAACTTCCTGGAGCCCACAATGCCCCAATTTTTAGATATCTACATAATAGTACAGACACAGATCTCTTAGAAGTTTTGCTTTTCCATCATGTTTTTAGCTCACTGGTTACAAAGGTGTTTAAATTGATTAAAATTAAATTGATTCCAATTATTATTAACCCAGGACTCAGAATAGTGGTCCATGTGTTGCTGTGATACCAGCAGCCATGTAGAAAATTCACTTGTGAATATTCATATTTAAGAAACTGGCAATAGTGATTTTGTTAACAAGAAAGGCTTTTTGCTGATTGGTTTATGGGTGTCTGGGCAAATAAGCCTTACTTTCATAAGACTGCATTTTTAGTTATGTTTTTGGCAGAATTTCTCTCAGGAAAGCTTCAACAAGCTCCAGCGTGAGCCTGTCTGTGTGTGTCTGATGCTTGGCCTCTGACAGCAGCCAAGTCATCTCTCTCAGAGAGACTAGCCAAGTGAATACGGACAGCCAGTGATGTGTAAACTGTGTCCTGCCACAGGCGACTTTAAAGTCTGCCTTATCAGTGGGTTATACATATATGCTGAGGTCAAAGGAAAACTAAATATACACACACCAGCACTTTGGTGAATTAACTCGAGTCTTTGCTTTAATCTGTGCTAAGTACAGTAGGAGGTTTGGTAGTACATATGAAGATAAGTTCACACATGCACAGAAACATCAGAAGACACATGAAAGTATAGATATTTCTATTTTAGAAAAAAAAAATCCATCGTATCTTGTTTTTTTCTTTACGTTTCTTTGAAGCTGTTTAATATAATCTAAGTTGTAGCTCGTTTGTGCAAGTGTCTCTCTTTTTTTCCTTTGATGCTTTTGATGATATGTTTTCCCTGTTCTACCAGACCCAGTGAAAAATGCAGGGAGCTTTCCTGTAGTTTAATATTCTTCAGGCTGCAATAGGTTTCTGCTCAACCACTCTGCTCAGAATATATGTCTTATTCAGTTTTGAGAGTGTGGTAAACCATGTTTTATCTTTGCAATCATAAATTCTTTTTACATTTTGTTTTGCTTTGAATACTACAGATATTATTTGTCATATTATCGGTAGTGTTTGTAGTTGAATAGTGTTATATTATTATTATGTGTTAGGATTTGATCAATCCATGACGTGCACAAATGCATTCACAATGGTCTTTAAAAGCAAATACATTTTTTCTCTCTAACAGCTGCTGTATTTACTTTCCTCTTCAGTCCTTCCTGTACTTGGTCAACCTCCTCTCCTCTTCCCAGTCGGTGTGGCAACTGCTGGGCCGACAGTCTTTGGCCAACAAAAGCGAATACACCCTGAGGGAGATGCCAACCTCCATACCTGTAAGTGTTTTTCTTCTTCTTCTTTTCCACACACTGCAGTTTTTTTTTGTCATCCATCTGAGGGCATGTTTGCACTTTTTATTTGGCCTCCAAACACCACCCACCCATTTGTTTTACTTCAAACGCATTCAAATAAACCCTCTCACACTGAGACTGATATACGTTCTCCACCTTACCCATTGTAAATTTCCACACAGTTTTCGTTTTGCACCCTATCCGGTGCATTCTTGTTCAAAGCCTCTCATTTTACTCCACAGGATTTGATTGACAGACTGATTGCCGTGAATTCGGATGGGAAGATTCATTCTCTCTTCCACTACGAAGAGAGTCACACATTCGGCCTAAGGTGGGATTCATTTTTTTTTTCATATTACTTAACATGGTAAATGGTAAATGGCCTGTATTTATATAGCGCTTTACTAGTCCCTAAGGACCCCAAAGCGCTTTACATATCCAGTCATCCACCCATTCACGCACACATTCACACACTGGTGATAGCAAGCTACATTGTAACCACAGCCACCCTGGGGCGCACTGACAGAGGCGAGGCTGCCGGACACTGGCGCCACCGGGCCCTCTGACCACCACCAGTAGGCAACGGGTGAAGTGTCTTGCCCAATGACACAACGATCGAGACTGTCCAAGCCGGGGCTCGAACCGGCAACCTTCCGATTACAAGGCGAACTCCCAACTCTTGAGCCACTATCGTACTTCCCCACTAACATCAGTGGGGAAGTACATGATATCAGATTATCACCTGGTGACTGCACACACACTTCAGCCTCTGGCAATAGGAGACTGGCATGGTTCTTTATACTTTGATTACCCAGCATTGAAAGGCTGATGAAAGGATTTCTCTGGATAAGAGAGAAATAAGCTGGTGTGTGTGTGTGTGTGTGTGTGTGTGTGTGTGTGTGTGTGTGTGTGTGTGTGTGTGTGTGTGTGTGTGTGTGCTTGTGTAAATACTCACATCAGCCTGTATAAAATACAGCAATGCATAAGTGTTTTGAATGAATAGAAATGTGACACATGAGAAGGTGTGTCTGTGACTGTTCCTGTATAACTTATTTTCAGACTAGTTAACAAGTTATGCTCCGGTCATTTGATGTTACCAAGATAGATGTCCTTTTGTAATATAGTTAAATTTTCTTTGTACATTTCATTTATCCACCATCATACATTAAGCCAAGAAGAGTTCATTATACTAACAAGAGGTATCAACGCTGGGCCAAAGTGCAGCACGTGGTTAAAGTTTGTAATCCAGCCGGGGTGTAAATATCACTCAGCAGCCAGTCGCAGAGATGAAGCAGGCAGCATCAACACATAAATCTACTCTACCCGGCTTAAATCAAAAGACCACCTCTGACTGAAAAGCTGTAGATTTTACTTTTTTGCACAAATTAATTCAGATTCACACTAATTCTGTTCACAGCTCCAACAAAATGAGGAAGAGGAGGGGGAGAAACACAAGTAGATTGAAGTACAATTGGATGAAAGTCGAGGAGAAGGAAGTTTAGGATGAGGAGGAAGAAAAGCAGCAGGAGCATCTTTAGGGATCCCTATGATGTCATTGAGGTTTATTTCATTAATATTGTCCTCTCACAAAGAAAGATGACTTGTTTTAGTTCACCTACCTACTTCCTGTATTAAATAGTGATGTGCAAAATGTTGTGGAAAACCACGGAGCAGGCACGTATAGTGCATCTGCAGGTAAATGAACATCAGATCTCTCAGACTAAAATCTGTATTATACTTTTAGTCTTAAGAACATATGTTGTATATTTATCACCCTTATGATAAAACCCATGTCAGCCATTGGTTTATGGACTTTGTATTTAGAAGCCTCAACATTTGCTTTATTGCTATCGCTATGTTGTTTTTTGTGAGCCTTTTAGGACCATATTAGGACGAGGGATCAGAATCTGGAGTCGTGCACACTACTGTTTCATTTAGCGTGTATCCATAAGATTTGTGCAGCAGATCCAAGTTGTGCCTTGAAAACAGGAAGGTTGTCTGCATAGAGGAGAACTTTAATAGCAGGCTTGTACAAAGTGAGGCTTTGTGCTCACATTTGCTGCAAACACTCGTTTTAATTCTGTTACCCTGTTTTGATGCAGAATTGAGTTGAAATCAGGCACCTTCTGTTTTAATGTGTTCTTGTGAATTGATTGTGTATCGCATACATTTGATTTGACTTTCTGCGAGACAACAGTCGTCCGCTGGCCAAAAAAAGTTTTCCAAATACCTCCACGTGATCAAGCCTGGATTTAGAAAACAATAGCAAAAAAAATCTGCACCTCCTGCTTCACATGCAATTTGTGTTTGTGTGTTCAGAGGCGGCGGCGAGAGGGGAGACCTCGGCTCATCCAGCTGGAGAGCCTGACCAGGAGGAGTCGAACATTAACTCTGCTCTTCCAGGGCACCCTGCAGACTTGGCTGCTGGCATTGGCGAGGGAGTGCGGCCGCCGCTGGGATGACGTGAACGCCAATCATAGGTCGACTGCAGGTATGCGAGTCAGACCTTCTCAGGAGGGTTTCACTTTTCTCTCTTCTTTATAATTGACCCTTGTTTTCTCTCTCAGCTCCTTGTCTCAGAGTGGGAGGGATTTGAAGCACAAAGGGAGGAGCTTGTCGTTTGGTTGGCTGATATGGATGTCCACCTGAGTGAGGTTGACCAGCTGACAGGAAACACCTGTGAAAAACTGAAACAACTGCAGGTGTGGGGTTGTTTTGATATGACATAGTTTTGATATGATACATACGTCATCCTAAACTGGACTAACAAAGAACCATGAGTCCAACATGAAACTTACCTTGCATAAGCAGGGCTCGCAAAATTTCAAAATCCCTGGTAGCCCTTCGGGCAGGCACTCTTCAGTTTTTGGTAGCCCAAAATAAATTTAAGAAGCCCAAATAAAAAAATAAAAAAGAGGACAATTTTTAGATTGATGTTTTGTTTCCTTTACAATATTGTAAAGGAAACAAAACATCAATCTAAAAATATTTAAAACACAAATTACAACAACAATTTCAACCATCAACTCAAATATTTGGTTCTAATTGAACAGAAATTTCTATGAACTTGCAAGAACTGTGTAGGACATGAAACAGTGTGTGTCAGATCCTGAATTTGAAATTTCCACTGAAATCACGGGTAAGAGGCAAGTGGAACCAAGCTGACTTCTGCTAAATGGGTCAAACTGGGCAGAAAGTACACAAACACATAACATCCTTATAGAATATGATGTAACACTATAGATCAACTTACCTCAGAATATATAAAGCATATAAACAATTACAGCAATATGATGCAACAAACACAGCAGTGCTACTAATCCAAAATACTCATAGAACTTCATAGAACTGAAACAAACATTTATTTTTAGGCCTTCGTCGCGTCGCTGTGACGTAATCGGCCTTAAAATGCGGCCTTTAAGGCTGCAGACCCTGAATTGGGATACAGCCTCTGAATCGCTGCATCTTGTAGCTGTGTCGTCTTAAATTGGTCATGTGATTTTGACGCGCCGACGCGTCCGGCAACCCCAGAGGTTTAACTTAATATTTAAGTGTCTCTTGGTTTTAGACTAGTTGTTTAGTCTAATTTGATGTTTTAAACCAGAAAAGGAAGAAGAGGGCTTAGAATTACAGGTAAGAACTGCTCAGTGGTATGTGATAAACTGTAAATGTAAAGCTTACAGGTCAGTCCTCATGTTTTTAAATCAGATTTTGAGTCTGTACATGGCACATTATGCTTTTGCATGTTGTGAAATGTGCTGCAAAACAAACTGAGGTAAACTAACTGGTTTACTGTGATGGATTTAAAGTGCGTGTGACTGGTGCGCAGTGGCTGTGGTGCTCACGGTCAGAGTTCAGTCACAAAGAGGGTAACAGAGATGAATTTAAAGTTAAGGTGATGGTGCTTAGATTCATTCACAGACTGAAACCTTCACACCAACTTTATCCTGTGTCTCTTAGTTTTAGACTAGTTGTTTAGTCTATTTTGATGTTTTAAACCATATCACAGGGTTTTTACTTCACCATTTACGGGGTTTTAACAAGCAAACAAAAGACAGATCGTGATGTTTGAAAATGTTTTGGAAATATTCTTTAAAGATTAGATGTAAAATACGCAGAGGATAAATTCAATTGGTTTATTAGTTTATTACATAAGTTGAAAAAAAGTTAAACAAGTAAATAAAGAAACAACATAAAAGAAAAGTAAACAAAACAAATCGGTAAATAAAGGAAAATGGTAATAAGAAGGGAAAAAAAAAGAAAAGAGAAAACCCCAACAATCCCCTCTGAGCAAGCACTAGGCGACAGTGGGGAAGAAAAACTGCCTTTAAACGGGCAGAAACTTCCGGCAGAACCAGGCTCACGAGGGGCAGTCAACTGCCGGGACTGGTTGGGGTGAAAAAAGATGAAGGAGAGAGGGAAGAAGTGTTAGGAGAGAAGGGGAGAGGAGAGGTGAAAATTAAGATGGAACAGAGGTGGAGGGAGACGAGGTGACGTCAGCAGTAGAAAAAATAGAAAAAGTAGAAAGAGCAGGAGTGTCCCTCCTCCAGAAGAAGCGGAAACGTTTTTTCTTCTTTTCCATGAGCTTTTCCACGACCACTTTTTTCTCTAGGATGAGGGTTCTCAACTGATCGGTTGTTTCTTCAACTTCCTTCTCAAGTTTCTGGCATCTTTGCTCCATTTCTTTTAATAGATTGCACTTGTCTGTATTTTGCTGTTGTTTTTCCTTGTGCATCTTTTCTAACTGCTCATTTCTTCTTGTGATTTCTTGAAGCTTACGCTGCAGGTCTTCATTTATTTTCTCTTGTTGCTGCTTTTGTGCAAGCATTTCAGCGTTTTCGCGCTTCAAGTTGTCTGAGTCCTGGAGAATACGTTTTTTTTCTTCTTCCTGTTGCTCTTTCTCTTGAAGAAGCTCTTTTTTTTTGCACTCTGTTTCATCCAGCCTGACTTTCAGCACTTCGTATTTTTTCTTTATGCCTTTGAGTTGGTCCTGCATTTGTGTGACCCCTTCCTTTTTCTGTCCGAGGATTTGTGCAGTTTGTTCCATAGCTTCATCAAGCGTTCCTTGGAGCGCCTGATTCTTTTGCTCCATGTTTTGGAGATCCCTTTGCATCTCCCCAATAGTAGCATTCGCGCGTTGAAGCTGGGCAGACGTTTCTTTTAATTCAGCACTCTTTGTCTTGTTTTCCTTCATCAGGAACAAAATCTTCTGTCGTGCTTCACCAAACTTTCCTTCCCAGGCCTCACTAATAATTTTTGTGTAAGGCTGGCGTTGCTGTTGTTTTTCCAGCTCTTGATTTCGTGCTTCCAATTGTCTGCACTTCTCCTCCAGTTGAAGCTTCTCTTCTTCAATTTGTTTAATTTTTGCATGTAGGTCGGAGTTTTCCTGTAATGTCCTTTGGACTGATGAGGCACCAATGGATCGTGTCATATCAGGCTTCCCTCTTGAAGTGAGTGGCCGGCCAGACCTCGAAGGAGAGGCAGCAAGATTGTTTATTCTTTGTTGGCATTTTCGTGGATACATTTTTAATCCTGTGCACAGTGACTCTGAAGAGGTTTACAAATACTTTCAAATATATCTCTGGTCGAACGTTTGAAGGCTGCGAACAAACTGACTAAAACTTGCTGCTCCTGACCCCTATTTATAGAAAAGGCTCAAAGGCATGTGCTTGTGACATCATCACATGTCCTTGTGACATCATCACATGTCCTTGTGACATCATCACTCTTCATGAATCAGATTGTCACATGACATTTTAGAATGCGCCCCCTGCCGCCATCACAGTAGGCCAGACAAAGGATACAGCTTCAGCTATGGTGGTACGTGTGTAGTCGGTTGCAATGTTAGATCTCACGATCGTGAAGGCAAGAAACTGGATTAATCTTTTAATCGTTTTCCATCCTGGCGGCAACGTGAGGGATCCCATGTATCCGATATCACCAAACAAAGACGCCAGGCATGGATTGCAGCGGTGAGACGAGCGGATATCGAGTTCCGTGCAATCCCCAGCTTTTTGTTGGTTTGCTCGCGGCATTTTCTCTCCGGTGAGTTCTAAAGTAATTCATATCACTATCCGATTGTTGAGTCTGACGTCACTAGCCGTGTCTGGGCCTAAACTCTGCTGCAGGTCCATATATCAAATGATCACTGTGGCATTACTGAGAGTTAAAACACTGTCTTAAGTCTTTCATCTTTAATAAAATTATCAGCGTTCTGCTCTACCAGGTGTAACAACTGAGTTAAACATCCAGGCACCCATGACAATGGAATTTATGACATATGAGTTAGAAGTTAGCAGCAAGTTAGCTCGCTAGCTTCTATCTAAATACAATATAGCATGTCCTGACTGCGGGGTTTTGGAAACAAATTAAAACGTACAGCTTTCTTATCACTTCCAACATAAATGAAGACAGAAAACTAAACAGCAGTGACAGTGGCTGCAAATTTTACCAGGGTTTTAGTCAAATGCCCCCCTGTGATTTTACCTGCACCCTGCGATTTGATTTTTAGTTATTTTAACAGCAAACTGAAGAAAAGCCTTGACTCCGTTGCTCCACTCACCACCAAAAAGATTAACGTAAAACATGCATCACCCTGGAGAAACGAAGAAGTCAAAAAACTCAAAAGAAATTGCAGGGCAGCAGAAAGGAGATGGAGGAAAAATAAAAATAATATCAACCATCAAATATTTTCCGAGCAATTTAAAATGTACAATAATACATTAAGGAAGTCAAGAAATTCATACTTCGCCAAAATAATCAGTATTAACAAAAATAATCCCAAGGTCCTCTTTTCCACCATAGATCATTTATTTAACCCTGATTTTAACAGCTCCCAAAGAACCCCCACAGACTCGCTCTGTGAGCAGTTTGCAGACCACTTCAGGGGAAAGATCAGCGCCATCAGATCTGATATTTTATCTAATCGCGATATGATTGTAAACACATCTGAGGGCTCGATTGTACCTGAGGAGACACTGGACAGCTTTGTCCTGGTTAATGCTGAGAACTTTCAGAAGGTTTTCTCCACAGTGAGACCCACCACATGTCTTTTAGATCCAATCCCCTCTTCACTCTTTAAAACACTTTATGGATTTTTTGAGGCTGAGCTTTTATACATGATGAATTGCTCTCTTCAGTTGGGTGTCTTCCCTGCTGCCTTTAAAACGGCGGTGGTGAGGCCCCTTCTGAAGAAGAGCAATTTGGATTGTAATGATTTTAATAACTACAGACCTGTATCCAACTTACCATTTTTAAGTAAAGTCTTAGAAAAACTTGTTTTTACTCAGATTACTGATTTTCTCAATGATAGACAGATCCTGGAGATATTCCAGTCTGGATTTAGGGTGAACCACAGCACAGAGACGGCTCTCCTAAAGGTTTTAAATGATCTTAGATGTAACTGGGACGCCCAAAAGCTCTCAGTCCTGGTGCTGCTGGATCTAAGCGCAGCCTTTGATACAGTAGACCACGCTATTCTTTTAAACAGACTAAAACACATGGTGGGCCTCTCTGGTGCTGTACACAACTGGTTCACTTCCTATCTCTCTGACAGATCTTTTATGGTGAGTATGGATACATGCTCCTCTAAGATCCATAAAATGACATGTGGTGTGCCTCAAGGGTCGGTTCTAGGCCCTGTACTTTTTAATTTGTATATGTTGCCTCTCGGCAGTGTCATCAGGAGGCATGGAGTGAACTTCCACAGTTACGCTGATGACACGCAGCTGTACATCTCCGTGTCTCCTGATGACACCAGACCAATGGATGCCCTTTTTAACTGTATCTTGGATATAAGATCTTGGATGGCAGAAAACTTTTTACAGCTTAACCAGGACAAAACTGAAGTTTTAATTGTCGGTCCTGAGGCTCAGAGAGAGAAACTCTTGTCTAAATTAGAGGCATTTTCACTATGTCCTTCGCTACAAGTGAAAAACCTGGGTGTTATTTTTGACTCTGAGCTTGGTTTTATCCCACATGTTAAACATGTAACCAAAATTGGATTTTATCATCTAAAAAATATAGCCAGAGTCCGCCCTATTCTCTCTCGGGCCAACACGGAGATGCTGATGCATGCTTTTATTGCCAGTCGCATTGATTACTGTAATGCCCTGCTCTCTGGTCTTCCTAAGAAGAATATTTCAACTTTACAACTCTTGCAAAACTCGGCAGCTCGTGTGCTGACGAAGACCAGAGGGCGGGCCCACATTACACCGGTTTTAGAATCGCTGCATTGGCTCCCCGTGTGTTTCAGGATCGATTTTAAAGTTCTTTTATTGGTTTTTAAATGTCTTAATGGTCTTGGGCCTTCTTATCTCTCAGATCTGCTTTTACCATACGAACCCTCGCGGACCCTGAGGTCCTCTGGTACTGGCCTTTTGATTGTCCCTAAAGTCAGGACACATACTCACGGAGAGGCAGCTTTTCAGTGGTATGGTCCTCGTCTGTGGAACAGCCTGCCGGAGGAGCTCAGGGCCGCAGAGAACGTACATGTTTTTAAGAACAGGCTCAAGACCCACCTTTTTAATTTAGCTTTTACTTAGCGTTTATTTATTTTTTATGCTTATTTATTCTATCCTGTTATTCTATTATTAATTTAGGATTTACCTAATATTTTTTGATTTTATTCTTATTCATTTTTTAATCTTCTTACTCTATTTATATTTATATTTATATTGTATCCTGTTCTTATTTATTTTATCATTTTACCCTGTATATATCGTATTGCGTCATATCTCCAGTGTTTCCTCGGAGGGCGCTCTCTGCACCGGGGCTGTTATTGACCGTGGCTGCTGGTCTCTGGGGTCCTCTCAGCCTGGTTGGGGGGCTCCTTGGCCTCCCTCCGGCTGTGTGCCCAGCCCGGAGGCTGCGGTCTGTGACCGGCTCCCGGTGCAGACGGCTCTCTGTTATAATGTTTCCTCACTTGGCTCATGCGAGCCCAGCCCAATTTTTACTCTTTAAGTGTGCGCGTGTGTGTATGTGTGTGTGTGGGTGGGGGTGGGGGGATATATGTGTATTGAGAGTGTGGGGAGTGAGTTGGAGGGTGGGGTGGGCTGCTTTTAACTATGTAAAGCACTTTGTGCTACATTTTTTCTGTATGAAAAGTGCTTTATAAATAAAGCTTGATTGATTGATTTGTAGGGTTACTGAAGTTGGGCTAGCTGGTATATAATGATGTGCTACGTGACCGCTAGTAACACAGCTATGTTAGCACAATATAAACACGCTAACTTTTTTTCCACTCGATAAAAGTTAACGTGAGTGTTCTCGGTGGTCAGGAACAAATGTAATCGCATGGCAGGATGCTGTAAAAGGACCAAACCAAAAGGCTTTTAGTGGGGTTTTTTTCAATGCGCTGCGGTCATAGATAATGAGATAAAACATGCTAATGTGTGATGCTGCAGAACCACGTCATGTCGACTGAGTAGCTTTTGATTTGGCATTATTGCAGGCAAACCAGCATATGAAATGGATGTAACAAATCCAGACTGGGCACCAACACTGCACATGGGGCACGACGACAAACCTGTGTCAGACTCGGACCGGCACGCAAGGCGTATGCAACGGAAGCGAAAAAGAGCACCCATTGCAGGTAAACACCCCCCTCTGAAAACATACTAAATTGCTCTTATGGTACACTAATCCGCACATAACTTAAAGATGAATCACACACCTGTCATTGGAATATTGGTGTACATTAACCTTAAGTCTATGCACTATTTTTTATCTTACAGGCTTGATGATCGATGAAGGTCTGACAGAAGAACAACAACCATGTCATGGAGGCAGTGGACAGCAGTTGTGTTGGACAAGTGGAGGTTGACGTACCAGCTGCAAATGTGGACAGTGGTGATGGGAGTGACAGCGTCACGGAAGCTGAAGGGCAGACGAAGGACTGTGTGTGCAGTCAACAGGGCAGAGCAGAAATAAACCGGCTGTTGGAGGAGAACAGACTGCTTCGAGCACAGTTGCAAAAGACAGAGCTGAATGAAACTTTCTTAAAGGACGATACCGAAAAAGTAAGATATTACACTGGACTATATTGTTATGCAGTCTTAATGTCCCTCTTCAACACTGTCAAAGATTTCCTGCCAATACCGAAGAAACTGACAGGTTTCCAAATGCTCTTACTCACACTAATGCGTCTGAGACTTGATCTTCCAGTCCAGCATCTTTGTCATCTATTCCATGTGTCGCACAAAACACTGTCTTCTGTCTTCACCGATACCATTGATGTTTTGTATGCCCACTTAGGAGCACTGGTGCACTGGCCTGAGAGGCACTGTCTGCAGGCGACAATGCCTCCACAGTTTACTGAAACTTTTGGAAAACGAGTAGCAATCATTGTTGACTGTTTTGAGATTCGAACAGAAAGACCATCTAATTTAAAGGCACGCGCACAAACATACTCTCATTACAAGGGTACACAGACCATAAAATACCTCATCGGGATTACACCCCATGGAGCTATTTCTTTCATTTCCAGGGGATGGGGGGGTCGTGCATAGAGCAGGGCGATATGGCCAAAAATATTTATCACGATATATATTTGAAAATTTGCGATAATGATATAACCGACGATATAATTGATGCGAGACAAAATACAACTCCACAACATTACTAGCGCAAAAAGACAACCTTCCATTTATTTTCACCTAAACAAGAAGCTGGTTTTTATGTACATTAAAGCTTTATAAAAATGTAACAGTGCAAATGCAAATTCCTTGCTGAAAGTTTAACCAAAAGGCATTTCCAGTAGAAATGGGCTGACATATCCTGAGCATAACCATGTATAATATCCACTGAAGTTAAAAAGAGGTGCTTTGCAACATTAAACTGCAGTGTGCAGTACGCATTTTTCGGACCATAAGGTGCACGGGATTATAAGGCACATTAAGCGAAACAAAGCAGTCAGATAAATCAAACTTTATTAAACTCATTCTTCTTGCTTCCTCCACTTCTGTACCATTGATTCATTAATGTTGAATTCTCTGGCAGCTGCTCTATTCCCATGTTGTTGCAGTATATTAATGACTAACCTGGTATTGTGGATAGATTATCTCAGTTGTTCTCCTGACTGAAGTTTGGTCCGTTTACAGCATCCTGCCATGCGATTGCATTTGTCTCTAACCATGAAGAACCTTCACGTTAACTTTTATAAGTGGAAAAGTGTTAGTGTTCGTCCTCCAGCTTCACTGTTTATGTTATGCTAACATAGCTGTGTCGCTAGCGATCACGTAGCACATCATTATATACCAGCTAGCCCAACTTCAGTAACCCTACAAACGTCACTGCTGTTTAGTTTCCTGTCTTCATTTATGTTGGAAGTGATAGCAGAGCTGTACGTTTGATTTTTTTCAGAAATCTCTCAGTCAGAACATGCTAAATCATGCTTAGGTAACTAGCGAAACTAGCGAGCTAACTTCCGCTAGCTTCCTGCTAACTTCTAACTCCATTAAATGTAATAACTTTTTGTTTTCATGGAAGTTAAACTTTATAGTTACACCTGGTAAAGCAGCAATGCTGATCGTTTTACTAAAGATGAAAGAATTTAGACAGTTTTTAACTCTCAGTGATGCTGCAGTGTTGTTTGACCTGAAGCATACGGAGTTTAGGACCCAGATTACTCCCAGATTTAAGAGCATCTTAGTCCGACAAATACGACAATAACGACGACCGCTTGCATGTTCTGCAAAAAAATGTGCTTTGTCGTGTATCTGACAGACAAACACCAAACCAGTTCCACATCACGGAAGTTGCACCATTTTTACAAACCAATTCTGGTTCATCTGTTTCACTCAACAATCGGCCATGTGCGTATGAAAACAAAGGCACTGCGCATGCGCGTTTTACTCCCATTCTATCGCGATATTTCATTTTCCTATCGTTGCCTAACATTATACCGGTATTACCGTGAATGGTATAATATGGCCCAGCCCTAGTCGTGCATCAGATAAACACATCATAGAGAGATGTGGCATTCTTCAAAAGCTGTTACCAGGGGACGTAGTATTGGCTGACAGAGGCTTTGACATCAGAGATGCTGTAGGAATGATGTGTGCGGAGGTCAAGATTCCAGCTTTCACAAAAGGCTACTGTCAACTTGATGCAAGGGACGTTGAACAAACGAGAGCAATTGCCCACCTGAGAATTCATGTTGAGCGAGTAATAGGTAGTTTGCGCAACAAGTTCAAAATGTTACACACAGTCTGATTACTCTTATCATGTGAGGCTGAAGACACAACACTTCTTGATAAGATCGTTAAGGTTTGCTGTGTTTTTGTTAATATGTGCCCCAGTGTTGTTGTCAAACCAGGGCCAAATGACACTTGCTCCTGTTGAGTATTCTTAAAGCTGTTCTTTTGGATGTACTGTACATTGTAAATAGTTGTACTTTGTGTGAAGTTGTTTTAATAAAACAAAAAAGAATAGTATATTTGTTTGTTTTTCTTTATTATAGATCTATTCACATGTACACAGCAATCACATAAAAATGAAATGCAAACTATTTACATCGCACCACACAGCTGTCATCAATCTTTAACCACAACATGAAACATTACAGGCTATTTAGAGCAGCACGTTGTTTCGAGAAGTATTTCCCAACAAGTTCAGGAAGGCACATTTTACGAAAGAAGTCTTGTGCTTTCTTTAAGCGCGGTTTCCAGAAATCCACAGCAGGGAAGACGCGAGTCACAGCAAGGTCTCTCTGTGTCCACACAACGAGGCCACAGTGGCTGGCGCCCGTAACAAAGACTCAGCGTCTCTGTTGTGTAAACACGCCAGTGATTGGGGTAATGTGGGTGACTGTGTAGTGTAGTTGGTGTAATAGTTTTCGACTCCACACAGTCACTGCTTTGCTGTGCTTCTGCAGCGTATCCAGTAATGGTGACAAATCCTCCAGCGTTGCAATAGGAAGCTGCTCTTAAGCGCAGAAAGAATTGTTTCCAGGGATTTCTATTTGTATCCAGCTTGGCGTGCAGGATCCTTTGTGTAATCTATGCTTACATATGTATTTTACACACAGACAATGTGAAAAATACAACACATTGCTATGGATTGATGCTGAAAGTGCTAATTGCACTAAAAAATTTAGCTGAAAAAAATAACACCAACTAAATAGATAAGCATGTCTGTTAACAAAAACCCCCAAACGCTTTACCCAACTGGGGTTTTTCAACTACCTCACTGACAGAATGAGCCCAGGTATTGCCAGTGCCACTGATGGAAATGAGCCACAGCAGCTCTTCAGCACCTACAAATGAGACCTGCCCACACCAACAAGCAAGAAGGGAGACCAGGTGGCGAGCATCGCCACACTTTCCAATCCAATAAACTACCATTGCAGTTAGTAGTAAGTGGTTGATTAGTGCAGCAACAACAAAAACACACTGAATGTCATTTTAAAATACACAAAATGTTTTATTTTACATTCTATCGAAGTTCCTGCTGGAAAGTGCTGTACTGTACAAGATGCTTCCCTCACCGCAAACTCAGGTTTACTGCTGGATAAATTTTATTTCCACATTAGTCAACTCAACAACCAAGACAGAGCACAATAGAGACAATAAGGGGGTGGCTGTAGCTCAGGCGGTAGAGCAGGTCATCTGCTGATCGGAAGATTGGTGGTTCGATTCCTGGCTTCCCCCAGTCTGCATGCCAAATATCCTTGGGCAAGATATTAACCCCAAATTGCTCTCCGATGCATCCATCGGAGTATGAATGTGTGTGAATGTTACTTAGAAAGCACCTAGAACAATGTGCTTGTGCGAATGGGTGTGAATGGGTGAATGCACAAGTTGTGTAAAGCGCTTTGAGTGCTCAGAAGAGTAGAAAAGCGCTATATAAGAACCAGTCCATTTACCAATATGTGCACTGGTCTAATGATGTTTATGGCTCCCAAAGTATCGAGTATTGAGGTCTATTGCACTGTTGACTATTTACAAAAGTATTGCACAAAAGGTATTGCACAGTGAGGTGAAGAGGCACTACAGCTTAGTTGTTCCCCCCTCCTTTGTCCTCCTGTTTCCCCTCCCTCTCCCCTCCAGAGAGGAGTTAAACAGTCTGATGGCGTGTGGGACAAAGGAGTTTTTAAGTCTGTTAGTTCTTGTCTTGGGGAGAAGCAACCTGTCACTGAACAGACTCTTCTGGTTGTTAATGGCCGTGTGCAGAGGATGCCTGGCATTGTCCATAATGTCCATCAGTTTCTTTAGTGTCCTTTTCTCTGCCACTGTCACCAGGGTGTCCAGCTTCATGCCGACCACAGAGCTAGCCTTCCTGATCAGTTTTTCCAGCCTGGATGAGTCCTTCTTTGCTGTGCTGCTCCCCCAGCACACCACAGCATAGCACTTTAAGAATCTAAAAGATAACAAAATCTGATAGGTAAAAATAACATTTTGAACCAACTAGGTGGTTCCCAAAAATCTGGCGTGCTGTGAGTCCTTAAAAAAATTGAGGAAACCGGAAAAGTAGCAGGACTAAATAACTCTGTACAGCAGATGAACTGTATCTGGAAATCATGTCCTTAAGATGTAGAAAAATATAAAGAAAAGCAAAGACTTGAAGTACCTGAGAGATGCACTGGCCCTTTAATGGATCCATCTGCTGTTTGCTGAAGCCTCATCAGAAACGGTCTCAGTGGAAGGCTGTCAGGAAGCCATTTTTAGTGAAGAGAAACAGGGAGAAAAGGCTGAGGTATGGTAAATTACACGAGAACTGGACTATATCAGTGGCAACAGGTCTTACAGCATTATGAATTCATATTTGACATTTTTGGTTCAAATAATTGTTGATATGACTCCAACAGAGGGTGTTTACATCCATCTGTAAAACACGATGAAGGCTCTGCCAGTGGTGTTGGGAATCTTGAGAAAGCTGATGGAAATATGAACCAGATATTAAGATTTTCATTAATCATGCAGTCCCAGCTGAAAAGCATCTAGTTGGAAAAGGCATATTTTTATTCATTACGACAATGATCCCAAACACACGGTGAATGCAGTAAACGTATACCTAGATCAGTCATGGATTGGCCTCCCCAGAGCCCAGACCTCAACATTTATTAAAGCAGTGTGTTCCGGAAAGAGAGAGTCCAGGCTATGTTCGATAGTAAAGGTGGCCATACCAAATATTGACTTTCAAGTACATTTTTGCCTTATGTACTGTATTTCCATTTATGTTTGCACGTTTCAGTGAATTGCTCTGCCTATTTCCCATTTTCCCAGCAGAATATAACGAAATGAGGATGCCTCAAGACTTTTGCAATATTGTATCAGAAGGAGAAAAAAGGTGACAAATGTCCCAGTTCTTCGTGGTTAATCTTGTTAATGTTGCCTTCTGTTTTCTAATGGTTTCCTGCCAAAAACCCTAAAAAAGTGTTCTCCAACCTCGTGAATTGAAAACACTGGATTTGTTATAGAATAACTTCTAATTAGCTATTATTTCACAGAGGAAATAAGATAATCGATAAAAGAAAAAAAGACGTGAAAAGGAGACAATAAAAGAAGCCCCTTCCTTTCCCACATGTGCTAAACTTAGAGCCAAAGCCTCACCCTGCCGCTTTCCGCTTCATTAGAGCTGTTTAAACAAAACAAGTTTAAAATAGGGTTTCTATCTGAAACAGCACATGCAGTTAAAAGGCCAATGTGGAAAATAAATCCTTGTGATTATAGTTGAACAGGAAGCAGCACTTGCTCTGCCTTTCAGCCCCATTGAACAAGACGTCAGCAGCTCTATGGAGGTAGTTTAGTCTTTTTTACAAATTCAAAATTAAATATGCGAGCACTCAAAAATTAAGGTTCACTGAGAAATGTCCTCATTTTTTAAAAAGAAAGGCATATTCCTTGTTATTTAATACAACATTCAATTGATCAGAAATGTTAGAAATCATGGTAAATGGGCTCATCAATACAAAATCATGATTGTCTTTTTAATTGTATAACTTTGTAGACTACTTTTCCCAAACCATCACTCTAGTGCTCCACTGGCACCTCGTATTACTTAATGCAAGTAGTTTACAGGTGTTGTGTCGTGTCTTTCTACAGATGTAGAAAGGTCAGCTACTCAAGAGACCTTCCCCAAATCTCCCTCATCTTCATCTTCGTCAACGAGGCTCTGTCGGTGATCCTGCGCTCAGTCCACTCAGCTGTCAATCACACACTTGCTCAAGGAGGTCATCCTGGTGGACGACAACAGCGATGACGGTCAGTATAGATTAAATATTTTCTTCAGCTAATACCAAATAAGAAGAGTGGCTTTTTCGCCCTCTGATTAGAAGATGGTTTATAGTGAGTGAAACACAGAATTTCCATCTAAAATCCACTGAGTCATCAGCAGGATTTCTACTGAAAGCAACAAAATACACATCAAATTGTCATTCAGCATCCCAGAAATAATTATCTTATACAATAAGTGTCATGTAACCTGAATATAATTATATAATTAAGTTTTATATTATTATAAAACTGAAACTAGTGAATAACCTTTGCACTGTCCTCTTCCTGCTGTGACAAAACAAATTTCCCACGTGTGGGACTAATAAAGGTTATCTTATCTTATCTTATCTTATCTTATCTTATCTTATCTTATCTTATCTTATCTTATCTTATCTTATCTTAAAAAGGTGGCGCGGTCGTTGATGCTCAGGAAGCAGTAGACCCCCGTTGGTGTTGTTTAGAGTGAGTTGGAGCTTAAAACAGCACCGCAGGGAGCTGAGTGAGAACTTTTATGTCATCTCTCTATTTGCATGTGTGCTTCTGTATTTCTTTATTTATCAACTGTGTTGTTGTGGTGATGAATTTGTATGTTTTTTATGTTTGTTTTCAGCTTTTGATAGTGTAGCAGTGACAATAGTTGGCATACATTAGTGGTTATTTAGGATAGGATGAGCTAATAAGCCATCATGTCTTTGTATTTTGCTAGGAAAATGGGAAATAGATGCAGCAGTTTACTGAAACTTGCAAACATAAGATGCCAGATGCATCGCTCAGGTTGTGTGTCAGTTTTGTGTTATTTCTTAAGGACACAACTTTCAAATTCTGTTCGTCTGCTGTAGATGTTTTTATTTAAGCTGCCAGTTCTTTTGTCCTCTACTTGTTTAGTTTCTTGACATATGTCAAGTTTTTGGCTAATAGCTCTTTGGTAATCACCTTGCTGGTGTGTTATCGTTGTCATTTTTTGTGCAGGAAACAAATTGTGTATTTGTGACAAGCTGCTGGTAATGTGCCAGTAACGAATTTGTCCCTTGAGTTAGGTGCCTTTATTATGTGTGAATGATTCATAGGAACAAACAAATAAAGGACTGCACTGAAAATTATAATAAAATGATGTCCAAAGAAAAATTTGAAGGACCTTCAGAAAGCCTGAAGAACGTGAAATAAATTACAGAATTAAAAGACAGTTCGGTTCCTTGGAAGCAAAATGTAAAGACAAAATGTTCACACATGGCTCTATGCAACTAAATAAGAGCTTTAGGATTGTCTGAAAGTATTTGTTTGGGTTTTTGCTCGTAATTATCTGCTCCACTCTATGTTCACCTGTTCCTTATTACCCGGCTGCTCTAAAGTGATTTCTGCCAATCTTTGTCAGCTCATCTGTGAGCTTGTTTCACTCATGCGCTCTGCAACAGTCCCTCATGTTATTCTCTGCTTCACAGGTTTTTTACTCATTTTCCACCCCTTGGGCTTTGTTCTCCCAATATCAGCTTTATTTAAATAAGCTTTCTTTATGGTGGTTTTGCTGATTTTCTGTATTCATTTGGAAAAGCTTACAAACCTAACACAAATAATTGGGGTATAACCCTCAATCTCATTGGGCCTGTTTGAGTGCACATATGTCAATGAACTTAAAAAGGGCTAGTATGTGCACTTTGCTAAAGAAATGCTTTGATTATATATATATATACAGTGAGTATATTTTCATAGGTACAGTGGGGCAAAAAAGTATTTAGTCAACCACCGATTGTGCAAGTTCCTCCACCTAAAATGATGACAGAGGTCAGTAATTTGCACCAGAGGTACACTTCAACTGTGAGAGACAGAATGTGAAAAAAAAATCCATGAATTCACATGGTTGGATTTGTAAAGAATTTATTCGTAAATTAGGGTGGAAAATAAGTATTTGGTCACCTCAAACAAGGAAAATCTCTGGCTCTCACAGACCTGTAACGTCTTCTGTAAGAAGCTTTTCTGTCCCCCACTCGTTACCTGTATGAATGGCACCTGTTTGAACTCATCATCTGTATAAAAGACACCTGTCCACAGCCTCAAACAGTCAGACTCCAAACTCCGCCATGGCCAAGACCAAAGAGCTTTCGAAGGACACCAGGAAAAGTATTGTAGACCTGCGCCAGACTGGGAAGAGTGAATCTACAACAGGCAAGCAGCTTGGTGTGCAAAAATCAACTGTGGGAGCAATCATCAGAAAATGGAAGATATACAAGACCACTGATAATCTCCCTCGATCTGGGGCTCCACGCAAGATCTCATCCCGTGGGGTCAAAATGATCATGAGAACGGTGAGCAAAGATCCCAGAACCACACGGGGGGACCTGGTGAATGACCTGCAGAGAGCTGGGACCACAGTAACAAAGGTCACCATCAGTAACACACTACAACGGCAGGGAATCAAATCCCGCAGTGCCAGACGTGTTCCGCTGCTGAAGCCAGTGCATGTCCAGGCCCGTCTGAAGTTTGCCAGAGAGCACATGGATGATACAGCAGAGGATTGGGAGAATGTCATGTGGTCAGATGAAACCAAAGTAGAACTTTTTGGTATAAACTCAACTCGTCGTGTTTGGAGGAAGAAGAATACTGAGTTGCATCCCAAGAACACCATACCTACTGTGAAGCATGGGGGTGGAAACATCATGCTATGGGGCTGTTTTTCTGCCAAGGGGACAGGACGACTGATCCGTGTTAAGGACAGAATGAATGGGGCCATGTATCGTGAGATTTTGAGCCAAAACCTCCTTCCATCAGTGAGAACTTTGAAGATGAAACGAGGCTGGGTCTTCCAACACGACAATGATCCAAAACACACCACCCGGGCAACAAAGGAGTGGCTCCGTAAGAAGCATTTGAAAGTCCTGGAGTGGCCTAGCCAGTCTCCAGACCTCAACCCCATAGAAAATCTGTGGCGGGAGTTGAAAGTCCGTGTTGCTCGGCGACAGCCCCAAAACATCACTGCTCTCGAGAAGATCTGCATGGAGGAATGGGCCAAAATACCAGCTACTGTGTGTGCAAACCTGGTAAAGACCTATAGTAAACGTTTGACCTCTGTTATTGCCAACAAAGGTTATGTTACAAAGTATTGAGTTGTATTTTTGTTATTGACCAAATACTTATTTTCCACCCTGATTTACGAATAAATTCTTTACAAATCCTACCATGTGGATTCATGGATTTTTTTTTCACATTCTGTCTCTCACAGTTGAAGTGTACCTCTGGTGCAAATTACTGACCTCTGTCATCATTTTAGGTGGGGGAACTTGCACAATCAGTGGCTGACTAAATACTTTTTTGCCCCACTGTATATTAAATATTTTTTAGTTCTTTGTCTCTGGACAGCCTAAAATAAAAATCAAAAACACTGCTTAGTGGGGTGGCTGTAGCTTAGGTGGCAGAGCAGGTCAGCCACTAATCAGAAGGTCGGTGGTTCGATCCCAGGCTGCCTCCTGGCTGCATGCCAAATATCCTTGGGCAAGATACTAACCCCGTGTTTGCCTACTGGTGGTGGTCAGAGGGCCCGGTGGCGCCAGTGTCCGGCAGCCTCGCCTCTGTCAGTGCGCCCCAGGGCAGCTGTGGCTACAATGTAGCTTGCAGCTGCCCTGGGGCATTCACACACACATTCACAGTGTGTGAATGTGTGTGTGAATGGGTGAATGACTGAATGTAGTGTGAAGCGCTTTGGGGTCCTTAGGGACTAGAAAAGCGCTATACAAATGCAGGCCATTTACCATTTAGTGCTTAGTGGGTTGCCCTTTGTGTTCTTATCATGTTGTTTCACACAACCAATACTAAGGCTTGATGTGCGGTTTATAAAGGAGTGCAGGCTGCCAGTGAGAGAAGTGAGACAAAAGAGTTGTCATACTGGGAATGGTTGCTTAAGCTCACTCTGCTGTCCTTTCATATTTATCGACATGAATTCCAATTATTGTGATTGCATGAAAATAATTATGCAAGCTAGGCATAATGTGTCAGGCTTTGATTGTTGCTGCCAGAGGGGACTCTGGAACAGCATTTTTCTTTTTTTCCTCCTTTCTTCAGTAAAGAGGGCTGCAATGGATCTGATGTTAGAGAAGCTAAGAAAAAAATACAAGCACTTTCTTTAGCATGTAGGGATTCTTCTTAAACTCGCCAACTTAGCTGCAATGGTGATATATTCTTTTCAGGCTTTATTAGTCCTGACATCAGATCAAATACTGGAAAACTCCAGCTGGCAGACTGTTCAAGGATAGATGTGCAGATTATAAGCTAAACGGCAGATTCAAAGATCAACTAAAGATCAGTCTTTATAAGCATTTCTGACTTGTTTTGTTTGATGTGTTATCTTCATTTTCTGAACTGTAGAGCAACTGAAAGGTCCACTGGAGGAGTATGTGAACAAACGCTATCCCGGCCTGGTGAAGATTGTAAGGAACCAAAAGAGAGAGGGATTGATCAGGGCCAGGATCGAGGGTTGGAAGGTAGCCACTGCTGAGGTGACAGGATTTTTTGATGCCCATGTGGAGTTCACCCCATCATGGTGAGTGGGTCCTATCATCTAGCGGGAAGCACGGTGTTATTAACAGTCAGGAGTGAATTTTTGGTATTTGGAAAAAGGCTTATTTTAGTGTAAATTAAAGTGAAACACAGCATTCAAAAACAAAAATGACATGTACTCAAAATTAAATCTGGAAAAAAACATATCTTTGCCAAATGTATGAACATTGGAATAACTTATTCATGATAACAACAATGACAATAATAGAGCTTTGGGTATCAGTGTTAAAAGAGTGCTACAAAGTGCAAAGAAACCATGGAAAGAGAAGACAAAGGATAGCTGAAGCTGCATAAAAGGAAGAGCCAAGCTATTTCACGCCTGAGAAGTTTTAAAATGAGACACTTGAGGCTGTGGGATCAGGTTGAACGGATTTTATTTAAAAAAAAACATCACAAGCACACATAAAACACACACCAAAACAGGACCCCTCTTGGAGAACTTGTCGTAAAAGTAAATTTTTAGTAACCATAAAAAATGAAGGTTTTGTACTAATTCAAAAAAGCTGAGCGCTTGGTGGTGAACTGAATCAAAGGCTAAATACTGTCAAGAAATTAGCATGCAATGAGGGACCTTATTAACCCCGCTAAGACAACTGCCACATCCTGTTGATGTCTTTTTGTGGATCTCATTTTCGAGCTCAGTGCATAACTTAAGGTATACCGTGCAGTTCTCTCACTGCCCCCTGCAGAGCTCAACTCGGCTGAATCAAACAGAATTAGTGATAAAACTGGGACGACACAAGGAACTTTCTATTTGACTGAAGTGGATGAAAAAAGTGGTGCTCTTAAAAGATGTTATAAACTTTGTTTCTGCACAAAGTAAAGTCAACTAAATGTGTGAGTGTGTGTGTGTTTGCACTTTTTTCAGGGCAGAACCAGTTCTAGCTAGAATAAAAGAAAACCACAAGAGGATTATCTTGCCGTCAATCGACAACATCAAGCACGATACCTTTGAGGTGGAGCGCTATGAGAACTCTGGCCATGGCTACAACTGGGAACTGTGGTGCATGTACATTAATCCACCCAAAGAGTGGTGGGAGGAGGGAGACATGTCTGCACCAATAAGGTATGCCAGCTTCTCCCATTTAAACGTGAACACAGATCTCACACTTCTGAGATGTATTTTTTTCCACTTCTTTAAGATTTTCAATAAAACTGCCACCAAGTTCTTTTTTTAGTTTTGGGGAAGATTAGGGGAAAACAAGAAAAAAAGCTCCTGATGGGAAACCAGACTTCATTAAAGCAATAAAAAAATTACAGCCTAAATTAGAGAGTGGTGAAAATAGGATTTTAATTATCTGATTATCACCCATATATTTGTGTTAAATTGGATTTCCTTCCATTCTTTAATTAAAAATAAGAATAAATTGCATGAGTATGCACAAAAATGTTTAGATTTACCCTCCACATAATAGGCTGAAATATAAAGTGTGAAACTTTGCATAGTGGAGATTTGGGTTGTAGAAAAGTACTCCAAAATAAACATCAGATAAAGCCACAAAAAAACACATTCTGGTGTTTGCAAACGCTCAGTGTCACATGATAGTGTGTTTTCCTGGCTGCAGGACGCCTGCCATGATTGGATGCTCCTTTGTGGCCAATCGGGACTACTTTGGAGAACTCGGTCTACTCGACTCAGGCATGGACGTCTACGGAGGGGAGAACATCGAACTAGGCATCAGGGTTTGTGTGTCACCCAGTTTCCTCTTGTTCCTGCTCCCTCTTTACCCCTGTAGGTTTTAAGTGGAGCAGTGGCCACCGTAGCGTGGCACCACTGATAAATGAGGCCCCATTAAGAGTCCTGGAGGACCAGTCCTGTGTGAGCAGCTCACAGCAGGGCAATGGAGATAAATAGGTCACGTAGAGCAGAGCAGGAAGGTTGGAGTTTGTTTCTGTACATTTTGAGAGATTGGAGAGTCTTTTGTTTTTCTGCAAGGTTATTAGATTTTTCCTGAAAAAATAACGTCAAACATTTTCACAACCCGAGTGTGTTGGCTTTTATCCAGCAAGCTAAACAATCAAATATTTTTAGAAAGACAAAAACGGTTGCCTTGTCTTTGAGTTGACTTGGTCATAACTTGAATCTGAAATGGAAAGTTCTTATATCTTGTCATCAAAAATATCAAGATTCCCCCCAAAATTAAGTCTAGATAAGTAAACGTGTACAGATGCAATAAAACAGCTAAAATTCAGCTTCAACGCACCTATAAATATATTACAACTGCTGGAGATGAAGTATTAGCAAAGACATGAATCTAGCCCACAATGTCACATCTCAAGAACCACATTTCTTTCTGTTCCTCTTTTACTACAAAGCAGTGGGACACATATCCAGAGTTGCCCTGCGACAACAACATTTCTACATTTCACTACAACCCTTACAAGAGGATTGTTTGGATGTGTCCAGGGAGAAGGCCCTCATTCAGAGAAACTCTTTCATAACAAGCACTTGAATCAATGACTGTTTGGGTTTTAACAGGATTCTTGGGATAATGAATGTTAAGCGGTAGATATCAGCACCTCTATGGGGCAATTTTGCATGGTTGTTGTCCAACATCTTTTACATGAAATCATAGTACTGCTTATTTATCTTAGAGTGTGGCAGAGAGCAGTAAAATGTTTTTTTTTGGCATACCCTCTGTTGGTTAGCACCCGTGTCCTTGGGTAACAGAAACACATAGGTTATCTTTAAAACCTATGTGCCCATTTTCTGTTTGTAGTGCTCCTTATCTGTGGATGGAACATGTTTCATATTGTTCCCAGTGTGAAGAAAGACTGACGGACCTACTTTTTATCCAGTAGGAATGTTTGTCAGGAGTGAAATAGGTTGCATCTGTGCAATTGTTTGGCGACCTGTCAGTTTGAAGTTTCTGTTACGCTCACATCACTTTGACGTGGGTTCAGATAGCTTGGATATCCATGTCTTCATTATGTTCACAGCAGAAGGCTCGTGGGTTGGACACACTCAGCAGATACTTTATTAGATACACCTTGTCAGTATTAGGTTGGACACTCTTTTGCCTTCAGAGCTGTTTTAATTCTTCATGGCATAGATTCAACAAAGTACTGGAAACATTCCTCAAAGATTGATCGTGGCATGATGGCCTCATGCAGTTGATGCAGATTTGTCAGCTGTGCATTCACGATGGGAATCTCGTGATCTATCTGATTGAGATCCCCTGACTGTGGAGACTTTCCTGTTAGCTCACAAGAGTAGCACCTGATATGGTCCTCTGCTGCTCTAGCCCAAATTCTTCAAGGTTCACGGTTCAAAGTAATGCAAAAGTGGTTTTTAAGAAGAAGTTATCTGTTTTACTGTTGCCTTCTTGTCAGCTCAAAGCAGTCTCTGGTCGGGTCTGGTATCAACAAGATATTTTCACCCAGAGAACTGTCTCTCATTGGATATTTCCTCTTTTTTGGACCATCCCTTGGGATAACCCTAGAGATGGTAATACAGAAATATCCTAGTAGATCAGGAGTTTCCAAAATACTCAGACCAGTCCTTCTGTCAACAACAACCATGCCTAACGTGTCTTAAATCTTCTTTCTTTTCCATTTTGATGCTCAGTTCTTCTGTGAGTACCCTGCCGAGATCCACTTTCTGGGTAAATTATTCATTATGAGAGCAGTTAATCTCCTTTTGAAGCTTGTGGATGTGCACAACAATTCTACCTAACAGTGAGAGGTCAATTCAGGGTCCAGTGGTTTGATCTCACTCACAGTCCTGCATGAATGAATTCACAGCACCATGTCCTGTTCTCATCTGTTCTTCAAGGGGTTTTCCTCTGAAGCCTCTGTGTTTGTTTAAGGGCTGTGTTTTTCTGTGGCTGGGATAGTTCCTAATTGGTCAGTTGCTGGCTTTGCACATTTGTTCTCCAAACCTGCAGAGGATACCTCAGTCTTGACCTGCTGATTTTGATGGCTATCATTGTGAATGAAGTAAGGATTACAGCTAGGTCATTGGATTCCACCACTGATCAACTTAGAGATTGTAGCTACATGATGCCCTTATTTGGGCATGTCCATTTTTCCTGAGGTTGTGTAGAAGCTTTTGGAAAAAGGGATGAGTACCACTGGCTGTTTCCAGAGAGGATCCTGGGAGGAAGTTATCTTGTTCAGCTTCCTATTTCTTCAATAGCAAGTCTGCTAGGTCAAAAAGCTCTTTTTTAAAGTTTTGCATTAAGAGCTGTTTCAGTAGCTCTAGATGCACCATAACATTGTTCTAGCCATTCTGATATCATTTTCAGCTCAGCTGCTGGGTGGTTTGTATGAGGAGATAATTGATTCAACCTTCATGCTCTGAGGTTTCTTTTCTAAACCACTTCACAAGCAGGTGAAGCTCTTCTGCTGCAGTTAATTCTTAAACCTTTAGCACCAAAAATGAATGATGTCCAGTAGTTCTCCACTTTATCATTATACTTTCTTTGACCTCTGTTAATGAGAAGCAACAAAAGGAACGAATCTTGGTCAGGAAGAAGAAATACTCTTGTACACATTTAAGGCTATTCATCATCTCTCTCCTCCATATCTCTCTGATCTGGTTCAGATCACTGCCCCATCTCGATGTCTTAGATCTTCTTCTTCCCTTTCTCTCTCCGTCCCTTCCCCCCGTCTTGCCACCATGGGGAGCAGGGCTTTCAGCTGCTCTGCTCCACGACTCTGGAATTCCCTACCTCCTGATTTAAGAAATATCTCTTCCATCTCTCTCTTTAAGTCCCAACTCAAAACTCACTTGTTGTCTTATGCTTTTATGATTGTGTAAACTGCTTGCTTTTATGCTTCTTTTTTTATTCTGTTGTTGTGTAGCTCTTGGGGCTATGCTAGCATTCATGTCTTATTGTTCTGGCCCGCTGTCCTACATCAAAGCTGGGAAATAGCATGGTGAACTGTAGAAGATGTTTTGGCCACATCTTCAAGCATGACTTGTGCTTCTGACCGTCTCTTCTTGTTGATCTTTAATGACATGCCTGGAATCATCATGGTGTATTCGCTGACTGGGAGAGTGCTCTGGATGATACGTTGTCACAGCAAACAATATAAGTAAAAAAACATGCATTTATGTATGTATACTCACAGTTGGAGCTTAAAAGTTAACCCAGTGCTGAAGTGCCGAAAACCTCAGCTCCTCTTGATGCCCCTTAAGGTTGGCTAGAAAAAAATGAATAAAAGCAACAATTAGATATTTTTTATATAACAGAAAACAAGAAGAAAAACCGAGAAGGACTTCTAAATGTACAGATTTAGCTTTCATTAGTTCCAGCACAAAGAAAACACGTCCTTCCAGGTGCTCTATGCTCCAGCTGTTAGCTGTAATTGACTTTATAAATCAGGACATCGCGGCGACTGTGCATCTGCCTATTTATATTTCCTGCTGCCCAGCAGCCAGCAGTATATTATTGTGAGCTTTAATTCATACTCCTACTACCCACAGGTGTGGCTGTGTGGAGGCAGTATGGAGGTGCTGCCTTGCTCCAGAGTGGCTCATATTGCACGAATGAAGAAACCTTACCACAGTAACATAGCTTTCCACACACGCCTTAATGCCCTGCGTGTGGCAGAGGTCTGGATGGATGAGTACAAGTCCAATGTCTACCTGGCCTGGAACATCCCCATGGAGGTGAGAACGGCATTTTTCTGCACCAAGACCTCTCTTAGAGAGGATGCTGTCAGTCATGCTTGTCTGTTTGTGACTATCAGATGTCCATGTTCAGAGCCAAACAGTTTTTCTTTTGGTTCCACAATTTATGTAGAGACTTTAGGCATAATAACTTCCTTTGCTCTTGCAGAACCACGGTATTGATTACGGAGACATATCACAGAGGGTTGCACTGAGGAAGAGTCTGCAATGTAAGAGCTTTCACTGGTACCTAGACAACGTTTACCCAGAGATGAAGAGGTACAACGATACGCTGTTCTACGGTGAGGTGAGCCATGAAGGACAAAGACACAGGAAAAAGTAAGTTTGTAGATGTAAGATCTGATGTACAAATTAAACCACTGAAATTAAATAAATGATACTTACACAAAGTCCTAAGAAACTTGTATCTCCTCCACAGACCAAAATATAACAAGAAAGCAGGGACTCAGACAGCATGTACATCCACATCTTCTCAGCTGTTAATAGAAAATAAATGAGATTTAGAACTTTGTCTGATCCACACTGACACATCCTTGTTTTTAGCCTTTATACATTTTTAATCGGTAATTATTTTGGGGAATATTCATATTTTATGAATTAAGTCTGACTCTTTTTTTTTGTGTATTTAAGGTCCGCAATTCTAAAGCAAGCCACCTGTGTATGGATCAGGGTGTGAAGGAGAACCACACAGCCACCCTGCACCCATGCCATGGGTGGGGTCCTCAGGTACAACACTCTTCCTCACCACCATACTAAAGAGTATACTCCATCTTTTTCCAGTTGCTTTGCTTTCTCATGAAAACATACAGTGAGCTTCTCCGGTGATGTGATTTGCAGCTGTGTCTCAATCACAGGCTCAGCTGAAATCCTCCAAGGAGCGAGTTCTGCTGTCAGAATAAAATTGTGTCTTGCACTTTTTGTGTTGAAGCCCTGAGTCAGCCAGTGTCAGCTCTTCATCCCTTCAGCCCTAAGGGCCTCTCTTTTTAGCTCACAGTGGTAAACAGGTGCTTTAGGCAGAAAGTCAAGGCTTCAGTGGTAAAATGCTAAAGGAGCTAAAATTTCAATTCAATTCTGGAAAAATGAGTGCCGCTGATAGGTTTGTAGCTTGAACCCATCCGCTGGAACGTTAAAGGCAATATAATTACACTGCAAAGCAAGACACGAAGTAGGCAAGCTTCATGTTACTCGTGCACGGGAGAGAACCGGACAATCGCCGTTCCTTCGCTTGGCCCCAGTTGCTCTCGTCCGTCCTCCCGTACCACTGTCCTTTTATTGAGGTTACATGAATATGCATAAGTTCGTTAACATATGACGTCTACATACACACAAAGAGTAATAAATTCAAATTCAAATTTTATTTGTCACATACACAGTCATACACAGTACGATATGTAGTGAAATGCTTGGACAACTGCTCGTGACCTAAAGAAAACAAAAAAGGAAAGGCTATGAATAAGGTAGGAAATAAATATGAAAAATTAAAAAGGGGTAAATTTAACTAGGAAGGAATAAAATATAAATTAAGGTTAAAAATGAAATAACTGTACAACACAAATTAGAATGAAGGGTAAATTTAACTGGGAAGAATAAGATAAAATATATAAATTAAAGTTGAAAATAAAATAACTGTACAACAAAATACACCAATACACAGTATAGAACTATATAAGAATGTATGAAGAAATCTAAATATAAATAAATATATACACAATAACAGCAGCTGTACAAGTATTAACCGGAAATGAAGAATATAGTGACCAGTGTTGTGCAAAAACAAAGTCCAGAAAGTCCAGTGTGTGTGTAAGAACTGTATGTGTGGGTCAGTACTGTGTGGTGGTGTGATTGAGAGACCGTATCGCCTGCGGGAAGAAGCTCCTCCTCAGTCTCTCTGTGTTGGTCTTCAGGGAGCGGAATCGCTTTCCTGACCTCAACAGAGAGAACAGTCTGTTGTTGGGATGGCTGAGGTCCTTCACGATCTTCCTGGCCTTGGTCCAGCACCGCCTGCTGTAGATTGAGTGCAGGTCAGGGAGCTCGGAGCGGATGGTGCGCTCAGCTGACCGCACAACCCTCTGTAGAGCTCGTCTGTCCTGCATGGTGCTGTTCCCGAACCAGGTTAAGATGTTTCCCGCCAGGATGCTCTCTATGGTGCACGAGTAAAAGTTCCTGAGCACTTTGGAGGGCAGTTGGAAGTCTCTCAAGCGTCTGAGGTGGTAGAGACGCTGACGGGCCTTTTTCACCACGGTGTTGATGTGACAGGACCATGACAGTTCCTGCGTGATGTGAACTCCGAGGTATTTGAAGCTGTCCACTCTCTCCACTGGGCACTCGTTGATGACGGGGGTCTGGTAGTTCCTCTCCTGCTTAGTGCTGAAGTCCACTATCAGCTCCTTTGTCTTACTGACGTTTAGAAGGAGGTTGTTCCTCTGGCACCAGTTCTCCAGATTCCTAATCTCCTTCAGGTAGGCCGTCTCGTTGTTATCAGAGATCAGGCCCACCACGACGGTGTCGTCAGCAAACTTGATGATGGTGGTGGAGCTGGTAGTGGCCACACAGTCATATGTGTACAAAGAGTACAGCAGGGGGCTCAGAACACACCCCTGGGGGGCTCCAGTGCTGAGAGTGGTGGAGGCTGAGACATGTCCGCCCATCCTTACTGCGTGCGTGTGTGTGTGTGTGTGTGTGTGTGTGTGTGTGTGTGTGTGTGTGTGTGTGTGTGTGTGTGTGTGGACTGCTGATCAAAGGGTCAAACATCCTTGGTCAGGAAGAGGGTAGCCTCCCCCTCACCCTAGATGGTTCATCCTAGATAACACGGTGAGGAAGTCCTGCAGTTCATCTAAACAAAGACTAGACTAGAACAGACGCAACTACGTTAATCCTACCATAAAACAATAAAACACGGTATGACCTCTCATGCTCCCAAAGTGCTGTCTAATACACACACAGTTTGCAGACTATCAAGGATCAAAACCTCTACCAATCTACAATTAATTACAAAACTCTAAGCATATATAAGTAAATATTTCTAAGCATAAATGACAATCAACAATACAAATCTAACAGCCGCATCACACTTTCTTCACAAGACATGCTTCAGTTGCATTTTTTAAAGTTATCCTTTTGATGGAACAAAAAGTCTTCAGTTTTTATTAGACCACCAGTTTTTCACACTTGCACTTCCACGGAGATAAAAGCGACCCCATGGTGTCTTAGCGTGGGTTCTCTCCAGGTAGTCCGGCTTCCTCCCACAGTCCGATGACATGCACGTTAGGTTAAATGGTGACTGGCTGTAGGTGTGTATGCAAAACAGATAAAGCACATAAGTGCATAAAATAAAGTGCGATATGAATATCTGTGAAAAGATGAATGTAACTTGTAGTGGTCAAAGATACTAGAAAAACATTTTAATAAATACTCTGTTCTTAAGAAGAAGCAGTGACATCTAGGGACCACAAGTGGGATTTTTTAAGATTTTGAGTCCAAACGCTGTTAAATCACCTAACTTTTGTATGATGTACTGCAAACAGGATGCAGTTACTCTGCAAAAAGACCCAAACTGGGCTGACTGGGTGGTTGATGGAAAGCTTTATCTTTATATCTTTTGCAAGGCATTGCAACCACTATTCATGCTTTGTTAGGAACAGAATGCGATATAAACAATTTCCCAATCAGTCTTTATCGTCAGCACACTCAAAGCCTCAGAGCTAGATGCAACCAAAGGAACTGTTTTATCTGCACTGCTAAAGTGGAAATTACTATTAATCTGAACGAAAAAGCTGAAGTGAAAGACACAAAGGTTAGAAAACAGAGCGGGAAGAATCTGACTCACTTCTGCTTTTTCTTTCTGTCAAGTTGAGAAAACTGCAGAATTTGGTGTATATAAAATGTTAGGGCTATATGTGGGTTAGAACTCTGCTGAAACAACACTGTGATTAGCAGTGATGTACAGGAAAATCTTTGTGTTTAGCACTCAGTGAAGAACAAAGACATGTTTTGCCTCTCAGCAGTATTGGGAACAACACCATCCTCTTGTTCAAAGCAGCAAAAAAAAAACCCAACAGCTTGCATAATCAAGGAAAATTCCTGCCAGGTTACCTTCAACTTGTACATCATCACATACTTATTTCATCGTTAGCTAATAAAGAGAAGAGTATTCACTCAGCCAGTTCAGTAACTTTCCGTTTACTGTATGTGTGACGTATCTGTTTTCCTCTTAGTTAGGACGCTACACTAAAGAAGGTCAGCTGTTTCTGGGACCCCTAGGCAGCACTGGTGAGGACACTCGTTGTGTGGTGTACGATCAGATGAGCAACTTTCCTCAGCTCCTCAATTGTGAAAAGGTGACCAACGTGAAACAGAAGACATGGCATTTCTCTCAGGTCAGAAGTGTAAAGAAATCTCTTTTTCAATGATATAACTGAGTGTTTATAAGAGAAACTAAAATTTACTGGCATAGAGTTGAGAGGAAAAGTATCTATATGTCAGATTTTAAAAGGGACCTATTGAGCTCATGTCTGGGTCCATTCTTTTTTCTCTTGGACTCTAATATGAGAGTAGCTTTGCATGAATCTTCATTTCTCTCATACTCAGCATTGCTGCAGCCCCGTAGTTCATGCTTTATCTGACAGAACCGCCTTTATATTCCGAATACCTCCGTTGAAGCCACCTTTCTTTGTGTTAAAACCCTCACAAACAGAAGGTTTTAACACCGGGGCCAGTAGGACTTCACAGATAGATCTGTCTGTTTGTGATGACTATATTAGGATATCATCTCTGCTATTACTGAAATCAAAGCAGTCTGGTTAACGGGGATTATTTGCACATAAATTGAGACTTTGGCTATGATTAATATGAACAATAACTGTTGTAAAATTATATTTATGCTAGAAAATAAGGGGTCCTCTTAAGACAACTAAACCCAGACTGCTTAAAGGGTAACAAGCGACTCAATATACCTTTTACTTTGGCATTGATTCTCTTTTTCTTTTAATGTGAAAAACCTTTTGTAAGTCAATTTTCTGTTGGTCTTTTAGTTCTGTTTGGGTAACCTTTAAAAACTAAAGAGTTACAGCCTGTAGCACGGGAAGAGGAGAGCTTGAACAGTGATGCTGCAGACCTTCTGCCACATCGATTCTTTGTCACACAGCAGGACAAGCAGTGAAGAGTCCTGCAGACGTAGAAGTCTTAGGGAAATAGGGAGACCTTACTTATTTTATATAGATGTAAGGTAAAAAGTTAGTGCCATTTGTTTAAGAAAGAGGTTGCAACAGTTCACATAAGGCCCGGTCTGGTTACATACTGTTCTGTCACCATCACGCATTGTTCACAGACCATCTGTGAAATCTGTTAAAACCAAAGTATTGTATCTCCTTCTGCCTTGCAGAACGAATCGATCATAAATCGGGCTACTGGACGCTGTCTGGAGGTGGTGCCGGCTAATGTTTACTCCGGCCACCTGCTGGTCCTGCAGCCCTGCTCGGGGCAGAGGTGGACCATCAAGAACACTATGAAGCAGTGATCGCCTGGCCAGTTTCATTGGGACCAATTACAAAGGCTATTTCCAAGAGCTGTCACCTGACGTTACCTTGGCCAGTGGACAATCAATGATGCGGGGGCTCCTTAGCTTTTGAAATAAGACTCAAAAATAGATGGCTTTAAGGAGACGAGTGATGAGGTGGTTTGGAAACAATTGATGTTTTTTTGTTTTTGTTAGTTTTTTTTTAAAAACATGGACATTCAACGTGGTGAAAGTTTAGCATGAGGACCATTTCTCTATATGAATTTTACAAACTTTCAATGTGATGTTGCCATAATTCCTGTGTGCCACTTCTTTACAGTGTTTAAGTTTTAGTAGACATTTAATCGACCAAAAGCGTGTTCTTTCTTATGTGAAGGGGAAAAAAAGTTTCCATCTTCCATCAGTCTTTCTGCAATATTTCATTCATTTTGTGCCACGGACCGGCCCTAAATAACTAAAATGTGTTCATAACACACGGGAAAAGACACAGGGGAACTGAGGTAACGATAAAAACAATAAATATGAACGATAAAACGAAGAAAAAAACCCCCGGTAAACCATAAATTGCACACCTGAACCTCAACACTCGCGGCCCGGTACCAAACGACTCACGGACCGGTACCAGTGCATGGCTCGGGGGTTGGGGACCGCTGGTCTATGGTACTTAGAAATTAAGGAATGGCTACTCGTGACAGGAGAAAATTTTACACAGTTTAGCAAAAATGCCTGAAAAGTGATTCTTATGTTTTTCAGAAAATTCAAATCCTTGTAAATATTTATAATTTGAAGAAAAATATGCTAAAAATATTACTTGGTGTACTTTTTTTTTCAAATCACCCCAACAAGGACTCTGGGCTAAATCTCACTTCTATGTTTTATGGATTCTGACTTTTATTGCTATTTTTCCACCAAGCATTCTGTAGCATCAGATGCAATATATCTCGTAGCATGAAGTACTGTAAGCAGTTGGGTACAAAGTTTCTTTGCGCTAAGTTAATTTATTTGGTTAACTGCTGTGTGCCATAACTACTGAAAACCTAGTCAAACATAGGAAGCACTTTTTTGGACAAAGGGTTGGAACATGAACGAGAGAGGAGGATTGAATCAGGAATGCACAAAAGTACCAATAGTGGAAATGCAGGAGGCCTTAAAGGCTGAAATTATTAACGTACTGAGATGTATATGATGTCATATATTAAATTGCATAAGTGTGATCAGCTGGATTTTTGCTCCCAAGATTGTCTTCCAATAAACAACTGGTTTCCTGGGTTGTGCTTTGTTACTGTGTTTTAGGATACATCTGCAGTCTTTAAATTTGTCATACTTTAATTAGTATGCTTATTTTTTTCAGTTTAATTTTATTTTCAAGCTTGTTTGTAATTTTTTGCTGCTAAACTCATGCTTTATTTTGCTTTTCTGGACTATAAATAAGGTAGAGACAGCAAAGATGAGCTACCATGCTGGCCTGCTCTCCTTTTAACTGCTCCATCCATTTTCATGGTTGTGGTCAAAATATTTTCGGCATGCTGTGAGATTAGTCCTCAAAATCATCCCCCAAAATAGACTACTTCAAAAGAGATTTCACCCTCAGCTTCCAGCTGCATGGCATCTGCTGTAACTTACACCAACTCGACTTAAGAGTACTTTCATCACATTTTTTATAAAAGCGCTTCTACACAATATTACCCAGCCACAAATAAAGCAGCCAGGTGGCCGAACATTAAAGGGACTGTTCTATAAATGACAAGTTATGGGTTCAATCCTGAAGCAACCATATGTCCTGTAAATAGTGTCCTTGAATCAGACACTGACCTCCTACTGCTTACTCTCGCTAAACTGCTCTGGATGAAGCATCAGCTTAAATGCTTAAGATGTAAATAAAACAGGAGGAGACTGCTGGGAGCACAAGGGCCTGTTTCTAGCAGAGAGGGGGAGAGAGGAGTGAGGCGGCTCTGAGGGACAGAGCCTGCATGCTAACATAACACTGAATGCTGATCAGACTCTTAACGAAGAGACTGCTCATCGTTCTCTGGCGTGAAATAGGATTACCATATGTTGGTTAAAGTCCTGCTAAATGTAAGCCAGCAGTAAATGCTAACAAGGACAAACTGATCAAATAAACTCACTGCGTTACTTAGATAAGGTTGTATTTATGGGGATGGAAATTTGTATAATTTGTAGATTTTAGCATGTAAAAAAATGGAGCTATTTTTAAAGGATGACAAAAAATCTAGAAAATGAATGTAATTCATTGACATTATTGTATCATAGTTTGCATTGTTCTGACCAGCAGTGTCCTGCAGCTCCCTGTGAGCACTTAATGAAAGAGGTTATGGTTTAATGTCAGAGCAGAGAACTCACAGTTGTCAAATATGATTTTGCTCTAATATGCACCATGTGGCGCTGTATGTTTTCTGTGATTGGAGGGTAGTGTCACTGCAGCTGTCACCCCAGCCTGCTCTCTGCTCTGCCTCGGGAAAAAAGCAGCAGAGATACAGATGTAATTACTTGACAGAACAGCAACACTGTATGAAAATGTGACAATTTCATAAAACCCACTGCAGCAAGGGTAACAGATGATACAACACACAATACTGTGCACAACTCTTTAGGCACAGATGTTGGCAGCGAAGCATGGTGAAGCATCCCGCTGTTTTAGTTTTTGTTGTTTTGGGGGTTTTTTTGCAGAGAGCATGTCAAAACTAGAGACTAGAACTACAATTAGATCTTTTATCATGCAAAATAATCAGATCGCTTAAGTTCATTCTGTAGCGTGACAATGACCCCAAACAGAGCCAGAGTAATAGCTTCAGAACATGTACTGAATGTGCTTTATTAAAGGGTTTTTATCAGACTGTGATTTACGTTTACTTCACCTTATGTGTTCATTGTTGAGTAAAAGCTATTGATACCAATTATTTTTATACTATATCCTCACTTCACAGTGAGAATCAAAATCTGTTTCTTCTTTCTTTTGTACTAAACATGTTCTCACACTCTGGAGCCATTTTGGTAACATCTCCAGGCACTTATTTGTCCAATTATTTTTAAGCTATATCTATATTAACTTTAATTTCAGTGATCATAAAAGTTATATACTAGAATAAAAACAGTTTTAAAGTTTTAGAATAGAATAGGATAAACCTTTAATACTGCACAGATGAGAAATTTGGGTGTTACCCAGCTCTTATGGCAAGGGGAATATAAAATATAAAATTGAAAAATTTATAAATTATAAAATTTGCTGACTTTGCACCAAAATGGCTCCAGAGTGTGAGAACATGTTTAGTACAAAAGAAAGAAGAAACAGATTTTGGTTCTCACTGTGAAGTGAGGATATAGTATAAAAATAATTGGTATCAATAGCTTTTACTTTTACTTTTACTGTTAGCGCCGGTGTCCTTCTATTATAGTGATACTAAACAAGGCAGGAAATTATATTTTTATTCTACAAAATGAAATGAATGTATCTACTCTGCAGAAGTGTTTGTGAATTTCAACAGATCGATTAGCTTGCTGCATTATATGTATGAACTGCATTTTTATCAGTTGCAGTTTCACCATCTCAGTGCCTAATGCTTCCCTCTTGTGGTGTCATGGTGGTTAGAAATAAATATGATATGTTATATGAAGTATATAATAAAAGCAAAGGCTTCACGTAAAGAGGGATTGGGACAGCTTTTAAGCAGGGTGACCTGCAGTATCCCACTGATTAACAGCCTCAACTGACACGTTCATGATGACTTTTGCTTTGTTCCCATTCCTCAGATCGATTTTCCCTTTATAAGGTTTGCTAAACCAGATGCTATATTTATGCTAAAAGTGGCCATAAAGAGTAAGGTCAGAAGGAGGAAAGGTAATACAGCAATGAAGAATAAAGGCAAAGTCAAAGACCGATTCCAGCTTTAAAAGCTATCTATGTATTTTTTTGTACATAGATTTATATGAAAAAGATGATCTGATTTCTAGCAGCAAAGGGCACATGCAAAAAAGCATTGGCAGGATAAATTCAGTTAAAGCAGTTAAATCAGTGCAAAGGTACAGAAAAATACTTATATTAGTTTGGAAATCAACAAGCAAAGAAATCCAGATAGATGTGATTTTTCCCATTCAATAGTACTTTTAATGTTCATAATTAAAAATGCTTTTGATTAATTTTGTCAGTAGGAGTAAAAGTTTGATGATTTTTTTCTCAGTGTTACTGCTCCATTAATAATAAGTGTTTAATAATTAATAATAAGTGAATCCAAGTTTTACCCCAATGTTTCCACCATTCCTCTCACCTAACCCTCATTTCCTCTTCAGGCCTTGCCTTTCAACCACACACACCCTCTACAGCAAATTAACAATATCTGAAAGTCATGTCCTTAAGAAATAAGAGGGGAAAATCGAGTTAAGACCCAACACAGGACCTGAAAGGTGCATCTAGCCCTTCAGCTGATTCATCTACCGTTTGCTGAACCCTTGTCAGAAATTGTTAGAAGAAGAAGAAGCTATTCTTAAGGATGGGAAACTCTTGATTGATGGAATCTTGAATATAGAAAAGTAACAATGGATTTTAATCCACAATGTAATGCCATTGGGAAAGCATGTGATTGGCAAATGCATCATTTTTCAGGATAGCAATGATCCCCAAAATACTGTCAGTACAGTAAAAGCATACCTGGATAGAAAAACATACAATAGAACAGCATCAGTCATGGCTTGGCCTCCCCAGAGCCCAGACCTCAATATTACTGAAGCAGTGTGGGATCATTGTGACACGAGAACGGAACAAAAGGCGGACAACACCCAAAGACGTGCTCTGAATATCCTTCAAGAAGCCTGGAAAACTGTTCCTGTGGAAATGACAAGAAAACTAGAACTGAAGAATAACAGTTACAATGCCAAATATTGACTTTCAAGCTTGTTATATTGTTATAAACTCTATTTTACGTATATTTCCATTTATGTTTGCACATGTTCAATAAAATCATTGCTCCTGAGGCAACGAGGAATGGCTAAAGATTTCTGCCACTACTCCATAACAAACATCAACTAAAAGTGTTTGATAAATGCATTCTATTTGCTTTTTTAAAAATCACAAAGTGAGAGATTTTTTTTCAATTTAAGTGAGCATTATGTTAATGTTTTAAATGTCATGGCATAGGATCAGATCGCTTCAAAGTAAATTATATTTTGAAATGTACAATCCCTTAAACACTGTGTCCTGATCTTGAACTAATAACTACTGAGATCTCAAGTCTACTGCATAATAAGACAAACAGCACCATTTAGAAAATTTCTTTTTATTGCAAGTATTCTTAATGCTTTGATGTTTTGTACAGATTTTCATATTTACAGTGATAATTAGTATTCGTCTAATAAATAATACAACTGAAAGTCATTCTCTAGCCTACATGTTTAAATATTGCACGTGCAAAGTATGTATAATATGTGCTTGTCCAATAGATATGCTGTCTTAGCAGCTATTTACAATGTTACATAAGAAACAAATGTGGGATCCAACCACCATGCTACTAAAGAGACACTGTGCGTTTCCCCTCCAAAGCAAACCCTCCACTTCAGTGATGGAGTCATGCAATTATTCTACTGGGGTGAAGACAGTTTAATTACAGCATCACTGCAATAACAGTATCCATCCAAAAAAAAAAAAACATCAAATAAAATTTTAATTATTTCTAAATAAGAAATTCGTGATAAAACAGTTTTCCAATTAACCACTACATAACAGTAGTGTCTAGTTCTTATTTGGTAGGAAATGTCCACCAGTGCTGTAACGTTTTCAAAAATAATAGTAAAAGAAAAAAAGCATTTTGATGAAAAACTAAACCAGCGTGACCTACTGTACAAGTTTGTTTAGGCTGCTTTTGCAGCAGTGCTCTTTATAAAGTCTCCAGGGTGTGATAGTAATAAATCATCTGTGAATGAAACCTTTTACACGTTTAAAATCACTTTGTCTGCCATAGGCAAGAAATCTGTTCCTATAAATACACCGTTTAATTATGTGTTCGCATTGCAACTGCTGCTCTGCCAGAAGTGTAGGTAGAGCAAAGTCAACCTATACATTATACATATCCTCATATTTGAACATTCAATATCAATATATTTTCCACATATTGTGAATATAACGCTGAGTGTGCAGAGAGGGAGAAACACGCAAACACCGTGACGAGACAAGAGCACGGGCAGTGTGATGTTACTTCACCTCTAGATGGCACTATTGCACAACCTACAACCTTCTGCATCGTTTCACTGGAATGGATGACAAGTACAGTGCAAAAACAATAACAGGAACAAACTGAGTCCGATATGATATACATATTTATGCCAAAAAAAAATGCCCGTTTGATCTTGTGTTTCCATGTAGGAACAGGGAAAAATGTCTATATTGTGTTGTCTGGTTCACCTCGGCAGAGTTCTATGGCTTTGGCAGGAGGGTTGAGAGGAAACAGAAAGGGCCTTTACCGCCTGCACCTGGCATGTTTGTGATGAAGCAGCTGCCTCTACTCCTGCTGAGCCTCCTCCCTGTACCTCTGAACCCGAGTGAGCAGAGAGCACCGACGGTCATGCACACACACAGATACTGTACACTTCAACAGACACTGGAGATACAAATGATGGGCCATTTGCTAAACCTGCAGCACACACTGCTTTCTATGTGAAAGAACCATTCTGTGAGAAAAACTCTACTGCTCATTTGATCTATGACCTCTGAAAAACAGTTCATGATTTCCATTACTATTCAATTATATAAAAAAAAAAAGTACATTCCCTGGGTTATACAGCACTGATATGCAAAGCTTAATTGTATATCTGTAACTCTAGAACTGCAGTATTTATAGTTTTCTTAGTTTAATATTTCAATTTCATATTCTTCTTCTAAGTATAAAATCCCTTTTGTTATATTTGTCTCATTAATTTAACTGAAATACACTGAAAATTGCTCACAAATTAAGGTTTATGTGTCAATACAAATGCAGGTTTTATTGCTGGGAGCTTCCCGTGATGCACTGACTATTTCTTCTTCCATGACACTAATGTTTTGTCTTTGCTTCATCATTTATGTACTGTACTGTATCCCCAGTTTTCCAGCGAGGGCTGCGTACATTTTGATTGCATTAACGTTTTTATCCAGCCTTTATGTGCAAGCTTGAGCTGCAAAATTCAAATGTAGTTACTGACAGGCCAAAGTGCAACAGGGAAGAGATTAAATGGGATCAAAGGGAGTGGCATTATAAATTCCTTCCTTCCTGAGATTCAAATCCTCCAATCAAAACGGTGCCAGCAATGCAAAGACAGATTTCTTTAAAAGATTGGACACAATAACAAAGTCAGTCGTTTATTTATTAAAGCACTGTTAATAATTTTAGTTGCTGCTATTTCAAATAAATGTTTGGTACAACAAATTTCTCCGTGTTCTGTCTCAGGCTTTATTCGGGCCCTGGTACTAGAGCTATGGTCTGTTCTTGAGTGCAGCAGTGACGACATCAGAGTGGTCCGTCCCAAACCAACTCCCATTGACCCCACAGATAGGAGTTGCATTAAGGTATTGTATGTATGTGCGTGCGTGTGTGTGTGAGAGAGAGAGGGAGAAGGAGAAACTTCCTGGAGCCCACAATGCCCCAATTTTTAGATATCTACATAATAGTACAGACACAGATCTCTTAGAAGTTTTGCTTTTCCATCATGTTTTTAGCTCACTGGTTACAAAGGTGTTTAAATTGATTAAAATTAAATTGATTCCAATTATTATTAACCCAGGACTCAGAATAGTGGTCCATGTGTTGCTGTGATACCAGCAGCCATGTAGAAAATTCACTTGTGAATATTCATATTTAAGAAACTGGCAATAGTGATTTTGTTAACAAGAAAGGCTTTTTGCTGATTGGTTTATGGGTGTCTGGGCAAATAAGCCTTACTTTCATAAGACTGCATTTTTAGTTATGTTTTTGGCAGAATTTCTCTCAGGAAAGCTTCAACAAGCTCCAGCGTGAGCCTGTCTGTGTGTGTCTGATGCTTGGCCTCTGACAGCAGCCAAGTCATCTCTCTCAGAGAGACTAGCCAAGTGAATACGGACAGCCAGTGATGTGTAAACTGTGTCCTGCCACAGGCGACTTTAAAGTCTGCCTTATCAGTGGGTTATACATATATGCTGAGGTCAAAGGAAAACTAAATATACACACACCAGCACTTTGGTGAATTAACTCGAGTCTTTGCTTTAATCTGTGCTAAGTACAGTAGGAGGTTTGGTAGTACATATGAAGATAAGTTCACACATGCACAGAAACATCAGAAGACACATGAAAGTATAGATATTTCTATTTTAGAAAAAAAAATCCATCGTATCTTGTTTTTTTCTTTACGTTTCTTTGAAGCTGTTTAATATAATCTAAGTTGTAGCTCGTTTGTGCAAGTGTCTCTCTTTTTTTCCTTTGATGCTTTTGATGATATGTTTTCCCTGTTCTACCAGACCCAGTGAAAAATGCAGGGAGCTTTCCTGTAGTTTAATATTCTTCAGGCTGCAATAGGTTTCTGCTCAACCACTCTGCTCAGAATATATGTCTTATTCAGTTTTGAGAGTGTGGTAAACCATGTTTTATCTTTGCAATCATAAATTCTTTTTACATTTTGTTTTGCTTTGAATACTACAGATATTATTTGTCATATTATCGGTAGTGTTTGTAGTTGAATAGTGTTATATTATTATTATGTGTTAGGATTTGATCAATCCATGACGTGCACAAATGCATTCACAATGGTCTTTAAAAGCAAATACATTTTTTCTCTCTAACAGCTGCTGTATTTACTTTCCTCTTCAGTCCTTCCTGTACTTGGTCAACCTCCTCTCCTCTTCCCAGTCGGTGTGGCAACTGCTGGGCCGACAGTCTTTGGCCAACAAAAGCGAATACACCCTGAGGGAGATGCCAACCTCCATACCTGTAAGTGTTTTTCTTCTTCTTCTTTTCCACACACTGCAGTTTTTTTTTGTCATCCATCTGAGGGCATGTTTGCACTTTTTATTTGGCCTCCAAACACCACCCACCCATTTGTTTTACTTCAAACGCATTCAAATAAACCCTCTCACACTGAGACTGATATACGTTCTCCACCTTACCCATTGTAAATTTCCACACAGTTTTCGTTTTGCACCCTATCCGGTGCATTCTTGTTCAAAGCCTCTCATTTTACTCCACAGGATTTGATTGACAGACTGATTGCCGTGAATTCGGATGGGAAGATTCATTCTCTCTTCCACTACGAAGAGAGTCACACATTCGGCCTAAGGTGGGATTCATTATTTTTTTCATATTACTTAACATCAGTGGGGAAGTAGACGATATCAGATTATCACCTGGTGACTGCACACACACTTCAGCCTCTGGCAATAGGAGACTGGCATGGTGACGTAATCGGCCTTAAAATGCGGCCTTTAAGGCTGCAGACCCTGAATTGGGATACAGCCTCTGAATCGCTGCATCTTGTAGCTGTGTCGTCTTAAATTGGTCATGTGATTTTGACGCGCCGGCGCGTCCGGCAACCCCAGAGGTTTAACTTAATATTTAAGTGTCTCTTGGTTTTAGACTAGTTGTTTAGTCTAATTTGATGTTTTAAACCAGAAAAGGAAGAAGAGGGCTTAGAATTACAGGTAAGAACTGCTCAGTGGTATGTGATAAACTGTAAATGTAAAGCTTACAGGTCAGTCCTCATGTTTTTAAATCAGATTTTGAGTCTGTACATGGCACATTATGCTTTTGCATGTTGTGAAATGTGCTGCAAAACAAACTGAGGTAAACTAACTGGTTTACTGTGATGGATTTAAAGTGCGTGTGACTGGTGCGCAGTGGCTGTGGTGCTCACGGTCAGAGTTCAGTCACAAAGAGGGTAACAGAGATGAATTTAAAGTTAAGGTGATGGTGCTTAGATTCATTCACAGACTGAAACCTTCACACCAACTTTATCCTGTGTCTCTTAGTTTTAGACTAGTTGTTTAGTCTATTTTGATGTTTTAAACCATATCACAGGGTTTTTACTTCACCATTTACGGGGTTTTAACAAGCAAACAAAAGACAGATCGTGATGTTTGAAAATGTTTTGGAAATATTCTTTAAAGATTAGATGTAAAATACGCAGAGGATAAATTCAATTGGTTTATTAGTTTATTACATAAGTTGAAAAAAAGTTAAACAAGTAAATAAAGAAACAACGTAAAAGAAAAGTAAACAAAACAAATCGGTAAATAAAGGAAAATGGTAATAAGAAGGGGAAAAAAAAGAAAAGAGAAAACCCCAACAATCCCCTCTGAGCAAGCACTAGGCGACAGTGGGGAAGAAAAACTGCCTTTAAACGGGCAGAAACTTCCGGCAGAACCAGGCTCACGAGGGGCAGTCAACTGCCGGGACTGGTTGGGGTGAAAAAAGATGAAGGAGAGAGGGAAGAAGTGTTAGGAGAGAAGGGGAGAGGAGAGGTGAAAATTAAGATGGAACAGAGGTGGAGGGAGACGAGGTGACGTCAGCAGTAGAAAAAATAGAAAGAGTAGAAAAAGCAGGAGTGTCCCTCCTCCAGAAGAAGCGGAAACGTTTTTTCTTCTTTTCCATGAGCTTTTCCACGACCACTTTTTTCTCTAGGATGAGGGTTCTCAACTGATCGGTTGTTTCTTCAACTTCCTTCTCAAGTTTCTGGCATCTTTGCTCCATTTCTTTTAATAGATTGCACTTGTCTGTATTTTGCTGTTGTTTTTCCTTGTGCATCTTTTCTAACTGCTCATTTCTTCTTGTGATTTCTTGAAGCTTACGCTGCAGGTCTTCATTTATTTTCTCTTGTTGCTGCTTTTGTGCAAGCATTTCAGCGTTTTCACACTTCAAGTTGTCTGAGTTCAACAACATCTCATTAATGACCTCTGAGTGTTTTTTCGCCATTTCATTGATCCTACGCTGCATCTTTGAACGTCGTTTTTCCAATACTTCTCCTTCCAGTTCAGGTGTTCTGTCCTTCATTGTATTAATTTGTTCAGTTGTAGATTTCTTCTCTCCAAGTCCTGGAGAATACGTTTTTTTTCTTTTTCCTGTTGCTCTTTCTCTTGAAGAAGCTCTTTATTTTTGCACTCTGTTTCATCCAGCCTGACTGGATTTGGATTTATTGAAGAAGGACCACCAAAATCTTTGTTCTATTTGGTGTACATGTTAAGAGTTGCTGGACTAACAGTTGGTTTGATTTGCTTCAGAGAATCCTCAAAGTCTTTTATCTTAATGTTGCGCACCTCAGCAGCAGCTATAACACGGACTTGTTCTGGTGCCAACTCTCTTATTGGGCCAAGTGCAGCATCTTTGGCTAATGCTGTCAAATCGCTCCCTGAATATCCTTCAGTCACTTTTGCAAGACAGGACAGTTCGTCTTGGCTCAGTGGACTCCCGTGCGTTCCCAAAAGATTTTTCAGCAGCGTAAATCTTGTCTTCTCATCGGGTAAGGTCACATATACTCTTTTTGCAAAGCGCCTTAATATTGCTTCATCGAGCTCCTGGGGCCTGTTCGTTGCTCCCATTACAAGTACTCTGTCATCCTTTCCTGACTGCAACCCGTCAAACTCAATGAGGAACTCAGTTTTTAAACGGCGAGAGGCGTCGTGCTCCCCCTCCCTCCTTTGACAGAGCAAGCCGTCCACTTCATCGATGAAGATTACTGAGGGCTGTCTCTCTCTTGCAACTGCAAAGAGTGCTCGTACGAGCTTCTCGCCTTCTCCCACATATTTGGAGGTCAAACTAGCAGCACTGATGTTGAAGAATGTTGCATTAGACTCTGCAGCAACTGCTTTGGCGAGCATGGTCTTCCCATTTCCTGGTGGGCCAAATAAAAGCAAGCCACGTGCAGGAGCTCTCAGACCAGTAAAGAGATCAGGTCTTAAGGCAGGAAGGATGACAATTTCTTGAAGTGCTTGCTTTGCCAGATCCTGCCCTGCGATGTCATCAAATGACACAGTCGCTCCACTGTATACAATTTCATTTGTAATTAAGCTGACCAGTTTACTGTCCACATTCTTTTTCATATCCCTCTTCGGGGGCTGTTTCACAGCTGCCGGTCTTCCATTCTGAGTTTTTCCCACCCGAGCGGTTTTCTTTGCATCAGTTATTCTTAATGGAGGTCTTACAGAAGTGGAGGGTCTGATGGTGGTGGAAACACCTGCGGGTTGACTTTTAGGAACTGACTTTGGCTTACTTGCAATTGTTTTGGTCGACATTTCTCTTGCGCGACTTCCCCCCTGTTCACAGTCATAACACGGTAAACTAGTCATAAACGAAAACGTTTAGGCTATTTATCGCATTTAAAGGTCTTTCTTTGGGACAACGTCACAGAACACAGAAACGTCACAGGGCTTTGGAGCGTGATGTTACAGAGGTTTACAAATACTTTCAAATATAGCTCTGGTCGAACGTTTGAAGGCTGCGAACAAACTGACTAAAACTTGCTGCTCCTGACCCCTATTTATAGAAAAACTTCAAAGGCTCAAAGGCATGTGCTTGTGACATCATCACATGTCCTTGTGACATCATCACATGTCCTTGTGACATCATCACTCTTCATGAATCAGATTGTCACATGACATTTTAGAATGGGGATGTTTTTTTTTAAACCGTTTTCAAATTTAACCCTCTGTGGTCCAGGGTATAATTGGCCGTTCTTGACTATTTTTGATTTTACCTCTATATTTCACCTTTAAAATATGTTTTTCTTGCCTTATTTGGCACCATTATTTTCAGCACAACCTCAAATATCTGAAATTTGAGTTATTGTTTTCATTTTGGTATACTATATTAGCACAGTTGATCTAAATTAATAACACAATAAATTGTGTGTGCATCTCCTGTTTTGTCATGGTTGTATGTCCCGGTTCGTGACAGGCTGCATGAGCTCATCTGGTGGGAGTGTAGTACTGTAGTATTTCAGGCATAAAAACGTGGTTTTCACAGACCTTGTCACAGGGTCTGAGTCTAAGATTCAAATTGTAAACACACAAACACTCAGGCTTGCTGCAAACCTTAGCTGATCCCCCGTGGGCTTAATTTACTGCCATTGTTTACGCACCATTGTAATTGCTTCTCTAGTTTGGCATTACACTTTAATTATGGAATGTAATTATATTTTGTCTATTTTTAGTTGTGGCATTGTGTTGTAATTAATGAAGGGCCTGCACACTCCAATATCAATTTACAATTTAAATTCTCCACAGCATGTTTAACTACATTATGTTGTGCCTTTCCAGAATCCCAGATTTACTTACACATCTCCCTTTATGATACATTAGTACTACATTTGACCTAAACCTTTTCCATCCTTTTTCCAAACTCTCATTCATTTTTTACCTGATAACCAAAAACTGTGATAGTGAAAGGCTGAAATATTTCTAGGGGTATGAGATTTCTGTGTGTTTTCTGTAGGTGAGCAGCTGCGAGAAGTTTGGCTACGGGGTGATGGTGACACAGGTGGCAGCAACTGCTCCGGGAGTTGTGGCTCTGCACAGTTCAGGTACTATTGCAGTTATTTGGACACAACAAACACTTGTCAGCTGTGATGCTTAAGGCTTATATTATAAGTTGTTGTTGTTGTTTTTGTGTTGTCGGTATAAAGGAGACTTAAGGCAGCTTAGGGAGAAATGTATTTGTCAAACCGTTTTTGTTTGGGTAAGAAAGAGTAAGAAGAGGCGTTCTTTTTTGATAAATGGATTCACATATCAGTTGTATACTGATACTAGGTTTATCCATATGCAAAAGGCTCCAGGAAATACCGTACTCTTGTCAAAAGAGGTCAAAAAATGAAGCTAGTGAACAAATATTTTAATCCTGCATTCTTTCTATTGGCTAGAAGGGGCGACTCAACTGGTTATGGGAAAAGAAGTCTGATTACTTATCAGCCCTTCGCTTATAACAGCACCGCTGCGTTCTGAAACCTATTCTCTCCTATGACTTTACCCACGCAAGAACAGTTCCCTGCTGTGTTGAGCAGCGCTGGCTGTGGAGCACTCATGTGTTCCATGATGTGACATATGTTTGTGCCATCGATAAAAAGGCAGACTGACAGAAAGAAGGATGACCTCAAAAAGTGATATAGTCCAGACAGAGCTTACAAATGATGGGCCATTTGCTAAACCTGCAGCACACACTGCTTTCTATTAAATACTGCACGTGCAAAGTATGTATAATATGTGCTTGTCCAATAGATATGCTGTCTTAGCAGCTATTTACAATGTTACATAAGAAACAAATGTGGGATCCAACCACCATGCTACTAAAGAGACACTGTGCGTTTCCCCTCCAAAGCAAACCCTCCACTTCAGTGATGGAGTCATGCAATTATTCTACTGGGGTGAAGACAGTTTAATTACAGCATCACTGCAATAACAGTATCCATCCAAAAAAAAAAAAAACATCAAATAAAATTTTAATTATTTCTAAATAAGAAATTCGTGATAAAACAGTTTTCCAATTAACCACTACATAACAGTAGTGTCTAGTTCTTATTTGGTAGGAAATGTCCACCAGTGCTGTAACGTTTTCAAAAATAATAGTAAAAGAAAAAAAGCATTTTGATGAAAAACTAAACCAGCGTGACCTACTGTACAAGTTTGTTTAGGCTGCTTTTGCAGCAGTGCTCTTTATAAAGTCTCCAGGGTGTGATAGTAATAAATCATCTGTGAATGAAACCTTTTACACGTTTAAAATCACTTTGTCTGCCATAGGCAAGAAATCTGTTCCTATAAATACACCGTTTAATTATGTGTTCGCATTGCAACTGCTGCTCTGCCAGAAGTGTAGGTAGAGCAAAGTCAACCTATACATTATACATATCCTCATATTTGAACATTCAATATCAATATATTTTCCACATATTGTGAATATAACGCTGAGTCCTGCCTGACAGCACATTCCCATGAGTGTGCAGAGAGGGAGAAACACGCAAACACCGTGACGAGACAAGAGCACGGGCAGTGTGATGTTACTTCACCTCTAGATGGCACTATTGCACAACCTACAACCTTCTGCATCGTTTCACTGGAATGGATGACAAGTACAGTGCAAAAACAATAACAGGAACAAACTGAGTCCGATATGATATACATATTTATGCCAAAAAAAAATGCCCGTTTGATCTTGTGTTTCCATGTAGGAACAGGGAAAAATGTCTATATTGTGTTGTCTGGTTCACCTCGGCAGAGTTCTATGGCTTTGGCAGGAGGGTTGAGAGGAAACAGAAAGGGCCTTTACCGCCTGCACCTGGCATGTTTGTGATGAAGCAGCTGCCTCTACTCCTGCTGAGCCTCCTCCCTGTACCTCTGAACCCGAGTGAGCAGAGAGCACCGACGGTCATGCACACACACAGATACTGTACACTTCAACAGACACTGGAGATACAAATGATGGGCCATTTGCTAAACCTGCAGCACACACTGCTTTCTATGTGAAAGAACCATTCTGTGAGAAAAACTCTACTGCTCATTTGATCTATGACCTCTGAAAAACAGTTCATGATTTCCATTACTATTCAATTATAAAAAAAAAAAAAGTACATTCCCTGGGTTATACAGCACTGATATGCAAAGCTTAATTGTATATCTGTAACTCTAGAACTGCAGTATTTATAGTTTTCTTAGTTTAATATTTCAATTTCATATTCTTCTTCTAAGTATAAAATCCCTTTTGTTATATTTGTCTCATTAATTTAACTGAAATACACTGAAAATTGCTCACAAATTAAGGTTTATGTGTCAATACAAATGCAGGTTTTATTGCTGGGAGCTTCCCGTGATGCACTGACTATTTCTTCTTCCATGACACTAATGTTTTGTCTTTGCTTCATCATTTATGTACTGTACTGTATCCCCAGTTTTCCAGCGAGGGCTGCGTACATTTTGATTGCATTAACGTTTTTATCCAGCCTTTATGTGCAAGCTTGAGCTGCAAAATTCAAATGTAGTTACTGACAGGCCAAAGTGCAACAGGGAAGAGATTAAATGGGATCAAAGGGAGTGGCATTATAAATTCCTTCCTTCCTGAGATTCAAATCCTCCAATCAAAACGGTGCCAGCAATGCAAAGACAGATTTCTTTAAAAGATTGGACACAATAACAAAGTCAGTCGTTTATTTATTAAAGCACTGTTAATAATTTTAGTTGCTGCTATTTCAAATAAATGTTTGGTACAACAAATTTCTCCGTGTTCTGTCTCAGGCTTTATTCGGGCCCTGGTACTAGAGCTATGGTCTGTTCTTGAGTGCAGCAGTGACGACATCAGAGTGGTCCGTCCCAAACCAACTCCCATTGACCCCACAGATAGGAGTTGCATTAAGGTATTGTATGTATGTGCGTGCGTGTGTGTGTGAGAGAGAGGGAGAAGGAGAAACTTCCTGGAGCCCACAATGCCCCAATTTTTAGATATCTACATAATAGTACAGACACAGATCTCTTAGAAGTTTTGCTTTTCCATCATGTTTTTAGCTCACTGGTTACAAAGGTGTTTAAATTGATTAAAATTAAATTGATTCCAATTATTATTAACCCAGGACTCAGAATAGTGGTCCATGTGTTGCTGTGATACCAGCAGCCATGTAGAAAATTCACTTGTGAATATTCATATTTAAGAAACTGGCAATAGTGATTTTGTTAACAAGAAAGGCTTTTTGCTGATTGGTTTATGGGTGTCTGGGCAAATAAGCCTTACTTTCATAAGACTGCATTTTTAGTTATGTTTTTGGCAGAATTTCTCTCAGGAAAGCTTCAACAAGCTCCAGCGTGAGCCTGTCTGTGTGTGTCTGATGCTTGGCCTCTGACAGCAGCCAAGTCATCTCTCTCAGAGAGACTAGCCAAGTGAATACGGACAGCCAGTGATGTGTAAACTGTGTCCTGCCACAGGCGACTTTAAAGTCTGCCTTATCAGTGGGTTATACATATATGCTGAGGTCAAAGGAAAACTAAATATACACACACCAGCACTTTGGTGAATTAACTCGAGTCTTTGCTTTAATCTGTGCTAAGTACAGTAGGAGGTTTGGTAGTACATATGAAGATAAGTTCACACATGCACAGAAACATCAGAAGACACATGAAAGTATAGATATTTCTATTTTAGAAAAAAAAATCCATCGTATCTTGTTTTTTTCTTTACGTTTCTTTGAAGCTGTTTAATATAATCTAAGTTGTAGCTCGTTTGTGCAAGTGTCTCTCTTTTTTTCCTTTGATGCTTTTGATGATATGTTTTCCCTGTTCTACCAGACCCAGTGAAAAATGCAGGGAGCTTTCCTGTAGTTTAATATTCTTCAGGCTGCAATAGGTTTCTGCTCAACCACTCTGCTCAGAATATATGTCTTATTCAGTTTTGAGAGTGTGGTAAACCATGTTTTACCTTTGCAATCATAAATTCTTTTTACATTTTGTTTTGCTTTGAATACTACAGATATTATTTGTCATATTATCGGTAGTGTTTGTAGTTGAATAGTGTTATATTATTATTATGTGTTAGGATTTGATCAATCCATGACGTGCACAAATGCATTCACAATGGTCTTTAAAAGCAAATACATTTTTTCTCTCTAACAGCTGCTGTATTTACTTTCCTCTTCAGTCCTTCCTGTACTTGGTCAACCTCCTCTCCTCTTCCCAGTCGGTGTGGCAACTGCTGGGCCGACAGTCTTTGGCCAACAAAAGCGAATACACCCTGAGGGAGATGCCAACCTCCATACCTGTAAGTGTTTTTCTTCTTCTTCTTTTCCACACACTGCAGTTTTTTTTTGTCATCCATCTGAGGGCATGTTTGCACTTTTTATTTGGCCTCCAAACACCACCCACCCATTTGTTTTACTTCAAACGCATTCAAATAAACCCTCTCACACTGAGACTGATATACGTTCTCCACCTTACCCATTGTAAATTTCCACACAGTTTTCGTTTTGCACCCTATCCGGTGCATTCTTGTTCAAAGCCTCTCATTTTACTCCACAGGATTTGATTGACAGACTGATTGCCGTGAATTCGGATGGGAAGATTCATTCTCTCTTCCACTACGAAGAGAGTCACACATTCGGCCTAAGGTGGGATTCATTTTTTTTTTCATATTACTTAACATCAGTGGGGAAGTAGACGATATCAGATTATCACCTGGTGACTGCACACACACTTCAGCCTCTGGCAATAGGAGACTGGCATGGTGACGTAATCGGCCTTAAAATGCGGCCTTTAAGGCTGCAGACCCTGAATTGGGATACAGCCTCTGAATCGCTGCATCTTGTAGCTGTGTCGTCTTAAATTGGTCATGTGATTTTGACGCGCCGGCGCGTCCGGCAACCCCAGAGGTTTAACTTAATATTTAAGTGTCTCTTGGTTTTAGACTAGTTGTTTAGTCTAATTTGATGTTTTAAACCAGAAAAGGAAGAAGAGGGCTTAGAATTACAGGTAAGAACTGCTCAGTGGTATGTGATAAACTGTAAATGTAAAGCTTACAGGTCAGTCCTCATGTTTTTAAATTAGATTTTGAGTCTATACATGGCACATTATGCTTTTGCATGTTGTGAAATGTGCTGCAAAACAAACTGAGGTAAACTAACTGGTTTACTGTGATGGATTTAAAGTGTGTGTGACTGGTGCGCAGTGGCTGTGGTGCTCACGGTCAGAGTTCAGTCACAAAGAGGGTAACAGAGATGAATTTAAAGTTAAGGTGATGGTGCTTAGATTCATTCACAGACTGAAACCTTCACACCAACTTTATCCTGTGTCTCTTAGTTTTAGACTAGTTGTTTAGTCTATTTTGATGTTTTAAACCATATCACAGGGTTTTTACTTCACCATTTACGGGGTTTTAACAAGCAAACAAAAGACAGATCGTGATGTTTGAAAATGTTTTGGAAATATTCTTTAAAGATTAGATGTAAAATACGCAGAGGATAAATTCAATTGGTTTATTAGTTTATTACATAAGTTGAAAAAAAGTTAAACAAGTAAATAAAGAAACAACATAAAAGAAAAGTAAACAAAACAAATCGGTAAATAAAGGAAAATGGTAATAAGAAGGGAAAAAAAAAGAAAAGAGAAAACCCCAACAATCCCCTCTGAGCAAGCACTAGGCGACAGTGGGGAAGAAAAACTGCCTTTAAACGGGCAGAAACTTCCGGCAGAACCAGGCTCACGAGGGGCAGTCAACTGCCGGGACTGGTTGGGGTGAAAAAAGATGAAGGAGAGAGGGAAGAAGTGTTAGGAGAGAAGGGGAGAGGAGAGGTGAAAATTAAGATGGAACAGAGGTGGAGGGAGACGAGGTGACGTCAGCAGTAGAAAAAATAGAAAAAGTAGAAAAAGCAGGAGTGTCCCTCCTCCAGAAGAAGCGGAAACGTTTTTTCTTCTTTTCCATGAGCTTTTCCACGACCACTTTTTTCTCTAGGATGAGGGTTCTCAACTGATCGGTTGTTTCTTCAACTTCCTTCTCAAGTTTCTGGCATCTTTGCTCCATTTCTTTTAATAGATTGCACTTGTCTGTATTTTGCTGTTGTTTTTCCTTGTGCATCTTTTCTAACTGCTCATTTCTTCTTGTGATTTCTTGAAGCTTACGCTGCAGGTCTTCATTTATTTTCTCTTGTTGCTGCTTTTGTGCAAGCATTTCAGCGTTTTCACACTTCAAGTTGTCTGAGTCCTGGAGAATACGTTTTTTTTCTTCTTCCTGTTGCTCTTTCTCTTGAAGAAGCTCTTTTTTTTTGCACTCTGTTTCATCCAGCCTGACTTTCAGCACTTCGTATTTTTTCTTTATGCCTTTGAGTTGGTCCTGCATTTGTGTGACCCCTTCCTTTTTCTGTCCGAGGATTTGTGCAGTTTGTTCCATAGCTTCATCAAGCGTTCCTTGGAGCGCCTGATTCTTTTGCTCCATGTTTTGGAGATCCCTTTGCATCTCCCCAATAGTAGCATTCGCGCGTTGAAGCTGGGCAGACGTTTCTTTTAATTCAGCACTCTTTGTCTTGTTTTCCTTCATCAGGAACAAAATCTTCTGTCGTGCTTCACCAAACTTTCCTTCCCAGGCCTCACTAATAATTTTTGTGTAAGGCTGGCGTTGCTGTTGTTTTTCCAGCTCTTGATTTCGTGCTTCCAATTGTCTGCACTTCTCCTCCAGTTGAAGCTTCTCTTCTTCAATTTGTTTAATTTTTGCATGTAGGTCGGAGTTTTCCTGTAATGTCCTTTGGACTGATGAGGCACCAATGGATCGTGTCATATCAGGCTTCCCTCTTGAAGTGAGTGGCCGGCCAGACCTCGAAGGAGAGGCAGCAAGATTGTTTATTCTTTGTTGGCATTTTCGTGGATACATTTTTAATCCTGTGCACAGTGACTCTGAAGAGGTTTACAAATACTTTCAAATATATCTCTGGTCGAACGTTTGAAGGCTGCGAACAAACTGACTAAAACTTGCTGCTCCTGACCCCTATTTATAGAAAAGGCTCAAAGGCATGTGCTTGTGACATCATCACATGTCCTTGTGACATCATCACATGTCCTTGTGACATCATCACTCTTCATGAATCAGATTGTCACATGACATTTTAGAATGCGCCCCCTGCCGCCATCACAGTAGGCCAGACAAAGGATACAGCTTCAGCTATGGTGGTACGTGTGTAGTCGGTTGCAATGTTAGATCTCACGATCGTGAAGGCAAGAAACTGGATTAATCTTTTAATCGTTTTCCATCCTGGCGGCAACGTGAGGGATCCCATGTATCCGATATCACCAAACAAAGACGCCAGGCATGGATTGCAGCGGTGAGACGAGCGGATATCGAGTTCCGTGCAATCCCCAGCTTTTTGTTGGTTTGCTCGCGGCATTTTCTCTCCGGTGAGTTCTAAAGTAATTCATATCACTATCCGATTGTTGAGTCTGACGTCACTAGCCGTGTCTGGGCCTAAACTCTGCTGCAGGTCCATATATCAAATGATCACTGTGGCATTACTGAGAGTTAAAACACTGTCTTAAGTCTTTCATCTTTAATAAAATTATCAGCGTTCTGCTCTACCAGGTGTAACAACTGAGTTAAACATCCAGGCATCCATGACAATGGAATTTATGACATATGAGTTAGAAGTTAGCAGCAAGTTAGCTCGCTAGCTTCTATCTAAATACAATATAGCATGTCCTGACTGCGGGGTTTTGGAAACAAATTAAAACGTACAGCTTTCTTATCACTTCCAACATAAATGAAGACAGAAAACTAAACAGCAGTGACAGTGGCTGCAAATTTTACCAGGGTTTTAGTCAAATGCCCCCCTGTGATTTTACCTGCACCCTGCGATTTGATTTTTAGTTATTTTAACAGCAAACTGAAGAAAAGCCTTGACTCCGTTGCTCCACTCACCACCAAAAAGATTAACGTAAAACATGCATCACCCTGGAGAAACGAAGAAGTCAAAAAACTCAAAAGAAATTGCAGGGCAGCAGAAAGGAGATGGAGGAAAAATAAAAATAATATCAACCATCAAATATTTTCCGAGCAATTTAAAATGTACAATAATACATTAAGGAAGTCAAGAAATTCATACTTCGCCAAAATAATCAGTATTAACAAAAATAATCCCAAGGTCCTCTTTTCCACCATAGATCATTTATTTAACCCTGATTTTAACAGCTCCCAAAGAACCCCCACAGACTCGCTCTGTGAGCAGTTTGCAGACCACTTCAGGGGAAAGATCAGCGCCATCAGATCTGATATTTTATCTAATCGCGATATGATTGTAAACACATCTGAGGGCTCGATTGTACCTGAGGAGACACTGGACAGCTTTGTCCTGGTTAATGCTGAGAACTTTCAGAAGGTTTTCTCCACAGTGAGACCCACCACATGTCTTTTAGATCCAATCCCCTCTTCACTCTTTAAAACACTTTATGGATTTTTTGAGGCTGAGCTTTTATACATGATGAATTGCTCTCTTCAGTTGGGTGTCTTCCCTGCTGCCTTTAAAACGGCGGTGGTGAGGCCCCTTCTGAAGAAGAGCAATTTGGATTGTAATGATTTTAATAACTACAGACCTGTATCCAACTTACCATTTTTAAGTAAAGTCTTAGAAAAACTTGTTTTTACTCAGATTACTGATTTTCTCAATGATAGACAGATCCTGGAGATATTCCAGTCTGGATTTAGGGTGAACCACAGCACAGAGACGGCTCTCCTAAAGGTTTTAAATGATCTTAGATGTAACTGGGACGCCCAAAAGCTCTCAGTCCTGGTGCTGCTGGATCTAAGCGCAGCCTTTGATACAGTAGACCACGCTATTCTTTTAAACAGACTAAAACACATGGTGGGCCTCTCTGGTGCTGTACACAACTGGTTCACTTCCTATCTCTCTGACAGATCTTTTATGGTGAGTATGGATACATGCTCCTCTAAGATCCATAAAATGACATGTGGTGTGCCTCAAGGGTCGGTTCTAGGCCCTGTACTTTTTAATTTGTATATGTTGCCTCTCGGCAGTGTCATCAGGAGGCATGGAGTGAACTTCCACAGTTACGCTGATGACACGCAGCTGTACATCTCCGTGTCTCCTGATGACACCAGACCAATGGATGCCCTTTTTAACTGTATCTTGGATATAAGATCTTGGATGGCAGAAAACTTTTTACAGCTTAACCAGGACAAAACTGAAGTTTTAATTGTCGGTCCTGAAGCTCAGAGAGAGAAACTCTTGTCTAAATTAGAGGCATTTTCACTATGTCCTTCGCTACAAGTGAAAAACCTGGGTGTTATTTTTGACTCTGAGCTTGGTTTTATCCCACATGTTAAACATGTAACCAAAATTGGATTTTATCATCTAAAAAATATAGCCAGAGTCCGCCCTATTCTCTCTCGGGCCAACACGGAGATGCTGATGCATGCTTTTATTGCCAGTCGCATTGATTACTGTAATGCCCTGCTCTCTGGTCTTCCTAAGAAGAATATTTCAACTTTACAACTCTTGCAAAACTCGGCAGCTCGTGTGCTGACGAAGACCAGAGGGCGGGCCCACATTACACCGGTTTTAGAATCGCTGCATTGGCTCCCCGTGTGTTTCAGGATCGATTTTAAAGTTCTTTTATTGGTTTTTAAATGTCTTAATGGTCTTGGGCCTTCTTATCTCTCAGATCTGCTTTTACCATACGAACCCTCGCGGACCCTGAGGTCCTCTGGTACTGGCCTTTTGATTGTCCCTAAAGTCAGGACACATACTCACGGAGAGGCAGCTTTTCAGTGGTATGGTCCTCGTCTGTGGAACAGCCTGCCGGAGGAGCTCAGGGCCGCAGAGAACGTACATGTTTTTAAGAACAGGCTCAAGACCCACCTTTTTAATTTAGCTTTTACTTAGCGTTTATTTATTTTTTATGCTTATTTATTCTATCCTGTTATTCTATTATTAATTTAGGATTTACCTAATATTTTTTGATTTTATTCTTATTCATTTTTTAATCTTCTTACTCTATTTATATTTATATTTATATTGTATCCTGTTCTTATTTATTTTATCATTTTACCCTGTATATATCGTATTGCGTCATATCTCCAGTGTTTCCTCGGAGGGCGCTCTCTGCACCGGGGCTGTTATTGACCGTGGCTGCTGGTCTCTGGGGTCCTCTCAGCCTGGTTGGGGGGCTCCTTGGCCTCCCTCCGGCTGTGTGCCCAGCCCGGAGGCTGCGGTCTGTGACCGGCTCCCGGTGCAGACGGCTCTCTGTTATAATGTTTCCTCACTTGGCTCATGCGAGCCCAGCCCAATTTTTACTCTTTAAGTGTGCGCGTGTGTGTATGTGTGTGTGTGGGTGGGGGTGGGGGGATATATGTGTATTGAGAGTGTGGGGAGTGAGTTGGAGGGTGGGGTGGGCTGCTTTTAACTATGTAAAGCACTTTGTGCTACATTTTTTCTGTATGAAAAGTGCTTTATAAATAAAGCTTGATTGATTGATTTGTAGGGTTACTGAAGTTGGGCTAGCTGGTATATAATGATGTGCTACGTGACCGCTAGTAACACAGCTATGTTAGCACAATATAAACACGCTAACTTTTTTTCCACTCGATAAAAGTTAACGTGAGTGTTCTCGGTGGTCAGGAACAAATGTAATCGCATGGCAGGATGCTGTAAAAGGACCAAACCAAAAGGCTTTTAGTGGGGTTTTTTTCAATGCGCTGCGGTCATAGATAATGAGATAAAACATGCTAATGTGTGATGCTGCAGAACCACGTCATGTCGACTGAGTAGCTTTTGATTTGGCATTATTGCAGGCAAACCAGCATATGAAATGGATGTAACAAATCCAGACTGGGCACCAACACTGCACATGGGGCACGACGACAAACCTGTGTCAGACTCGGACCGGCACGCAAGGCGTATGCAACGGAAGCGAAAAAGAGCACCCATTGCAGGTAAACACCCCCCTCTGAAAACATACTAAATTGCTCTTATGGTACACTAATCCGCACATAACTTAAAGATGAATCACACACCTGTCATTGGAATATTGGTGTACATTAACCTTAAGTCTATGCACTATTTTTTATCTTACAGGCTTGATGATCGATGAAGGTCTGACAGAAGAACAACAACCATGTCATGGAGGCAGTGGACAGCAGTTGTGTTGGACAAGTGGAGGTTGACGTACCAGCTGCAAATGTGGACAGTGGTGATGGGAGTGACAGCGTCACGGAAGCTGAAGGGCAGACGAAGGACTGTGTGTGCAGTCAACAGGGCAGAGCAGAAATAAACCGGCTGTTGGAGGAGAACAGACTGCTTCGAGCACAGTTGCAAAAGACAGAGCTGAATGAAACTTTCTTAAAGGACGATACCGAAAAAGTAAGATATTACACTGGACTATATTGTTATGCAGTCTTAATGTCCCTCTTCAACACTGTCAAAGATTTCCTGCCAATACCGAAGAAACTGACAGGTTTCCAAATGCTCTTACTCACACTAATGCGTCTGAGACTTGATCTTCCAGTCCAGCATCTTTGTCATCTATTCCATGTGTCGCACAAAACACTGTCTTCTGTCTTCACCGATACCATTGATGTTTTGTATGCCCACTTAGGAGCACTGGTGCACTGGCCTGAGAGGCACTGTCTGCAGGCGACAATGCCTCCACAGTTTACTGAAACTTTTGGAAAACGAGTAGCAATCATTGTTGACTGTTTTGAGATTCGAACAGAAAGACCATCTAATTTAAAGGCACGCGCACAAACATACTCTCATTACAAGGGTACACAGACCATAAAATACCTCATCGGGATTACACCCCATGGAGCTATTTCTTTCATTTCCAGGGGATGGGGGGTCGTGCATAGAGCAGGGCGATATGGCCAAAAATATTTATCACGATATATATTTGAAAATTTGCGATAACGATATAACCGACGATATAATTGATGCGAGACAAAATACAACTCCACAACATTACTAGCGCAAAAAGACAACCTTCCATTTATTTTCACCTAAACAAGAAGCTGGTTTTTATGTACATTAAAGCTTTATAAAAATGTAACAGTGCAAATGCAAATTCCTTGCTGAAAGTTTAACCAAAAGGCATTTCCAGTAGAAATGGGCTGACATATCCTGAGCATAACCATGTATAATATCCACTGAAGTTAAAAAGAGGTGCTTTGCAACATTAAACTGCAGTGTGCAGTACGCATTTTTCGGACCATAAGGTGCACGGGATTATAAGGCACATTAAGCGAAACAAAGCAGTCAGATAAATCAAACTTTATTAAACTCATTCTTCTTGCTTCCTCCACTTCTGTACCATTGATTCATTAATGTTGAATTCTCTGGCAGCTGCTCTATTCCCATGTTGTTGCAGTATATTAATGACTAACCTGGTATTGTGGATAGATTATCTCAGTTGTTCTCCTGACTGAAGTTTGGTCCGTTTACAGCATCCTGCCATGCGATTGCATTTGTCTCTAACCATGAAGAACCTTCACGTTAACTTTTATAAGTGGAAAAGTGTTAGTGTTCGTCCTCCAGCTTCACTGTTTATGTTATGCTAACATAGCTGTGTCGCTAGCGATCACGTAGCACATCATTATATACCAGCTAGCCCAACTTCAGTAACCCTACAAACGTCACTGCTGTTTAGTTTCCTGTCTTCATTTATGTTGGAAGTGATAGCAGAGCTGTACGTTTGATTTTTTTCAGAAATCTCTCAGTCAGAACATGCTAAATCATGCTTAGGTAACTAGCGAAACTAGCGAGCTAACTTCCGCTAGCTTCCTGCTAACTTCTAACTCCATTAAATGTAATAACTTTTTGTTTTCATGGAAGTTAAACTTTATAGTTACACCTGGTAAAGCAGCAATGCTGATCGTTTTACTAAAGATGAAAGAATTTAGACAGTTTTTAACTCTCAGTGATGCTGCAGTGTTGTTTGACCTGAAGCATACGGAGTTTAGGACCCAGATTACTCCCAGATTTAAGAGCATCTTAGTCCGACAAATACGACAATAACGACGACCGCTTGCATGTTCTGCAAAAAAATGTGCTTTGTCGTGTATCTGACAGACAAACACCAAACCAGTTCCACATCACGGAAGTTGCACCATTTTTACAAACCAATTCTGGTTCATCTGTTTCACTCAACAATCGGCCATGTGCGTATGAAAACAAAGGCACTGCGCATGCGCGTTTTACTCCCATTCTATCGCGATATTTCATTTTCCTATCGTTGCCTAACATTATACCGGTATTACCGTGAATGGTATAATATGGCCCAGCCCTAGTCGTGCATCAGATAAACACATCATAGAGAGATGTGGCATTCTTCAAAAGCTGTTACCAGGGGACGTAGTATTGGCTGACAGAGGCTTTGACATCAGAGATGCTGTAGGAATGATGTGTGCGGAGGTCAAGATTCCAGCTTTCACAAAAGGCTACTGTCAACTTGATGCAAGGGACGTTGAACAAACGAGAGCAATTGCCCACCTGAGAATTCATGTTGAGCGAGTAATAGGTAGTTTGCGCAACAAGTTCAAAATGTTACACACAGTCTGATTACTCTTATCATGTGAGGCTGAAGACACAACACTTCTTGATAAGATCGTTAAGGTTTGCTGTGTTTTTGTTAATATGTGCCCCAGTGTTGTTGTCAAACCAGGGCCAAATGACACTTGCTCCTGTTGAGTATTCTTAAAGCTGTTCTTTTGGATGTACTGTACATTGTAAATAGTTGTACTTTGTGTGAAGTTGTTTTAATAAAACAAAAAAGAATAGTATATTTGTTTGTTTTTCTTTATTATAGATCTATTCACATGTACACAGCAATCACATAAAAATGAAATGCAAACTATTTACATCGCACCACACAGCTGTCATCAATCTTTAACCACAACATGAAACATTACAGGCTATTTAGAGCAGCACGTTGTTTCGAGAAGTATTTCCCAACAAGTTCAGGAAGGCACATTTTACGAAAGAAGTCTTGTGCTTTCTTTAAGCGCGGTTTCCAGAAATCCACAGCAGGGAAGACGCGAGTCACAGCAAGGTCTCTCTGTGTCCACACAACGAGGCCACAGTGGCTGGCGCCCGTAACAAAGACTCAGCGTCTCTGTTGTGTAAACACACCAGTGATTGGGGTAATGTGGGTGACTGTGTAGTGTAGTTGGTGTAATAGTTTTCGACTCCACACAGTCACTGCTTTGCTGTGCTTCTGCAGCGTATCCAGTAATGGTGACAAATCCTCCAGCGTTGCAATAGGAAGCTGCTCTTAAGCGCAGAAAGAATTGTTTCCAGGGATTTCTATTTGTATCCAGCTTGGCGTGCAGGATCCTTTGTGTAATCTATGCTTACATATGTATTTTACACACAGACAATGTGAAAAATACAACACATTGCTATGGATTGATGCTGAAAGTGCTAATTGCACTAAAAAATTTAGCTGAAAAAAATAACACCAACTAAATAGATAAGCATGTCTGTTAACAAAAACCCCCAAACGCTTTACCCAACTGGGGTTTTTCAACTACCTCACTGACAGAATGAGCCCAGGTATTGCCAGTGCCACTGATGGAAATGAGCCACAGCAGCTCTTCAGCACCTACAAATGAGACCTGCCCACACCAACAAGCAAGAAGGGAGACCAGGTGGCGAGCATCGCCACACTTTCCAATCCAATAAACTACCATTGCAGTTAGTAGTAAGTGGTTGATTAGTGCAGCAACAACAAAAACACACTGAATGTCATTTTAAAATACACAAAATGTTTTATTTTACATTCTATCGAAGTTCCTGCTGGAAAGTGCTGTACTGTACAAGATGCTTCCCTCACCGCAAACTCAGGTTTACTGCTGGATAAATTTTATTTCCACATTAGTCAACTCAACAACCAAGACAGAGCACAATAGAGACAATAAGGGGGTGGCTGTAGCTCAGGCGGTAGAGCAGGTCATCTGCTGATCGGAAGATTGGTGGTTCGATTCCTGGCTTCCCCCAGTCTGCATGCCAAATATCCTTGGGCAAGATATTAACCCCAAATTGCTCTCCGATGCATCCATCGGAGTATGAATGTGTGTGAATGTTACTTAGAAAGCACCTAGAACAATGTGCTTGTGCGAATGGGTGTGAATGGGTGAATGCACAAGTTGTGTAAAGCGCTTTGAGTGCTCAGAAGAGTAGAAAAGCGCTATATAAGAACCAGTCCATTTACCAATATGTGCACTGGTCTAATGATGTTTATGGCTCCCAAAGTATCGAGTATTGAGGTCTATTGCACTGTTGACTATTTACAAAAGTATTGCACAAAAGGTATTGCACAGTGAGGTGAAGAGGCACTACAGCTTAGTTGTTCCCCCCTCCTTTGTCCTCCTGTTTCCCCTCCCTCTCCCCTCCAGAGAGGAGTTAAACAGTCTGATGGCGTGTGGGACAAAGGAGTTTTTAAGTCTGTTAGTTCTTGTCTTGGGGAGAAGCAACCTGTCACTGAACAGACTCTTCTGGTTGTTAATGGCCGTGTGCAGAGGATGCCTGGCATTGTCCATAATGTCCATCAGTTTCTTTAGTGTCCTTTTCTCTGCCACTGTCACCAGGGTGTCCAGCTTCATGCCGACCACAGAGCTAGCCTTCCTGATCAGTTTTTCCAGCCTGGATGAGTCCTTCTTTGCTGTGCTGCTCCCCCAGCACACCACAGCATAGCACTTTAAGAATCTAAAAGATAACAAAATCTGATAGGTAAAAATAACATTTTGAACCAACTAGGTGGTTCCCAAAAATCTGGCGTGCTGTGAGTCCTTAAAAAAATTGAGGAAACCGGAAAAGTAGCAGGACTAAATAACTCTGTACAGCAGATGAACTGTATCTGGAAATCATGTCCTTAAGATGTAGAAAAATATAAAGAAAAGCAAAGACTTGAAGTACCTGAGAGATGCACTGGCCCTTTAATGGATCCATCTGCTGTTTGCTGAAGCCTCATCAGAAACGGTCTCAGTGGAAGGCTGTCAGGAAGCCATTTTTAGTGAAGAGAAACAGGGAGAAAAGGCTGAGGTATGGTAAATTACACGAGAACTGGACTATATCAGTGGCAACAGGTCTTACAGCATTATGAATTCATATTTGACATTTTTGGTTCAAATAATTGTTGATATGACTCCAACAGAGGGTGTTTACATCCATCTGTAAAACACGATGAAGGCTCTGCCAGTGGTGTTGGGAATCTTGAGAAAGCTGATGGAAATATGAACCAGATATTAAGATTTTCATTAATCATGCAGTCCCAGCTGAAAAGCATCTAGTTGGAAAAGGCATATTTTTATTCATTACGACAATGATCCCAAACACACGGTGAATGCAGTAAACGTATACCTAGATCAGTCATGGATTGGCCTCCCCAGAGCCCAGACCTCAACATTTATTAAAGCAGTGTGTTCCGGAAAGAGAGAGTCCAGGCTATGTTCGATAGTAAAGGTGGCCATACCAAATATTGACTTTCAAGTACATTTTTGCCTTATGTACTGTATTTCCATTTATGTTTGCACGTTTCAGTGAATTGCTCTGCCTATTTCCCATTTTCCCAGCAGAATATAACGAAATGAGGATGCCTCAAGACTTTTGCAATATTGTATCAGAAGGAGAAAAAAGGTGACAAATGTCCCAGTTCTTCGTGGTTAATCTTGTTAATGTTGCCTTCTGTTTTCTAATGGTTTCCTGCCAAAAACCCTAAAAAAGTGTTCTCCAACCTCGTGAATTGAAAACACTGGATTTGTTATAGAATAACTTCTAATTAGCTATTATTTCACAGAGGAAATAAGATAATCGATAAAAGAAAAAAAGACGTGAAAAGGAGACAATAAAAGAAGCCCCTTCCTTTCCCACATGTGCTAAACTTAGAGCCAAAGCCTCACCCTGCCGCTTTCCGCTTCATTAGAGCTGTTTAAACAAAACAAGTTTAAAATAGGGTTTCTATCTGAAACAGCACATGCAGTTAAAAGGCCAATGTGGAAAATAAATCCTTGTGATTATAGTTGAACAGGAAGCAGCACTTGCTCTGCCTTTCAGCCCCATTGAACAAGACGTCAGCAGCTCTATGGAGGTAGTTTAGTCTTTTTTACAAATTCAAAATTAAATATGCGAGCACTCAAAAATTAAGGTTCACTGAGAAATGTCCTCATTTTTTAAAAAGAAAGGCATATTCCTTGTTATTTAATACAACATTCAATTGATCAGAAATGTTAGAAATCATGGTAAATGGGCTCATCAATACAAAATCATGATTGTCTTTTTAATTGTATAACTTTGTAGACTACTTTTCCCAAACCATCACTCTAGTGCTCCACTGGCACCTCGTATTACTTAATGCAAGTAGTTTACAGGTGTTGTGTCGTGTCTTTCTACAGATGTAGAAAGGTCAGCTACTCAAGAGACCTTCCCCAAATCTCCCTCATCTTCATCTTCGTCAACGAGGCTCTGTCGGTGATCCTGCGCTCAGTCCACTCAGCTGTCAATCACACACTTGCTCAAGGAGGTCATCCTGGTGGACGACAACAGCGATGACGGTCAGTATAGATTAAATATTTTCTTCAGCTAATACCAAATAAGAAGAGTGGCTTTTTCGCCCTCTGATTAGAAGATGGTTTATAGTGAGTGAAACACAGAATTTCCATCTAAAATCCACTGAGTCATCAGCAGGATTTCTACTGAAAGCAACAAAATACACATCAAATTGTCATTCAGCATCCCAGAAATAATTATCTTATACAATAAGTGTCATGTAACCTGAATATAATTATATAATTAAGTTTTATATTATTATAAAACTGAAACTAGTGAATAACCTTTGCACTGTCCTCTTCCTGCTGTGACAAAACAAATTTCCCACGTGTGGGACTAATAAAGGTTATCTTATCTTATCTTATCTTATCTTATCTTATCTTAAAAAGGTGGCGCGGTCGTTGATGCTCAGGAAGCAGTAGACCCCCGTTGGTGTTGTTTAGAGTGAGTTGGAGCTTAAAACAGCACCGCAGGGAGCTGAGTGAGAACTTTTATGTCATCTCTCTATTTGCATGTGTGCTTCTGTATTTCTTTATTTATCAACTGTGTTGTTGTGGTGATGAATTTGTATGTTTTTTATGTTTGTTTTCAGCTTTTGATAGTGTAGCAGTGACAATAGTTGGCATACATTAGTGGTTATTTAGGATAGGATGAGCTAATAAGCCATCATGTCTTTGTATTTTGCTAGGAAAATGGGAAATAGATGCAGCAGTTTACTGAAACTTGCAAACATAAGATGCCAGATGCATCTCTCAGGTTGTGTGTCAGTTTTGTGTTATTTCTTAAGGACACAACTTTCAAATTCTGTTCGTCTGCTGTAGATGTTTTTATTTAAGCTGCCAGTTCTTTTGTCCTCTACTTGTTTAGTTTCTTGACATATGTCAAGTTTTTGGCTAATAGCTCTTTGGTAATCACCTTGCTGGTGTGTTATCGTTGTCATTTTTTGTGCAGGAAACAAATTGTGTATTTGTGACAAGCTGCTGGTAATGTGCCAGTAACGAATTTGTCCCTTGAGTTAGGTGCCTTTATTATGTGTGAATGATTCATAGGAACAAACAAATAAAGGACTGCACTGAAAATTATAATAAAATGATGTCCAAAGAAAAATTTGAAGGAGCTTCAGAAAGCCTGAAGAACGTGAAATAAATTACAGAATTAAAAGACAGTTCGGTTCCTTGGAAGCAAAATGTAAAGACAAAATGTTCACACATGGCTCTATGCAACTAAATAAGAGCTTTAGGATTGTCTGAAAGTATTTGTTTGGGTTTTTGCTCGTAATTATCTGCTCCACTCTATGTTCACCTGTTCCTTATTACCCGGCTGCTCTAAAGTGATTTCTGCCAATCTTTGTCAGCTCATCTGTGAGCTTGTTTCACTCATGCGCTCTGCAACAGTCCCTCATGTTATTCTCTGCTTCACAGGTTTTTTACTCATTTTCCACCCCTTGGGCTTTGTTCTCCCAATATCAGCTTTATTTAAATAAGCTTTCTTTATGGTGGTTTTGCTGATTTTCTGTATTCATTTGGAAAAGCTTACAAACCTAACACAAATAATTGGGGTATAACCCTCAATCTCATTGGGCCTGTTTGAGTGCACATATGTCAATGAACTTAAAAAGGGCTAGTATGTGCACTTTGCTAAAGAAATGCTTTGATTATATATATATATACAGTGAGTATATTTTCATAGGTACAGTGGGGCAAAAAAGTATTTAGTCAACCACCGATTGTGCAAGTTCCTCCACCTAAAATGATGACAGAGGTCAGTAATTTGCACCAGAGGTACACTTCAACTGTGAGAGACAGAATGTGAAAAAAAAATCCATGAATTCACATGGTTGGATTTGTAAAGAATTTATTCGTAAATCAGGGTGGAAAATAAGTATTTGCTTGGTGTGCAAAAATCAACTGTGGGAGCAATCATCAGAAAATGGAAGACATACAAGACCACTGATAATCTCCCTCGATCTGGGGCTCCACGCAAGATCTCATCCCGTGGGGTCAAAATGATCATGAGAACGGTGAGCAAAGATCCCAGAACCACACGGGGGGACCTGGTGAATGACCTGCAGAGAGCTGGGACCAAAGTAACAAAGGTCACCATCAGTAACACACTACAACGGCAGGGAATCAAATCCCGCAGTGCCAGACGTGTTCCGCTGCTGAAGCCAGTGCATGTCCAGGCCCGTCTGAAGTTTGCCAGAGAGCACATGGATGATACAGCAGAGGATTGGGAGAATGTCATGTGGTCAGATGAAACCAAAGTAGAACTTTTTGGTATAAACTCAACTCGTTGTGTTTGGAGGAAGAAGAATACTGAGTTGCATCCCAAGAACACCATACCTACTGTGAAGCATGGGGGTGGAAACATCATGCTATGGGGCTGTTTTTCTGCCAAGGGGACAGGACGACTGATCCGTGTTAAGGACAGAATGAATGGGGCCATGTATCGTGAGATTTTGAGCCAAAACCTCCTTCCATCAGTGAGAACTTTGAAGATGAAACGAGGCTGGGTCTTCCAACATGACAATGATCCAAAACACACCACCCGGGCAACAAAGGAGTGGCTCCGTAAGAAGCATTTGAAAGTCCTGGAGTGGCCTAGCCAGTCTCCAGACCTCAACCCCATAGAAAATCTGTGGCGGGAGTTGAAAGTCCGTGTTGCTCGGCGACAGCCCCAAAACATCACTGCTCTCGAGAAGATCTGCATGGAGGAATGGGCCAAAATACCAGCTACTGTGTGTGCAAACCTGGTAAAGACCTATAGTAAACGTTTGACCTCTGTTATTGCCAACAAAGGTTATGTTACAAAGTATTGAGTTGTATTTTTGTTATTGACCAAATACTTATTATGTAGTGTGAAGCGCTTTGGGGTCCTTAGGGACTAGAAAAGCGCTATACAAATGCAGGCCATTTACCATTTAGTGCTTAGTGGGTTGCCCTTTGTGTTCTTATCATGTTGTTTCACACAACCAATACTAAGGCTTGATGTGAGGTTTATAAAGGAGTGCAGGCTGCCAGTGAGAGAAGTGAGACAAAAGAGTTGTCATACTGGGAATGGTTGCTTAAGCTCACTCTGCTGTCCTTTCATATTTATCGACATGAATTCCAATTATTGTGATTGCATGAAAATAATTATGCAAGCTAGGCATAATGTGTCAGGCTTTGATTGTTGCTGCCAGAGGGGACTCTGGAACAGCATTTTTCTTTTTTTCCTCCTTTCTTCAGTAAAGAGGGCTGCAATGGATCTGATGTTAGAGAAGCTAAGAAAAAAATACAAGCACTTTCTTTAGCATGTAGGGATTCTTCTTAAACTCGCCAACTTAGCTGCAATGGTGATATATTCTTTTCAGGCTTTATTAGTCCTGACATCAGATCAAATACTGGAAAACTCCAGCTGGCAGACTGTTCAAGGATAGATGTGCAGATTATAAGCTAAACTGCAGATTCAAAGATCAACTAAAGATCAGTCTTTATAAGCATTTCTGACTTGTTTTGTTTGATGTGTTATCTTCATTTTCTGAACTGTAGAGCAACTGAAAGGTCCACTGGAGGAGTATGTGAACAAACGCTATCCCGGCCTGGTGAAGATTGTAAGGAACCAAAAGAGAGAGGGATTGATCAGGGCCAGGATCGAGGGTTGGAAGGTAGCCACTGCTGAGGTGACAGGATTTTTTGATGCCCATGTGGAGTTCACCCCATCATGGTGAGTGGGTCCTATCATCTAGCGGGAAGCACGGTGTTATTAACAGTCAGGAGTGAATTTTTGGTATTTGGAAAAAGGCTTATTTTAGTGTAAATTAAAGTGAAACACAGCATTCAAAAACAAAAATGACATGTACTCAAAATTAAATCTGGAAAAAAACATATCTTTGCCAAATGTATGAACATTGGAATAACTTATAGAGAGATACTCCCATACGGTTTATGACAAAATTTAATCCAAAGTGATTGATGGCCCTAATCATGACCTTTTGACCTCCCCCCTCCCCCCCGGAAGCGAGTAATGACCGTGACGAATTGCATCCGGAGAAGGGGGGGGGGCGGGAACCCCCCGACATCCGGAGAAGGGGGGGCGAACCCCGGAAGCGCGCCATCTGTCGCTAAGCGTGTCGAATTGCATCCTGAGAAGGGAGGGGGGGTAAACCTCCGGAAGCGCGCCATCTGTTGTTGGGAAAAAAAAAGAAAAAAGTTTTTAGAGGGAGGAGAATAAAAGCAGAGAGGAGGAGTTCACAATTTCTAAGCCTCAGACACACAAGATGGATTTCATTCTGCAGCCCAGCAGCTCTCCTGTGTCCGATGAGATCTGCTCTCCCAAAGAAGAAGGCTTTGAATATGCCATATTCAATTACAGCATATTTACTAAGGAAGGCCTCGATCCGGACCTTATGACACTTCCGGAAATACTCCGGAATTGTCTAGTCATTTTCAGACCTGATGCGTCATGTTCCATATACATGAGGGGAGGGGTTTGGTTCCTGAAGCACAGCGGTGATGCAGCAGCTGATTTTGTGCTGTATAGAGAGACAGAGCGGCAGCTAGTTTTCCGCAAACTCATAGTCTGAATTCTGTTTCAATATTATGACGATTTTCTCTGTATTTCTTAATGGGAATAAAGAGTGACTTCCTGTAGAGATTTCAATAGTATTTTATTTTCCTATAATACAGACGCAGTAAAAAAAACCTTTAAGATGATCTGCCTAGCAACAAATTGCATTTTTAGGCTACACCATAGCTTGTGATGAAAAGAAGAACTTTCTATCCGCTTGTAACCTACAGGCTGCCTACCCCGTATGTGTAAAAATGAATAAATATCCCTTAGTGAATACTTTTCTTTGAATACTACTTTTCCTTTTGAGAATCCCTTTTACAAGGGACTGAAAAAACAAACCATAATTGCCGTGACAGGCGATCTTGTTTCACACACACACACACACACACACACACACACACACACACACACACACACACACACACACACACACCGCGGGTCAAGGAGGAGTGAGATATCAGATATCAGTTTTTTCTCAATGCTTATAACCTATAACGCGCCCCCCAAAACAATATTATTATTATTAAAACATCTATAAGGTAGGTTTTGCGCAGCCTGCTCCTTGTCAGACCAAAGTTTTTTTCTTCATTACTTTTAGCTACTTTTACACTGGGTTTTCTCAATAGACAGAAAATGAAAATGAGGAGTCAACAGCCGATATTATCATTGCTTGTAACCCGGTAAATAATTTCGTACATCTCCCCATAAAATAAGCCTTAGTGGAAAAAAGCTCATATTCGAATAAGTTTATTCCCCTCTGTGGGAAAGAGTTTTTTTCTCAGAGTCAACCATGAGGCGAGTTTTGTCAACAGCAATTGTCCATTTGGTAAAACAAATATCCGCCTCTAAGTCGTATTTTACCGTTGCAGAATGTGGAAAACAGACAGCCCTCACAGGAGGCACCCAGGGGCCCACCTCACACACCATAGTTAAAATATTTAAATTTCAACTAAATTTGTAGTAATGATCGGATTTCCTCACTTATCTACACCACACTCCTTGATTTCTTATCGTTTCTTATCGTTCCTCTGTCCCTTAATAGAAACTATCCTCCCTTTCAGTTGTCTTTTGCACTTCCATATCGCAAAGCAGTTACTGTAGGTTATTTTCTGCTTATGCATTAATGTAATTAATTAACTTATTTATCCTTAAGTACGGTAATGACTTGAGTTCTAATGCTTTTTGTCTCTTGAGTTAGCCGTCAATGTGGGATTTTTTTACCCTTTTGTTCAGTTAAAGCTGCCTTTCATTCTTCAACGCAGCTTAAACTCTAATAGGTAAGCTTTCTTGTAATTTCTTAGTTCTGCAGGCTTCTTGAAAGACATCCGAGACTCTTCTTTGGATGCTGGATGCCTTTTGTTTTGTTTTCTGTCAAGATGATCCCACACTGCTTCGATTATCTTGAGGTTCGAACCCTGGAGAGATCAATCCATGACTGATGCGTTGTTTCATCCAGGCATACTTTGACTACAATGGCAGTATGTTTGCGATCATTGTCGTACTGAAAGTTGCTGCCAATCAGACATTACTTGGTATTACATGGTCGATCAAAATCTGGTGGAACTTTTCTACATTCATAATTTGATTAATTTGGATAAGAGCTCCAACAACACTGGCTGAAATCCAGCCTCAAAGCACGGTAGAGTATCCACGCTGTGTTAAAGACGGCTATAGACATTCACTGTTGTATCTCTCTTCGGACCTCTTCCATGCATATTTCAAATTTGGATTCATTACTCCATAAGACATATTACAGCTGATTTCTTTTTCCAGTCAATTTCTTGTGTAATTTGGCACACCTCAGCCTTATTTTTCTCTGTTCTCCTTCCTTAAGAATGGCTTATTAACAGCCACCCTTCCAACTCAGATAACTTTTGATGAAATGTTTACAGCACTTGAGTTACTCGCCACGGCCATCCTAAATGCTAAGAACACTAAACTTTAATTCTAAATTACGTTAACCAGAAAAAACAAGCCAAAGTCGAGATGTTGCTGAGCTGACCTGTGCTATGCTATGCCTTCTAAAGCACGTATAATGTAAACAGAACTGGTCTTTGCACAGAAGCCTGTGGAGCTTCATAATTAACCTCAGTGTGTGAAGAGCACTCTCCATTTAATAATAGCTGTAATAAAATGTTATGGCCGACGGTGTTAAACGCTGCACTTGGGTCTAGCAGGGAAGATTTCAACTTTTCAATACGAATGAAGGCTGAAAACTGATTAGATTAATGTCTGATGATCTTTTCTGTGCTTCTTCAAGTTTGTAACACCAAACATATTAAAGGATGATGTAAGGCTCACAGGAAGAGTTTAATTAGACACACATTTACTATTTTCTTTATACTCTTTCTTTCTTGACATGTTTAATATGATTACTATCAGAGGAGAAAATGACCCTTGTGTAGTTTAAAAAAGTTTTATTTAATCAAACTGTAATGTTGTTGAACTCTGACGGACGTGTCTTTTAATCTTGTCAACAAATCCTTAATCATCTAAATCTGCCATTTATCATCTAGTAAAATGTTCCCTCTGCTTCTGCTGCACATCTCCCCGGACACTCTCCGCTTCACCTGTCCTGTGCAGGTGGTCCAACCCCTGCCTGCCTCCTTAAACTGGGGTGTTTAAATCTCTTTACCTCTGTTGTGAACTTCACACAAAGTTTGTGGTAACAAAATCAAACTGACGAGGATCTCGTTTGAAAAACACACACTCACGAGACAAAATAAAAACAGACTGCTCAAAGCAAAAGCAGAGCCCTCACAGCTGGTAGTACAAAACACAGCGACAACATGCGTATTAGATACCCTCAGTGCCAGAAGCATAAATATGAAAAAATGTGATCACCAAGAGTATCCTAACAACGGCGTTGAGGTGGGTGTTACAGTAAAAAAAAAAAGTAGCCAAATTTTCATCTGAAAATGTTGAATTTTAGTAAAAACAATGCTCTGTAGTTTGATACTGTCGTTACAGACTAAGCAGATGTTTAAAGCCTTCGGACGCTCATTTGAAACGCACTCATTCTCCTTATCAGCTGGAAACATTAAAGCCGTAAAATGACTTTTTCAAACGGATAAAAACTATTGAACAACAGCAATGTTGAGCCTGTTCCAAAATTTGGATGTACATGTGTTGAAGGTGTGGGTCTTGTTGAATTATTAAACATACATTCTTTAATTTTTCGAGCCACAAAAACAACAACTTTTAATTTTCTTCTGCTTGAGTATCGGCCTCGGGTAGCTCTACTTATCATTGCTCAGTCAGTTGTCTGTTTGTGCTACTTTTTTAAGGAGCAGCGTATTATTGGTAAGGGTGACTTTATGTGTTTAGCTACTTAAGTGGAAGTACTGTGGATAGTTTTACCTTACATACATAGATCTACCAATACAGCTTCTGAGGTAACTGTTTACAAAATGTTATAATCTATTCAAAGGTTCTTTGCAATTTTACATTGATAAACATTATCCTTAACACATTTGGCCCACATAAAGTACTATGGCCATCACACTGTCATTTAGAATTGTTTAAATAACTCCTGTCTTAAGTCCTTCCATCAAAAAAAAAAAAAAAAAAAAAAAAAAACATGGTTCACTTTTACATCACAAAATGTTAGAAATATAAGTCGTTCATAACAAACTGAAAGGTTGGGAGTTTAAAAATCCAAACCGATGGAAGAATCAGAATCAGAATACTTTATTGATCCCTGGGGGAAATTATTTTTTGTTACAGTGCTCCATTATAAACCAACATTAAGACAAGACAGACAATACACTAACTAAGAATAGTACAATATATACATATATATACATACATACATACATACATACATAAGTCACTCATAAATAAATAGCTGGAAAAGAAACATGTGTAGCTGTAGCAGCAAACAGTGTGTTAAGTGGATGCGTTGTACAGGGAGATGGCCACAGGCAGGAAAGATTTCCTGTGTCGTTCAGTGGTGCTTTTCGGTAATCTCAGTCTCTCACTGAACGTGCTCCTGTGACTGACCAGCATGTCATGGAGTGGGTGGGAGGTGTTATCCAACATTGTCTTTATCTTGGACAGCATCCGCCTCTCCGACACCACCTTGAGGGTGTCCAGCTCCATCCCCACAACATTGCTGGCCTTACGGATTAGTTTATCGAGTCTGTTGGCATCTGCGACCCTCAGCCTGCTCCCCCAGCATGCAACAGCATAGAGGATCGCACTGGCCACAACAGACTCATAGAAAACTCATAGAAAATAGGAAGCAGAAGTAGAAGACTATAACGTCTCAGAGCACACGGTGTCTATTATTGTGTAGACATGTATAAATAAGAGCTTAATAAAGATGCTTAATTTCTTAAGAAATAAACAGGTGGAGTGATCTTTATCAAAAGTGGATGTTGCATCTGTGGCTAAACCACTGTACCCAAAAAAACTTTAAAAATCTACTGTGTGTGAGGCTGTGTAAGTAAAGCTTGCCCTTCACACCCGCGTGTAATAAACCATTTGTTGGGGGGTTGTGGATTTGGCACCTCAGCATTGTGAAAGTGGGGAAACATGTTTCTGGCTGTGCATAAGATTTCTGCTTACAAATTAGAATCTCAGTTCTAAATGAAATTCAGATGTTTTTTTAAGTATGGCTAATGTATTATTTGACTTCTAAGACACACACACACACACACACACACACACACACACACACACACACAAGAACAACACAGAGAAGAAGAAGAGGGGGTCGTTTTACTACGCATCATAAAAACGCAATCATTCATAACATGGACAGTGAGAAGTAAAACTCGTCGTCTTACCACATGTTATATTCTGTAAACTTAAAATAATCCGCAGAAATTAGAGTTTAGTGTTTTAATTCATCTATTAAAAAACACGAGTCAACATTACTGAAGTGACGCTTTAACGATGCGTCTTATCATCGTGTTTATGATGATAAAACATGTTCTCTCGTTAGTAGATGTCTGCGCTGTCACTTGTCACGAAAATGTTCAGAGCCAGGGTTCCTCTTTAATTACCATTGATCGTTAATAGGGTCACAAAAGATTTGTCGCATTATCCCCATAAACAAAATGCTTTTATAGAAATCATTGTGATACAAATATTTAGATTCTTGATTCACAATGTGCACGAACTCAAAATCTTTAGAGGTTCATATTTATAAAGTATCGCAAATAATACATTTATACCATTGTATGAGCTACACTTCTTGTAAAAACTGATTGAAAAAAGCTCCTGTCGTGACCTTCCTTCTGTGAGGACACACACACACACACACACACACACACACACACACACACACACACACACACACACAGAGAGAGAGGGAGAGGGGGGGGGGGAGATCATTAGGATTGGAGGCGTTTTTTGGATTTTCACTTATTGTCGGCTTTACAGTCACATAAAATTCATTCCAATTTTTTGCCTTTGCTTCAATTAAGGTGTTTCTTTAAATCTACAGCAGCTCCCTTTTCAAAAGGTTTACTGACAACTGACAACGATCAATAGCAGCATACGTGGGGGGAAGAGTATGAGTCTTACGGTGACAGCGGGGCCGTGGGAGCCGGAGGGAGGGGTGAGGGTCCGCGCTAAATTTGCAAAGTTACTGATTTAAAAATTATATTTTTGAATTTTTAATTGCATGACAAACATACGATAGACTCTTGAGCATATTTATATAGCTAAATACACAACGGTATAACCGTGCTAAATAAAAGAGGTCCAAGTACCAAAGCACTCTAATGCAAGCCTCTAAACTGCATGTTGATAAGTACGTGAAGCGTACCTCTACAGCTGAAAACAGATTGTATCCATACTTTGAGGATCTGCTGAATTGTTTTTTTTTTTTGATGAACTGCAGATGATGATGAATTCCTCTTTATTGTAGAAACAGTCCCTAAGCTGTTGTTGCTCATACTTACCGAGTTCCCTAGCTACTTCCTTACTATGTCAGTAAACCTTTTGAAAAGGGAGCTGCTGTAGATTTAAAGAAACACCTTAATTGAAGCAAAGGCAAAAAATTGGAATGAATTTTATGTGACTGTAAAGCCGACAATAAGTGAAAATCCAATCACAGAAGGAAGGTCACGACAGTATCAGTAAATATGAACCTCTAAAGATTTTGAGTTCGTGCACATTGTGAATCAAGAATCTAAATATTTGTATCACAATGATTTCTATAAAAGCATTTTGTTTATGGGGATAATGCGACAAATCTTTTGTGACCCTATTAACGATCAATGGTAATTAAAGAGGAACCCTGGCTCTGAACATTTTCGTGACAAGTGACAGCGCAGACATCTACTAACGAGAGAACATGTTTTATCATCATAAACACGATGATAAGACGCATCGTTAAAGCGTCACTTCAGTAATGTTGACTCGTGTTTTTTAATAGATGAATTAAAACACTAAACTCTAATTTCTGCGGATTATTTTAAGTTTACAGAATATAACATGTGGTAAGACGACGAGTTTTACTTCTCACTGTCCATGTTATGAATGATTGCGTTTTTATGATGCGTAGTAAAACGACCCCCTCTTGTTCTTCTCTGTGTTGTTCTTGTGTGTGTGTGTGTGTGTGTGTGTGTGTGTGTGTGTGTGTGTGTCTTAGAAGTCAAATAATACATTAGCCATACTTAAAAAAAACATCTGAATTTCATTTAGAACTGAGATTCTAAGTTGTAAGCAGAAATCTTATGCACAGCCAGAAACATGTTTCCCCACTTTCACAATGCTGAGGTGCCAAATCCACAACCCCTCAACAAATGGTTTATTACACGCGGGTGTGAAGGGCAAGCTTTACTTACACAGCCTCACACACAGTAGATTTTTAAAGTTTTTTTGGGTACAGTGGTTTAGCCACAGATGCAACATCCACTTTTGATAAAGATCACTCCACCTGTTTATTTCTTAAGAAATTAAGCATCTTTATTAAGCTCTTATTTATACATGTCTACACAATAATAGACACCGTGTGCTCTGAGACGTTATAGTCTTCTACTTCTGCTTCCTATTTTCTATGAGTTTTCTATGAGTCTGTTGTGGCCAGTGCGATCCTCTATGCTGTTGCATGCTGGGGGAGCAGGCTGAGGGTCGCAGATGCCAACAGACTCGATAAACTGATCCGTAAGGCCAGCAATGTTGTGGGGATGGAGCTGGACACCCTCAAGGTGGTGTCGGAGAGGCGGATGCTGTCCAAGATAAAGACAATGTTGGATAACACCTCCCACCCACTCCATGACATGCTGGTCAGTCACAGGAGCACGTTCAGTGAGAGACTGAGATTACCGAAAAGCACCACTGAACGACACAGGAAATCTTTCCTGCCTGTGGCCATCTCCCTGTACAACGCATCCACTTAACACACTGTTTGCTGCTACAGCTACACATGTTTCTTTTCCAGCTATTTATTTATGAGTGACTTATGTATGTATGTATGTATGTATGTATATATATGTATATATTGTACTATTCTTAGTTAGTGTATTGTCTGTCTTGTCTTAATGTTGGTTTATAATGGAGCACTGTAACAAAAAATAATTTCCCCCAGGGATCAATAAAGTATTCTGATTCTGATTCTTCCATCGGTTTGGATTTTTAAACTCCCAACCTTTCAGTTTGTTATGAACGACTTATATTTCTAACATTTTGTGATGTAAAAGTGAACCATGTTTTTTTTTTTTTTTTTTTTTTTTTTGATGGAAGGACTTAAGACAGGAGTTATTTAAACAATTCTAAATGACAGTGTGATGGCCATAGTACTTTATGTGGGCCAAATGTGTTAAGGATAATGTTTATCAATGTAAAATTGCAAAGAACCTTTGAATAGATTATAACATTTTGTAAACAGTTACCTCAGAAGCTGTATTGGTAGATCTATGTATGTAAGGTAAAACTATCCACAGTACTTCCACTTAAGTAGCTAAACACATAAAGTCACCCTTACCAATAATACGCTGCTCCTTAAAAAAGTAGCACAAACAGACAACTGACTGAGCAATGATAAGTAGAGCTACCCGAGGCCGATACTCAAGCAGAAGAAAATTAAAAGTTGTTGTTTTTGTGGCTCGAAAAATTAAAGAATGTATGTTTAATAATTCAACAAGACCCACACCTTCAACACATGTACATCCAAATTTTGGAACAGGCTCAACATTGCTGTTGTTCAATAGTTTTTATCCGTTTGAAAAAGTCATTTTACGGCTTTAATGTTTCCAGCTGATAAGGAGAATGAGTGCGTTTCAAATGAGCGTCCGAAGGCTTTAAACATCTGCTTAGTCTGTAACGACAGTATCAAACTACAGAGCATTGTTTTTACTAAAATTCAACATTTTCAGATGAAAATTTGGCTACTTTTTTTTTTTACTGTAACACCCACCTCAACGCCGTTGTTAGGATACTCTTGGTGATCACATTTTTTCATATTTATGCTTCTGGCACTGAGGGTATCTAATACGCATGTTGTCGCTGTGTTTTGTACTACCAGCTGTGAGGGCTCTGCTTTTGCTTTGAGCAGTCTGTTTTTATTTTGTCTCGTGAGTGTGTGTTTTTCAAACGAGATCCTCGTCAGTTTGATTTTGTTACCACAAACTTTGTGTGAAGTTCACAACAGAGGTAAAGAGATTTAAACACCCCAGTTTAAGGAGGCAGGCAGGGGTTGGACCACCTGCACAGGACAGGTGAAGCGGAGAGTGTCCGGGGAGATGTGCAGCAGAAGCAGAGGGAACATTTTACTAGATGATAAATGGCAGATTTAGATGATTAAGGATTTGTTGACAAGATTAAAAGACACGTCCGTCAGAGTTCAACAACATTACAGTTTGATTAAATAAAACTTTTTTAAACTACACAAGGGTCATTTTCTCCTCTGATAGTAATCATATTAAACATGTCAAGAAAGAAAGAGTATAAAGAAAATAGTAAATGTGTGTCTAATTAAACTCTTCCTGTGAGCCTTACATCATCCTTTAATATGTTTGGTGTTACAAACTTGAAGAAGCACAGAAAAGATCATCAGACATTAATCTAATCAGTTTTCAGCCTTCATTCGTATTGAAAAGTTGAAATCTTCCCTGCTAGACCCAAGTGCAGCGTTTAACACCGTCGGCCATAACATTTTATTACAGCTATTATTAAATGGAGAGTGCTCTTCACACACTGAGGTTAATTATGAAGCTCCACAGGCTTCTGTGCAAAGACCAGTTCTGTTTACATTATACGTGCTTTAGAAGGCATAGCATAGCACAGGTCAGCTCAGCAACATCTCGACTTTGGCTTGTTTTTTCTGGTTAACGTAATTTAGAATTAAAGTTTAGTGTTCTTAGCATTTAGGATGGCCGTGGCGAGTAACTCAAGTGCTGTAAACATTTCATCAAAAGTTATCTGAGTTGGAAGGGTGGCTGTTAATAAGCCATTCTTAAGGAAGGAGAACAGAGAAAAATAAGGCTGAGGTGTGCCAAATTACACAAGAAATTGACTGGAAAAAGAAATCAGCTGTAATATGTCTTATGGAGTAATGAATCCAAATTTGAAATATGCATGGAAGAGGTCCGAAGAGAGATACAACAGTGAATGTCTATAGCCGTCTTTAACACAGCGTGGATACTCTACCGTGCTTTGAGGCTGGATTTCAGCCAGTGTTGTTGGAGCTCTTATCCAAATTAATCAAATTATGAATGTAGAAAAGTTCCACCAGATTTTGATCGACCATGTAATACCAAGTAATGTCTGATTGGCAGCAACTTTCAGTACGACAATGATCGCAAACATACTGCCATTGTAGTCAAAGTATGCCTGGATGAAACAACGCATCAGTCATGGATTGATCTCTCCAGGGTTCGAACCTCAAGATAATCGAAGCAGTGTGGGATCATCTTGACAGAAAACAAAACAAAAGGCATCCAGCATCCAAAGAAGAGTCTCGGATGTCTTTCAAGAAGCCTGCAGAACTAAGAAATTACAAGAAAGCTTACCTATTAGAGTTTAAGCTGCGTTGAAGAATGAAAGGCAGCTTTAACTGAACAAAAGGGTAAAAAAATCCCACATTGACGGCTAACTCAAGAGACAAAAAGCATTAGAACTCAAGTCATTACCGTACTTAAGGATAAATAAGTTAATTAATTACATTAATGCATAAGCAGAAAATAACCTACAGTAACTGCTTTGCGATATGGAAGTGCAAAAGACAACTGAAAGGGAGGATAGTTTCTATTAAGGGACAGAGGAACGATAAGAAACGATAAGAAATCAAGGAGTGTGGTGTAGATAAGTGAGGAAATCCGATCATTACTACAAATTTAGTTGAAATTTAAATATTTTAACTATGGTGTGTGAGGTGGGCCCCTGGGTGCCTCCTGTGAGGGCTGTCTGTTTTCCACATTCTGCAACGGTAAAATACGACTTAGAGGCGGATATTTGTTTTACCAAATGGACAATTGCTGTTGACAAAACTCGCCTCATGGTTGACTCTGAGAAAAAAACTCTTTCCCACAGAGGGGAATAAACTTATTTGAATATGAGCTTTTTTCCACTAAGGCTTATTTTATGGGGAGATGTACGAAATTATTTACCGGGTTACAAGCAATGATAATATCGGCTGTTGACTCCTCATTTTCATTTTCTGTCTATTGAGAAAACCCAGTGTAAAAGTAGCTAAAAGTAATGAAGAAAAAAACTTTGGTCTGACAAGGAGCAGGCTGCGCAAAACCTACCTTATAGATGTTTTAATAATAATAATATTGTTTTGGGGGGCGCGTTATAGGTTATAAGCATTGAGAAAAAACTGATATCTGATATCTCACTCCTCCTTGACCCGCGGTGTGTGTGTGTGTGTGTGTGTGTGTGTGTGTGTGTGTGTGTGTGTGTGTGTGTGTGTGTGTGTGTGTGTGTGTGTGTGTGAAACAAGATCGCCTGTCACGGCAATTATGGTTTGTTTTTTCAGTCCCTTGTAAAAGGGATTCTCAAAAGGAAAAGTAGTATTCAAAGAAAAGTATTCACTAAGGGATATTTATTCATTTTTACACATACGGGGTAGGCAGCCTGTAGGTTACAAGCGGATAGAAAGTTCTTCTTTTCATCACAAGCTATGGTGTAGCCTAAAAATGCAATTTGTTGCTAGGCAGATCATCTTAAAGGTTTTTTTTACTGCGTCTGTATTATAGGAAAATAAAATACTATTGAAATCTCTACAGGAAGTCACTCTTTATTCCCATTAAGAAATACAGAGAAAATCGTCATAATATTGAAACAGAATTCAGACTATGAGTTTGCGGAAAACTAGCTGCCGCTCTGTCTCTCTATACAGCACAAAATCAGCTGCTGCATCACCGCTGTGCTTCAGGAACCAAACCCCTCCCCTCATGTATATGGAACATGACGCATCAGGTCTGAAAATGACTAGACAATTCCGGAGTATTTCCGGAAGTGTCATAAGGTCCGGATCGAGGCCTTCCTTAGTAAATATGCTGTATTTGAATATGGCATATTCAAAGCCTTCTTCTTTGGGAGAGCAGATCTCATCGGACACAGGAGAGCTGCTGGGCTGCAGAATGAAATCCATCTTGTGTGTCTGAGGCTTAGAAATTGTGAACTCCTCCTCTCTGCTTTTATTCTCCTCCCTCTAAAAACTTTTTTCTTTTTTTTTCCCAACAACAGATGGCGCGCTTCCGGAGGTTTACCCCCCCTCCCTTCTCAGGATGCAATTCGACACGCTTAGCGACAGATGGCGCGCTTCCGGGGTTCGCCCCCCCTTCTCCGGATGTCGGGGGGTTCCCGCCCCCCCCTTCTCCGGATGCAATTCGTCACGGTCATTACTCGCTTCCGGGGGGGAGGGGCGAGGTCAAAAGGTCATGATTAGGGCCATCAATCACTTCGGATTAAATTTTGTCATAAACCGTATGGGAGTATCTCTCTACTTATTCATGATAACAACAATGACAATAATAGAGCTTTGGGTATCAGTGTTAAAAGAGTGCTACAAAGTGCAAAGAAACCATGGAAAGAGAAGACAAAGGATAGCTGAAGCTGCATAAAAGGAAGAGCCAAGCTATTTCACGCCTGAGAAGTTTTAAAATGAGACACTTGAGGCTGTGGGATCAGGTTGAACGGATTTTATTTAAAAAAAAACATCACAAGCACACATAAAACACACACCAAAACAGGACCCCTCTTGGAGAACTTGTCGTAAAAGTAAATTTTTAGTAACCATAAAAAATGAAGGTTTTGTACTAATTCAAAAAAGCTGAGCGCTTGGTGGTGAACTGAATCAAAGGCTAAATACTGTCAAGAAATTAGCATGCAATGAGGGACCTTATTAACCCCGCTAAGACAACTGCCACATCCTGTTGATGTCTTTTTGTGGATCTCATTTTCGAGCTCAGTGCATAACTTAAGGTATACCGTGCAGTTCTCTCACTGCCCCCTGCAGAGCTCAACTCGGCTGAATCAAACAGAATTAGTGATAAAACTGGGACGACACAAGGAACTTTCTATTTGACTGAAGTGGATGAAAAAAGTGGTGCTCTTAAAAGATGTTATAAACTTTGTTTCTGCACAAAGTAAAGTCAACTAAATGTGTGAGTGTGTGTGTGTTTGCACTTTTTTCAGGTCAGAACCAGTTCTAGCTAGAATAAAAGAAAACCACAAGAGGATTATCTTGCCGTCAATCGACAACATCAAGCACGATACCTTTGAGGTGGAGCGCTATGAGAACTCTGGCCATGGCTACAACTGGGAACTGTGGTGCATGTACATTAATCCACCCAAAGAGTGGTGGGAGGAGGGAGACATGTCTGCACCAATAAGGTATGCCAGCTTCTCCCATTTAAACGTGAACACAGATCTCACACTTCTGAGATGTATTTTTTTCCACTTCTTTAAGATTTTCAATAAAACTGCCACCAAGTTCTTTTTTTAGTTTTGGGGAAGATTAGGGGAAAACAAGAAAAAAAGCTCCTGATGGGAAACCAGACTTCATTAAAGCAATAAAAAAATTACAGCCTAAATTAGAGAGTGGTGAAAATAGGATTTTAATTATCTGATTATCACCCATATATTTGTGTTAAATTGGATTTCCTTCCATTCTTTAATTAAAAATAAGAATAAATTGCATGAGTATGCACAAAAATGTTTAGATTTACCCTCCACATAATAGGCTGAAATATAAAGTGTGAAACTTTGCATAGTGGAGATTTGGGTTGTAGAAAAGTACTCCAAAATAAACATCAGATAAAGCCACAAAAAAACACATTCTGGTGTTTGCAAACGCTCAGTGTCACATGATAGTGTGTTTTCCTGGCTGCAGGACGCCTGCCATGATTGGATGCTCCTTTGTGGCCAATCGGGACTACTTTGGAGAACTCGGTCTACTCGACTCAGGCATGGACGTCTACGGAGGGGAGAACATCGAACTAGGCATCAGGGTTTGTGTGTCACCCAGTTTCCTCTTGTTCCTGCTCCCTCTTTACCCCTGTAGGTTTTAAGTGGAGCAGTGGCCACCGTAGCGTGGCACCACTGATGAGGCCCCATTAAGAGTCCTGGAGGACCAGTCCTGTGTGAGCAGCTCACAGCAGGGCAATGGAGATAAATAGGTCACGTAGAGCAGAGCAGGAAGGTTGGAGTTTGTTTCTGTACATTTTGAGAGATTGGAGAGTCTTTTGTTTTTCTGCAAGGTTATTAGATTTTTCCTGAAAAAATAACGTCAAACATTTTCACAACCCGAGTGTGTTGGCTTTTATCCAGCAAGCTAAACAATCAAATATTTTTAGAAAGACAAAAACGGTTGCCTTGTCTTTGAGTTGACTTGGTCATAACTTGAATCTGAAATGGAAAGTTCTTATATCTTGTCATCAAAAATATCAAGATTCCCCCCAAAATTAAGTCTAGATAAGTAAACGTGTACAGATGCAATAAAACAGCTAAAATTCAGCTTCAACGCACCTATAAATATATTACAACTGCTGGAGATGAAGTATTAGCAAAGACATGAATCTAGCCCACAATGTCACATCTCAAGAACCACATTTCTTTCTGTTCCTCTTTTACTACAAAGCAGTGGGACACATATCCAGAGTTGCCCTGCGACAACAACATTTCTACATTTCACTACAACCCTTACAAGAGGATTGTTTGGATGTGTCCAGGGAGAAGGCCCTCATTCAGAGAAACTCTTTCATAACAAGCACTTGAATCAATGACTGTTTGGGTTTTAACAGGATTCTTGGGATAATGAATGTTAAGCGGTAGATATCAGCACCTCTATGGGGCAATTTTGCATGGTTGTTGTCCAACATCTTTTACATGAAATCATAGTACTGCTTATTTATCTTAGAGTGTGGCAGAGAGCAGTAAAATGTTTTTTTTTGGCATACCCTCTGTTGGTTAGCACCCGTGTCCTTGGGTAACAGAAACACATAGGTTATCTTTAAAACCTATGTGCCCATTTTCTGTTTGTAGTGCTCCTTATCTGTGGATGGAACATGTTTCATATTGTTCCCAGTGTGAAGAAAGACTGACGGACCTACTTTTTATCCAGTAGGAATGTTTGTCAGGAGTGAAATAGGTTGCATCTGTGCAATTGTTTGGCGACCTGTCAGTTTGAAGTTTCTGTTACGCTCACATCACTTTGACGTGGGTTCAGATAGCTTGGATATCCATGTCTTCATTATGTTCACAGCAGAAGGCTCGTGGGTTGGACACACTCAGCAGATACTTTATTAGATACACCTTGTCAGTATTAGGTTGGACACTCTTTTGCCTTCAGAGCTGTTTTAATTCTTCATGGCATAGATTCAACAAAGTACTGGAAACATTCCTCAAAGATTGATCGTGGCATGATGGCCTCATGCAGTTGATGCAGATTTGTCAGCTGTGCATTCACGATGGGAATCTCGTGATCTATCTGATTGAGATCCCCTGACTGTGGAGACTTTCCTGTTAGCTCACAAGAGTAGCACCTGATATGGTCCTCTGCTGCTCTAGCCCAAATTCTTCAAGGTTCACGGTTCAAAGTAATGCAAAAGTGGTTTTTAAGAAGAAGTTATCTGTTTTACTGTTGCCTTCTTGTCAGCTCAAAGCAGTCTCTGGTCGGGTCTGGTATCAACAAGATATTTTCACCCAGAGAACTGTCTCTCATTGGATATTTCCTCTTTTTTGGACCATCCCTTGGGATAACCCTAGAGATGGTAATACAGAAATATCCTAGTAGATCAGGAGTTTCCAAAATACTCAGACCAGTCCTTCTGTCAACAACAACCATGCCTAACGTGTCTTAAATCTTCTTTCTTTTCCATTTTGATGCTCAGTTCTTCTGTGAGTACCCTGCCGAGATCCACTTTCTGGGTAAATTATTCATTATGAGAGCAGTTAATCTCCTTTTGAAGCTTGTGGATGTGCACAACAATTCTACCTAACAGTGAGAGGTCAATTCAGGGTCCAGTGGTTTGATCTCACTCACAGTCCTGCATGAATGAATTCACAGCACCATGTCCTGTTCTCATCTGTTCTTCAAGGGGTTTTCCTCTGAAGCCTCTGTGTTTGTTTAAGGGCTGTGTTTTTCTGTGGCTGGGATAGTTCCTAATTGGTCAGTTGCTGGCTTTGCACATTTGTTCTCCAAACCTGCAGAGGATACCTCAGTCTTGACCTGCTGATTTTGATGGCTATCATTGTGAATGAAGTAAGGATTACAGCTAGGTCATTGGATTCCACCACTGATCAACTTAGAGATTGTAGCTACATGATGCCCTTATTTGGGCATGTCCATTTTTCCTGAGGTTGTGTAGAAGCTTTTGGAAAAAGGGATGAGTACCACTGGCTGTTTCCAGAGAGGATCCTGGGAGGAAGTTATCTTGTTCAGCTTCCTATTTCTTCAATAGCAAGTCTGCTAGGTCAAAAAGCTCTTTTTTAAAGTTTTGCATTAAGAGCTGTTTCAGTAGCTCTAGATGCACCATAACATTGTTCTAGCCATTCTGATATCATTTTCAGCTCAGCTGCTGGGTGGTTTGTATGAGGAGATAATTGATTCAACCTTCATGCTCTGAGGTTTCTTTTCTAAACCACTTCACAAGCAGGTGAAGCTCTTCTGCTGCAGTTAATTCTTAAACCTTTAGCACCAAAAATGAATGATGTCCAGTAGTTCTCCACTTTATCATTATACTTTCTTTGACCTCTGTTAATGAGAAGCAACAAAAGGAACGAATCTTGGTCAGGAAGAAGAAATACTCTTGTACACATTTAAGGCTATTCATCATCTCTCTCCTCCATATCTCTCTGATCTGGTTCAGATCACTGCCCCATCTCGATGTCTTAGATCTTCTTCTTCCCTTTCTCTCTCCGTCCCTTCCCCCCGTCTTGCCACCATGGGGAGCAGGGCTTTCAGCTGCTCTGCTCCACGACTCTGGAATTCCCTACCTCCTGATTTAAGAAATATCTCTTCCATCTCTCTCTTTAAGTCCCAACTCAAAACTCACTTGTTGTCTTATGCTTTTATGATTGTGTAAACTGCTTGCTTTTATGCTTCTTTTTTTATTCTGTTGTTGTGTAGCTCTTGGGGCTATGCTAGCATTCATGTCTTATTGTTCTGGCCCGCTGTCCTACATCAAAGCTGGGAAATAGCATGGTGAACTGTAGAAGATGTTTTGGCCACATCTTCAAGCATGACTTGTGCTTCTGACCGTCTCTTCTTGTTGATCTTTAATGACATGCCTGGAATCATCATGGTGTATTCGCTGACTGGGAGAGTGCTCTGGATGATACGTTGTCACAGCAAACAATATAAGTAAAAAAACATGCATTTATGTATGTATACTCACAGTTGGAGCTTAAAAGTTAACCCAGTGCTGAAGTGCCGAAAACCTCAGCTCCTCTTGATGCCCCTTAAGGTTGGCTAGAAAAAAATGAATAAAAGCAACAATTAGATATTTTTTATATAACAGAAAACAAGAAGAAAAACCGAGAAGGACTTCTAAATGTACAGATTTAGCTTTCATTAGTTCCAGCACAAAGAAAACACGTCCTTCCAGGTGCTCTATGCTCCAGCTGTTAGCTGTAATTGACTTTATAAATCAGGACATCGCGGCGACTGTGCATCTGCCTATTTATATTTCCTGCTGCCCAGCAGCCAGCAGTATATTATTGTGAGCTTTAATTCATACTCCTACTACCCACAGGTGTGGCTGTGTGGAGGCAGTATGGAGGTGCTGCCTTGCTCCAGAGTGGCTCATATTGCACGAATGAAGAAACCTTACCACAGTAACATAGCTTTCCACACACGCCTTAATGCCCTGCGTGTGGCAGAGGTCTGGATGGATGAGTACAAGTCCAATGTCTACCTGGCCTGGAACATCCCCATGGAGGTGAGAACGGCATTTTTCTGCACCAAGACCTCTCTTAGAGAGGATGCTGTCAGTCATGCTTGTCTGTTTGTGACTATCAGATGTCCATGTTCAGAGCCAAACAGTTTTTCTTTTGGTTCCACAATTTATGTAGAGACTTTAGGCATAATAACTTCCTTTGCTCTTGCAGAACCACGGTATTGATTACGGAGACATATCACAGAGGGTTGCACTGAGGAAGAGTCTGCAATGTAAGAGCTTTCACTGGTACCTAGACAACGTTTACCCAGAGATGAAGAGGTACAACGATACGCTGTTCTACGGTGAGGTGAGCCATGAAGGACAAAGACACAGGAAAAAGTAAGTTTGTAGATGTAAGATCTGATGTACAAATTAAACCACTGAAATTAAATAAATGATACTTACACAAAGTCCTAAGAAACTTGTATCTCCTCCACAGACCAAAATATAACAAGAAAGCAGGGACTCAGACAGCATGTACATCCACATCTTCTCAGCTGTTAATAGAAAATAAATGAGATTTAGAACTTTGTCTGATCCACACTGACACATCCTTGTTTTTAGCCTTTATACATTTTTAATCGGTAATTATTTTGGGGAATATTCATATTTTATGAATTAAGTCTGACTCTTTTTTTTTGTGTATTTAAGGTCCGCAATTCTAAAGCAAGCCACCTGTGTATGGATCAGGGTGTGAAGGAGAACCACACAGCCACCCTGCACCCATGCCATGGGTGGGGTCCTCAGGTACAACACTCTTCCTCACCACCATACTAAAGAGTATACTCCATCTTTTTCCAGTTGCTTTGCTTTCTCATGAAAACATACAGTGAGCTTCTCCGGTGATGTGATTTGCAGCTGTGTCTCAATCACAGGCTCAGCTGAAATCCTCCAAGGAGCGAGTTCTGCTGTCAGAATAAAATTGTGTCTTGCACTTTTTGTGTTGAAGCCCTGAGTCAGCCAGTGTCAGCTCTTCATCCCTTCAGCCCTAAGGGCCTCTCTTTTTAGCTCACAGTGGTAAACAGGTGCTTTAGGCAGAAAGTCAAGGCTTCAGTGGTAAAATGCTAAAGGAGCTAAAATTTCAATTCAATTCTGGAAAAATGAGTGCCGCTGATAGGTTTGTAGCTTGAACCCATCCGCTGGAACGTTAAAGGCAATATAATTACACTGCAAAGCAAGACACGAAGTAGGCAAGCTTCATGTTACTCGTGCACGGGAGAGAACCGGACAATCGCCGTTCCTTCGCTTGGCCCCAGTTGCTCTCGTCCGTCCTCCCGTACCACTGTCCTTTTATTGAGGTTACATGAATATGCATAAGTTCGTTAACATATGACGTCTACATACACACAAAGAGTAATAAATTCAAATTCAAATTTTATTTGTCACATACACAGTCATACACAGTACGATATGTAGTGAAATGCTTGGACAACTGCTCGTGACCTAAAGAAAACAAAAAAGGAAAGGCTATGAATAAGGTAGGAAATAAATATGAAAAATTAAAAAGGGGTAAATTTAACTAGGAAGGAATAAAATATAAATTAAGGTTAAAAATGAAATAACTGTACAACACAAATTAGAATGAAGGGTAAATTTAACTGGGAAGAATAAGATAAAATATATAAATTAAAGTTGAAAATAAAATAACTGTACAACAAAATACACCAATACACAGTATAGAACTATATAAGAATGTATGAAGAAATCTAAATATAAATAAATATATACACAATAACAGCAGCTGTACAAGTATTAACCGGAAATGAAGAATATAGTGACCAGTGTTGTGCAAAAACAAAGTCCAGAAAGTCCAGTGTGTGTGTAAGAACTGTATGTGTGGGTCAGTACTGTGTGGTGGTGTGATTGAGAGACCGTATCGCCTGCGGGAAGAAGCTCCTCCTCAGTCTCTCTGTGTTGGTCTTCAGGGAGCGGAATCGCTTTCCTGACCTCAACAGAGAGAACAGTCTGTTGTTGGGATGGCTGAGGTCCTTCACGATCTTCCTGGCCTTGGTCCAGCACCGCCTGCTGTAGATTGAGTGCAGGTCAGGGAGCTCGGAGCGGATGGTGCGCTCAGCTGACCGCACAACCCTCTGTAGAGCTCGTCTGTCCTGCATGGTGCTGTTCCCGAACCAGGTTAAGATGTTTCCCGCCAGGATGCTCTCTATGGTGCACGAGTAAAAGTTCCTGAGCACTTTGGAGGGCAGTTGGAAGTCTCTCAAGCGTCTGAGGTGGTAGAGACGCTGACGGGCCTTTTTCACCACGGTGTTGATGTGACAGGACCATGACAGTTCCTGCGTGATGTGAACTCCGAGGTATTTGAAGCTGTCCACTCTCTCCACTGGGCACTCGTTGATGACGGGGGTCTGGTAGTTCCTCTCCTGCTTAGTGCTGAAGTCCACTATCAGCTCCTTTGTCTTACTGACGTTTAGAAGGAGGTTGTTCCTCTGGCACCAGTTCTCCAGATTCCTAATCTCCTTCAGGTAGGCCGTCTCGTTGTTATCAGAGATCAGGCCCACCACGACGGTGTCGTCAGCAAACTTGATGATGGTGGTGGAGCTGGTAGTGGCCACACAGTCATATGTGTACAAAGAGTACAGCAGGGGGCTCAGAACACACCCCTGGGGGGCTCCAGTGCTGAGAGTGGTGGAGGCTGAGACATGTCCGCCCATCCTTACTGCGTGCGTGTGTGTGTGTGTGTGTGTGTGTGTGTGTGTGTGTGTGTGTGTGTGTGTGTGTGTGTGTGTGTGTGTGGACTGCTGATCAAAGGGTCAAACATCCTTGGTCAGGAAGAGGGTAGCCTCCCCCTCACCCTAGATGGTTCATCCTAGATAACACGGTGAGGAAGTCCTGCAGTTCATCTAAACAAAGACTAGACTAGAACAGACGCAACTACGTTAATCCTACCATAAAACAATAAAACACGGTATGACCTCTCATGCTCCCAAAGTGCTGTCTAATACACACACAGTTTGCAGACTATCAAGGATCAAAACCTCTACCAATCTACAATTAATTACAAAACTCTAAGCATATATAAGTAAATATTTCTAAGCATAAATGACAATCAACAATACAAATCTAACAGCCGCATCACACTTTCTTCACAAGACATGCTTCAGTTGCATTTTTTAAAGTTATCCTTTTGATGGAACAAAAAGTCTTCAGTTTTTATTAGACCACCAGTTTTTCACACTTGCACTTCCACGGAGATAAAAGCGACCCCATGGTGTCTTAGCGTGGGTTCTCTCCAGGTAGTCCGGCTTCCTCCCACAGTCCGATGACATGCACGTTAGGTTAAATGGTGACTGGCTGTAGGTGTGTATGCAAAACAGATAAAGCACATAAGTGCATAAAATAAAGTGCGATATGAATATCTGTGAAAAGATGAATGTAACTTGTAGTGGTCAAAGATACTAGAAAAACATTTTAATAAATACTCTGTTCTTAAGAAGAAGCAGTGACATCTAGGGACCACAAGTGGGATTTTTTAAGATTTTGAGTCCAAACGCTGTTAAATCACCTAACTTTTGTATGATGTACTGCAAACAGGATGCAGTTACTCTGCAAAAAGACCCAAACTGGGCTGACTGGGTGGTTGATGGAAAGCTTTATCTTTATATCTTTTGCAAGGCATTGCAACCACTATTCATGCTTTGTTAGGAACAGAATGCGATATAAACAATTTCCCAATCAGTCTTTATCGTCAGCACACTCAAAGCCTCAGAGCTAGATGCAACCAAAGGAACTGTTTTATCTGCACTGCTAAAGTGGAAATTACTATTAATCTGAACGAAAAAGCTGAAGTGAAAGACACAAAGGTTAGAAAACAGAGCGGGAAGAATCTGACTCACTTCTGCTTTTTCTTTCTGTCAAGTTGAGAAAACTGCAGAATTTGGTGTTTATAAAATGTTAGGGCTATATGTGGGTTAGAACTCTGCTGAAACAACACTGTGATTAGCAGTGATGTACAGGAAAATCTTTGTGTTTAGCACTCAGTGAAGAACAAAGACATGTTTTGCCTCTCAGCAGTATTGGGAACAACACCATCCTCTTGTTCAAAGCAGCAAAAAAAAAACCCAACAGCTTGCATAATCAAGGAAAATTCCTGCCAGGTTACCTTCAACTTGTACATCATCACATACTTATTTCATCGTTAGCTAATAAAGAGAAGAGTATTCACTCAGCCAGTTCAGTAACTTTCCGTTTACTGTATGTGTGACGTATCTGTTTTCCTCTTAGTTAGGACGCTACACTAAAGAAGGTCAGCTGTTTCTGGGACCCCTAGGCAGCACTGGTGAGGACACTCGTTGTGTGGTGTACGATCAGATGAGCAACTTTCCTCAGCTCCTCAATTGTGAAAAGGTGACCAACGTGAAACAGAAGACATGGCATTTCTCTCAGGTCAGAAGTGTAAAGAAATCTCTTTTTCAATGATATAACTGAGTGTTTATAAGAGAAACTAAAATTTACTGGCATAGAGTTGAGAGGAAAAGTATCTATATGTCAGATTTTAAAAGGGACCTATTGAGCTCATGTCTGGGTCCATTCTTTTTTCTCTTGGACTCTAATATGAGAGTAGCTTTGCATGAATCTTCATTTCTCTCATACTCAGCATTGCTGCAGCCCCGTAGTTCATGCTTTATCTGACAGAACCGCCTTTATATTCCGAATACCTCCGTTGAAGCCACCTTTCTTTGTGTTAAAACCCTCACAAACAGAAGGTTTTAACACCGGGGCCAGTAGGACTTCACAGATAGATCTGTCTGTTTGTGATGACTATATTAGGATATCATCTCTGCTATTACTGAAATCAAAGCAGTCTGGTTAACGGGGATTATTTGCACATAAATTGAGACTTTGGCTATGATTAATATGAACAATAACTGTTGTAAAATTATATTTATGCTAGAAAATAAGGGGTCCTCTTAAGACAACTAAACCCAGACTGCTTAAAGGGTAACAAGCGACTCAATATACCTTTTACTTTGGCATTGATTCTCTTTTTCTTTTAATGTGAAAAACCTTTTGTAAGTCAATTTTCTGTTGGTCTTTTAGTTCTGTTTGGGTAACCTTTAAAAACTAAAGAGTTACAGCCTGTAGCACGGGAAGAGGAGAGCTTGAACAGTGATGCTGCAGACCTTCTGCCACATCGATTCTTTGTCACACAGCAGGACAAGCAGTGAAGAGTCCTGCAGACGTAGAAGTCTTAGGGAAATAGGGAGACCTTACTTATTTTATATAGATGTAAGGTAAAAAGTTAGTGCCATTTGTTTAAGAAAGAGGTTGCAACAGTTCACATAAGGCCCGGTCTGGTTACATACTGTTCTGTCACCATCACGCATTGTTCACAGACCATCTGTGAAATCTGTTAAAACCAAAGTATTGTATCTCCTTCTGCCTTGCAGAACGAATCGATCATAAATCGGGCTACTGGACGCTGTCTGGAGGTGGTGCCGGCTAATGTTTACTCCGGCCACCTGCTGGTCCTGCAGCCCTGCTCGGGGCAGAGGTGGACCATCAAGAACACTATGAAGCAGTGATCGCCTGGCCAGTTTCATTGGGACCAATTACAAAGGCTATTTCCAAGAGCTGTCACCTGACGTTACCTTGGCCAGTGGACAATCAATGATGCGGGGGCTCCTTAGCTTTTGAAATAAGACTCAAAAATAGATGGCTTTAAGGAGACGAGTGATGAGGTGGTTTGGAAACAATTGATGTTTTTTTGTTTTTGTTAGTTTTTTTTTAAAAACATGGACATTCAACGTGGTGAAAGTTTAGCATGAGGACCATTTCTCTATATGAATTTTACAAACTTTCAATGTGATGTTGCCATAATTCCTGTGTGCCACTTCTTTACAGTGTTTAAGTTTTAGTAGACATTTAATCGACCAAAAGCGTGTTCTTTCTTATGTGAAGGGGAAAAAAAGTTTCCATCTTCCATCAGTCTTTCTGCAATATTTCATTCATTTTGTGCCACGGACCGGCCCTAAATAACTAAAATGTGTTCATAACACACGGGAAAAGACACAGGGGAACTGAGGTAACGATAAAAACAATAAATATGAACGATAAAACGAAGAAAAAAACCCCCGGTAAACCATAAATTGCACACCTGAACCTCAACACTCGCGGCCCGGTACCAAACGACTCACGGACCGGTACCAGTGCATGGCTCGGGGGTTGGGGACCGCTGGTCTATGGTACTTAGAAATTAAGGAATGGCTACTCGTGACAGGAGAAAATTTTACACAGTTTAGCAAAAATGCCTGAAAAGTGATTCTTATGTTTTTCAGAAAATTCAAATCCTTGTAAATATTTATAATTTGAAGAAAAATATGCTAAAAATATTACTTGGTGTACTTTTTTTTTCAAATCACCCCAACAAGGACTCTGGGCTAAATCTCACTTCTATGTTTTATGGATTCTGACTTTTATTGCTATTTTTCCACCAAGCATTCTGTAGCATCAGATGCAATATATCTCGTAGCATGAAGTACTGTAAGCAGTTGGGTACAAAGTTTCTTTGCGCTAAGTTAATTTATTTGGTTAACTGCTGTGTGCCATAACTACTGAAAACCTAGTCAAACATAGGAAGCACTTTTTTGGACAAAGGGTTGGAACATGAACGAGAGAGGAGGATTGAATCAGGAATGCACAAAAGTACCAATAGTGGAAATGCAGGAGGCCTTAAAGGCTGAAATTATTAACGTACTGAGATGTATATGATGTCATATATTAAATTGCATAAGTGTGATCAGCTGGATTTTTGCTCCCAAGATTGTCTTCCAATAAACAACTGGTTTCCTGGGTTGTGCTTTGTTACTGTGTTTTAGGATACATCTGCAGTCTTTAAATTTGTCATACTTTAATTAGTATGCTTATTTTTTTCAGTTTAATTTTATTTTCAAGCTTGTTTGTAATTTTTTGCTGCTAAACTCATGCTTTATTTTGCTTTTCTGGACTATAAATAAGGTAGAGACAGCAAAGATGAGCTACCATGCTGGCCTGCTCTCCTTTTAACTGCTCCATCCATTTTCATGGTTGTGGTCAAAATATTTTCGGCATGCTGTGAGATTAGTCCTCAAAATCATCCCCCAAAATAGACTACTTCAAAAGAGATTTCACCCTCAGCTTCCAGCTGCATGGCATCTGCTGTAACTTACACCAACTCGACTTAAGAGTACTTTCATCACATTTTTTATAAAAGCGCTTCTACACAATATTACCCAGCCACAAATAAAGCAGCCAGGTGGCCGAACATTAAAGGGACTGTTCTATAAATGACAAGTTATGGGTTCAATCCTGAAGCAACCATATGTCCTGTAAATAGTGTCCTTGAATCAGACACTGACCTCCTACTGCTTACTCTCGCTAAACTGCTCTGGATGAAGCATCAGCTTAAATGCTTAAGATGTAAATAAAACAGGAGGAGACTGCTGGGAGCACAAGGGCCTGTTTCTAGCAGAGAGGGGGAGAGAGGAGTGAGGCGGCTCTGAGGGACAGAGCCTGCATGCTAACATAACACTGAATGCTGATCAGACTCTTAACGAAGAGACTGCTCATCGTTCTCTGGCGTGAAATAGGATTACCATATGTTGGTTAAAGTCCTGCTAAATGTAAGCCAGCAGTAAATGCTAACAAGGACAAACTGATCAAATAAACTCACTGCGTTACTTAGATAAGGTTGTATTTATGGGGATGGAAATTTGTATAATTTGTAGATTTTAGCATGTAAAAAAATGGAGCTATTTTTAAAGGATGACAAAAAATCTAGAAAATGAATGTAATTCATTGACATTATTGTATCATAGTTTGCATTGTTCTGACCAGCAGTGTCCTGCAGCTCCCTGTGAGCACTTAATGAAAGAGGTTATGGTTTAATGTCAGAGCAGAGAACTCACAGTTGTCAAATATGATTTTGCTCTAATATGCACCATGTGGCGCTGTATGTTTTCTGTGATTGGAGGGTAGTGTCACTGCAGCTGTCACCCCAGCCTGCTCTCTGCTCTGCCTCGGGAAAAAAGCAGCAGAGATACAGATGTAATTACTTGACAGAACAGCAACACTGTATGAAAATGTGACAATTTCATAAAACCCACTGCAGCAAGGGTAACAGATGATACAACACACAATACTGTGCACAACTCTTTAGGCACAGATGTTGGCAGCGAAGCATGGTGAAGCATCCCGCTGTTTTAGTTTTTGTTGTTTTGGGGGTTTTTTTGCAGAGAGCATGTCAAAACTAGAGACTAGAACTACAATTAGATCTTTTATCATGCAAAATAATCAGATCGCTTAAGTTCATTCTGTAGCGTGACAATGACCCCAAACAGAGCCAGAGTAATAGCTTCAGAACATGTACTGAATGTGCTTTATTAAAGGGTTTTTATCAGACTGTGATTTACGTTTACTTCACCTTATGTGTTCATTGTTGAGTAAAAGCTATTGATACCAATTATTTTTATACTATATCCTCACTTCACAGTGAGAATCAAAATCTGTTTCTTCTTTCTTTTGTACTAAACATGTTCTCACACTCTGGAGCCATTTTGGTAACATCTCCAGGCACTTATTTGTCCAATTATTTTTAAGCTATATCTATATTAACTTTAATTTCAGTGATCATAAAAGTTATATACTAGAATAAAAACAGTTTTAAAGTTTTAGAATAGAATAGGATAAACCTTTAATACTGCACAGATGAGAAATTTGGGTGTTACCCAGCTCTTATGGCAAGGGGAATATAAAATATAAAATTGAAAAATTTATAAATTATAAAATTTGCTGACTTTGCACCAAAATGGCTCCAGAGTGTGAGAACATGTTTAGTACAAAAGAAAGAAGAAACAGATTTTGGTTCTCACTGTGAAGTGAGGATATAGTATAAAAATAATTGGTATCAATAGCTTTTACTTTTACTTTTACTGTTAGCGCCGGTGTCCTTCTATTATAGTGATACTAAACAAGGCAGGAAATTATATTTTTATTCTACAAAATGAAATGAATGTATCTACTCTGCAGAAGTGTTTGTGAATTTCAACAGATCGATTAGCTTGCTGCATTATATGTATGAACTGCATTTTTATCAGTTGCAGTTTCACCATCTCAGTGCCTAATGCTTCCCTCTTGTGGTGTCATGGTGGTTAGAAATAAATATGATATGTTATATGAAGTATATAATAAAAGCAAAGGCTTCACGTAAAGAGGGATTGGGACAGCTTTTAAGCAGGGTGACCTGCAGTATCCCACTGATTAACAGCCTCAACTGACACGTTCATGATGACTTTTGCTTTGTTCCCATTCCTCAGATCGATTTTCCCTTTATAAGGTTTGCTAAACCAGATGCTATATTTATGCTAAAAGTGGCCATAAAGAGTAAGGTCAGAAGGAGGAAAGGTAATACAGCAATGAAGAATAAAGGCAAAGTCAAAGACCGATTCCAGCTTTAAAAGCTATCTATGTATTTTTTTGTACATAGATTTATATGAAAAAGATGATCTGATTTCTAGCAGCAAAGGGCACATGCAAAAAAGCATTGGCAGGATAAATTCAGTTAAAGGGGAAAATCAGTGCAAAGGTACAGAAAAATACTTATATTAGTTTGGAAATCAACAAGCAAAGAAATCCAGATAGATGTGATTTTTCCCATTCAATAGTACTTTTAATGTTCATAATTAAAAATGCTTTTGATTAATTTTGTCAGTAGGAGTAAAAGTTTGATGATTTTTTTCTCAGTGTTACTGCTCCATTAATAATAAGTGTTTAATAATTAATAATAAGTGAATCCAAGTTTTACCCCAATGTTTCCACCATTCCTCTCACCTAACCCTCATTTCCTCTTCAGGCCTTGCCTTTCAACCACACACACCCTCTACAGCAAATTAACAATATCTGAAAGTCATGTCCTTAAGAAATAAGAGGGGAAAATCGAGTTAAGACCCAACACAGGACCTGAAAGGTGCATCTAGCCCTTCAGCTGATTCATCTACCGTTTGCTGAACCCTTGTCAGAAATTGTTAGAAGAAGAAGAAGCTATTCTTAAGGATGGGAAACTCTTGATTGATGGAATCTTGAATATAGAAAAGTAACAATGGATTTTAATCCACAATGTAATGCCATTGGGAAAGCATGTGATTGGCAAATGCATCATTTTTCAGGATAGCAATGATCCCCAAAATACTGTCAGTACAGTAAAAGCATACCTGGATAGAAAAACATACAATAGAACAGCATCAGTCATGGCTTGGCCTCCCCAGAGCCCAGACCTCAATATTACTGAAGCAGTGTGGGATCATTGTGACACGAGAACGGAACAAAAGGCGGACAACACCCAAAGACGTGCTCTGAATATCCTTCAAGAAGCCTGGAAAACTGTTCCTGTGGAAATGACAAGAAAACTAGAACTGAAGAATAACAGTTACAATGCCAAATATTGACTTTCAAGCTTGTTATATTGTTATAAACTCTATTTTACGTATATTTCCATTTATGTTTGCACATGTTCAATAAAATCATTGCTCCTGAGGCAACGAGGAATGGCTAAAGATTTCTGCCACTACTCCATAACAAACATCAACTAAAAGTGTTTGATAAATGCATTCTATTTGCTTTTTTAAAAATCACAAAGTGAGAGATTTTTTTTCAATTTAAGTGAGCATTATGTTAATGTTTTAAATGTCATGGCATAGGATCAGATCGCTTCAAAGTAAATTATATTTTGAAATGTACAATCCCTTAAACACTGTGTCCTGATCTTGAACTAATAACTACTGAGATCTCAAGTCTACTGCATAATAAGACAAACAGCACCATTTAGAAAATTTCTTTTTATTGCAAGTATTCTTAATGCTTTGATGTTTTGTACAGATTTTCATATTTACAGTGATAATTAGTATTCGTCTAATAAATAATACAACTGAAAGTCATTCTCTAGCCTACATGTTTAAATATTGCACGTGCAAAGTATGTATAATATGTGCTTGTCCAATAGATATGCTGTCTTAGCAGCTATTTACAATGTTACATAAGAAACAAATGTGGGATCCAACCACCATGCTACTAAAGAGACACTGTGCGTTTCCCCTCCAAAGCAAACCCTCCACTTCAGTGATGGAGTCATGCAATTATTCTACTGGGGTGAAGACAGTTTAATTACAGCATCACTGCAATAACAGTATCCATCCAAAAAAAAAAAAACATCAAATAAAATTTTAATTATTTCTAAATAAGAAATTCGTGATAAAACAGTTTTCCAATTAACCACTACATAACAGTAGTGTCTAGTTCTTATTTGGTAGGAAATGTCCACCAGTGCTGTAACGTTTTCAAAAATAATAGTAAAAGAAAAAAAGCATTTTGATGAAAAACTAAACCAGCGTGACCTACTGTACAAGTTTGTTTAGGCTGCTTTTGCAGCAGTGCTCTTTATAAAGTCTCCAGGGTGTGATAGTAATAAATCATCTGTGAATGAAACCTTTTACACGTTTAAAATCACTTTGTCTGCCATAGGCAAGAAATCTGTTCCTATAAATACACCGTTTAATTATGTGTTCGCATTGCAACTGCTGCTCTGCCAGAAGTGTAGGTAGAGCAAAGTCAACCTATACATTATACATATCCTCATATTTGAACATTCAATATCAATATATTTTCCACATATTGTGAATATAACGCTGAGTGTGCAGAGAGGGAGAAACACGCAAACACCGTGACGAGACAAGAGCACGGGCAGTGTGATGTTACTTCACCTCTAGATGGCACTATTGCACAACCTACAACCTTCTGCATCGTTTCACTGGAATGGATGACAAGTACAGTGCAAAAACAATAACAGGAACAAACTGAGTCCGATATGATATACATATTTATGCCAAAAAAAAATGCCCGTTTGATCTTGTGTTTCCATGTAGGAACAGGGAAAAATGTCTATATTGTGTTGTCTGGTTCACCTCGGCAGAGTTCTATGGCTTTGGCAGGAGGGTTGAGAGGAAACAGAAAGGGCCTTTACCGCCTGCACCTGGCATGTTTGTGATGAAGCAGCTGCCTCTACTCCTGCTGAGCCTCCTCCCTGTACCTCTGAACCCGAGTGAGCAGAGAGCACCGACGGTCATGCACACACACAGATACTGTACACTTCAACAGACACTGGAGATACAAATGATGGGCCATTTGCTAAACCTGCAGCACACACTGCTTTCTATGTGAAAGAACCATTCTGTGAGAAAAACTCTACTGCTCATTTGATCTATGACCTCTGAAAAACAGTTCATGATTTCCATTACTATTCAATTATAAAAAAAAAAAAAGTACATTCCCTGGGTTATACAGCACTGATATGCAAAGCTTAATTGTATATCTGTAACTCTAGAACTGCAGTATTTATAGTTTTCTTAGTTTAATATTTCAATTTCATATTCTTCTTCTAAGTATAAAATCCCTTTTGTTATATTTGTCTCATTAATTTAACTGAAATACACTGAAAATTGCTCACAAATTAAGGTTTATGTGTCAATACAAATGCAGGTTTTATTGCTGGGAGCTTCCCGTGATGCACTGACTATTTCTTCTTCCATGACACTAATGTTTTGTCTTTGCTTCATCATTTATGTACTGTACTGTATCCCCAGTTTTCCAGCGAGGGCTGCGTACATTTTGATTGCATTAACGTTTTTATCCAGCCTTTATGTGCAAGCTTGAGCTGCAAAATTCAAATGTAGTTACTGACAGGCCAAAGTGCAACAGGGAAGAGATTAAATGGGATCAAAGGGAGTGGCATTATAAATTCCTTCCTTCCTGAGATTCAAATCCTCCAATCAAAACGGTGCCAGCAATGCAAAGACAGATTTCTTTAAAAGATTGGACACAATAACAAAGTCAGTCGTTTATTTATTAAAGCACTGTTAATAATTTTAGTTGCTGCTATTTCAAATAAATGTTTGGTACAACAAATTTCTCCGTGTTCTGTCTCAGGCTTTATTCGGGCCCTGGTACTAGAGCTATGGTCTGTTCTTGAGTGCAGCAGTGACGACATCAGAGTGGTCCGTCCCAAACCAACTCCCATTGACCCCACAGATAGGAGTTGCATTAAGGTATTGTATGTATGTGCGTGCGTGTGTGTGTGAGAGAGAGAGGGAGAAGGAGAAACTTCCTGGAGCCCACAATGCCCCAATTTTTAGATATCTACATAATAGTACAGACACAGATCTCTTAGAAGTTTTGCTTTTCCATCATGTTTTTAGCTCACTGGTTACAAAGGTGTTTAAATTGATTAAAATTAAATTGATTCCAATTATTATTAACCCAGGACTCAGAATAGTGGTCCATGTGTTGCTGTGATACCAGCAGCCATGTAGAAAATTCACTTGTGAATATTCATATTTAAGAAACTGGCAATAGTGATTTTGTTAACAAGAAAGGCTTTTTGCTGATTGGTTTATGGGTGTCTGGGCAAATAAGCCTTACTTTCATAAGACTGCATTTTTAGTTATGTTTTTGGCAGAATTTCTCTCAGGAAAGCTTCAACAAGCTCCAGCGTGAGCCTGTCTGTGTGTGTCTGATGCTTGGCCTCTGACAGCAGCCAAGTCATCTCTCTCAGAGAGACTAGCCAAGTGAATACGGACAGCCAGTGATGTGTAAACTGTGTCCTGCCACAGGCGACTTTAAAGTCTGCCTTATCAGTGGGTTATACATATATGCTGAGGTCAAAGGAAAACTAAATATACACACACCAGCACTTTGGTGAATTAACTCGAGTCTTTGCTTTAATCTGTGCTAAGTACAGTAGGAGGTTTGGTAGTACATATGAAGATAAGTTCACACATGCACAGAAACATCAGAAGACACATGAAAGTATAGATATTTCTATTTTAGAAAAAAAAATCCATCGTATCTTGTTTTTTTCTTTACGTTTCTTTGAAGCTGTTTAATATAATCTAAGTTGTAGCTCGTTTGTGCAAGTGTCTCTCTTTTTTTCCTTTGATGCTTTTGATGATATGTTTTCCCTGTTCTACCAGACCCAGTGAAAAATGCAGGGAGCTTTCCTGTAGTTTAATATTCTTCAGGCTGCAATAGGTTTCTGCTCAACCACTCTGCTCAGAATATATGTCTTATTCAGTTTTGAGAGTGTGGTAAACCATGTTTTATCTTTGCAATCATAAATTCTTTTTACATTTTGTTTTGCTTTGAATACTACAGATATTATTTGTCATATTATCGGTAGTGTTTGTAGTTGAATAGTGTTATATTATTATTATGTGTTAGGATTTGATCAATCCATGACGTGCACAAATGCATTCACAATGGTCTTTAAAAGCAAATACATTTTTTCTCTCTAACAGCTGCTGTATTTACTTTCCTCTTCAGTCCTTCCTGTACTTGGTCAACCTCCTCTCCTCTTCCCAGTCGGTGTGGCAACTGCTGGGCCGACAGTCTTTGGCCAACAAAAGCGAATACACCCTGAGGGAGATGCCAACCTCCATACCTGTAAGTGTTTTTCTTCTTCTTCTTTTCCACACACTGCAGTTTTTTTTTGTCATCCATCTGAGGGCATGTTTGCACTTTTTATTTGGCCTCCAAACACCACCCACCCATTTGTTTTACTTCAAACGCATTCAAATAAACCCTCTCACACTGAGACTGATATACGTTCTCCACCTTACCCATTGTAAATTTCCACACAGTTTTCGTTTTGCACCCTATCCGGTGCATTCTTGTTCAAAGCCTCTCATTTTACTCCACAGGATTTGATTGACAGACTGATTGCCGTGAATTCGGATGGGAAGATTCATTCTCTCTTCCACTACGAAGAGAGTCACACATTCGGCCTAAGGTGGGATTCATTATTTTTTTCATATTACTTAACATCAGTGGGGAAGTAGACGATATCAGATTATCACCTGGTGACTGCACACACACTTCAGCCTCTGGCAATAGGAGACTGGCATGGTGACGTAATCGGCCTTAAAATGCGGCCTTTAAGGCTGCAGACCCTGAATTGGGATACAGCCTCTGAATCGCTGCATCTTGTAGCTGTGTCGTCTTAAATTGGTCATGTGATTTTGACGCGCCGGCGCGTCCGGCAACCCCAGAGGTTTAACTTAATATTTAAGTGTCTCTTGGTTTTAGACTAGTTGTTTAGTCTAATTTGATGTTTTAAACCAGAAAAGGAAGAAGAGGGCTTAGAATTACAGGTAAGAACTGCTCAGTGGTATGTGATAAACTGTAAATGTAAAGCTTACAGGTCAGTCCTCATGTTTTTAAATCAGATTTTGAGTCTGTACATGGCACATTATGCTTTTGCATGTTGTGAAATGTGCTGCAAAACAAACTGAGGTAAACTAACTGGTTTACTGTGATGGATTTAAAGTGCGTGTGACTGGTGCGCAGTGGCTGTGGTGCTCACGGTCAGAGTTCAGTCACAAAGAGGGTAACAGAGATGAATTTAAAGTTAAGGTGATGGTGCTTAGATTCATTCACAGACTGAAACCTTCACACCAACTTTATCCTGTGTCTCTTAGTTTTAGACTAGTTGTTTAGTCTATTTTGATGTTTTAAACCATATCACAGGGTTTTTACTTCACCATTTACGGGGTTTTAACAAGCAAACAAAAGACAGATCGTGATGTTTGAAAATGTTTTGGAAATATTCTTTAAAGATTAGATGTAAAATACGCAGAGGATAAATTCAATTGGTTTATTAGTTTATTACATAAGTTGAAAAAAAGTTAAACAAGTAAATAAAGAAACAACGTAAAAGAAAAGTAAACAAAACAAATCGGTAAATAAAGGAAAATGGTAATAAGAAGGGGAAAAAAAAGAAAAGAGAAAACCCCAACAATCCCCTCTGAGCAAGCACTAGGCGACAGTGGGGAAGAAAAACTGCCTTTAAACGGGCAGAAACTTCCGGCAGAACCAGGCTCACGAGGGGCAGTCAACTGCCGGGACTGGTTGGGGTGAAAAAAGATGAAGGAGAGAGGGAAGAAGTGTTAGGAGAGAAGGGGAGAGGAGAGGTGAAAATTAAGATGGAACAGAGGTGGAGGGAGACGAGGTGACGTCAGCAGTAGAAAAAATAGAAAGAGTAGAAAAAGCAGGAGTGTCCCTCCTCCAGAAGAAGCGGAAACGTTTTTTCTTCTTTTCCATGAGCTTTTCCACGACCACTTTTTTCTCTAGGATGAGGGTTCTCAACTGATCGGTTGTTTCTTCAACTTCCTTCTCAAGTTTCTGGCATCTTTGCTCCATTTCTTTTAATAGATTGCACTTGTCTGTATTTTGCTGTTGTTTTTCCTTGTGCATCTTTTCTAACTGCTCATTTCTTCTTGTGATTTCTTGAAGCTTACGCTGCAGGTCTTCATTTATTTTCTCTTGTTGCTGCTTTTGTGCAAGCATTTCAGCGTTTTCACACTTCAAGTTGTCTGAGTTCAACAACATCTCATTAATGACCTCTGAGTGTTTTTTCGCCATTTCATTGATCCTACGCTGCATCTTTGAACGTCGTTTTTCCAATACTTCTCCTTCCAGTTCAGGTGTTCTGTCCTTCATTGTATTAATTTGTTCAGTTGTAGATTTCTTCTCTCCAAGTCCTGGAGAATACGTTTTTTTTCTTTTTCCTGTTGCTCTTTCTCTTGAAGAAGCTCTTTATTTTTGCACTCTGTTTCATCCAGCCTGACTGGATTTGGATTTATTGAAGAAGGACCACCAAAATCTTTGTTCTATTTGGTGTACATGTTAAGAGTTGCTGGACTAACAGTTGGTTTGATTTGCTTCAGAGAATCCTCAAAGTCTTTTATCTTAATGTTGCGCACCTCAGCAGCAGCTATAACACGGACTTGTTCTGGTGCCAACTCTCTTATTGGGCCAAGTGCAGCATCTTTGGCTAATGCTGTCAAATCGCTCCCTGAATATCCTTCAGTCACTTTTGCAAGACAGGACAGTTCGTCTTGGCTCAGTGGACTCCCGTGCGTTCCCAAAAGATTTTTCAGCAGCGTAAATCTTGTCTTCTCATCGGGTAAGGTCACATATACTCTTTTTGCAAAGCGCCTTAATATTGCTTCATCGAGCTCCTGGGGCCTGTTCGTTGCTCCCATTACAAGTACTCTGTCATCCTTTCCTGACTGCAACCCGTCAAACTCAATGAGGAACTCAGTTTTTAAACGGCGAGAGGCGTCGTGCTCCCCCTCCCTCCTTTGACAGAGCAAGCCGTCCACTTCATCGATGAAGATTACTGAGGGCTGTCTCTCTCTTGCAACTGCAAAGAGTGCTCGTACGAGCTTCTCGCCTTCTCCCACATATTTGGAGGTCAAACTAGCAGCACTGATGTTGAAGAATGTTGCATTAGACTCTGCAGCAACTGCTTTGGCGAGCATGGTCTTCCCATTTCCTGGTGGGCCAAATAAAAGCAAGCCACGTGCAGGAGCTCTCAGACCAGTAAAGAGATCAGGTCTTAAGGCAGGAAGGATGACAATTTCTTGAAGTGCTTGCTTTGCCAGATCCTGCCCTGCGATGTCATCAAATGACACAGTCGCTCCACTGTATACAATTTCATTTGTAATTAAGCTGACCAGTTTACTGTCCACATTCTTTTTCATATCCCTCTTCGGGGGCTGTTTCACAGCTGCCGGTCTTCCATTCTGAGTTTTTCCCACCCGAGTGGTTTTCTTTGCATCAGTTATTCTTAATGGAGGTCTTACAGAAGTGGAGGGTCTGATGGTGGTGGAAACACCTGCGGGTTGACTTTTAGGAACTGACTTTGGCTTACTTGCAATTGTTTTGGTCGACATTTCTCTTGCGCGACTTCCCCCCTGTTCACAGTCATAACACGGTAAACTAGTCATAAACGAAAACGTTTAGGCTATTTATCGCATTTAAAGGTCTTTCTTTGGGACAACGTCACAGAACACAGAAACGTCACAGGGCTTTGGAGCGTGATGTTACAGAGGTTTACAAATACTTTCAAATATAGCTCTGGTCGAACGTTTGAAGGCTGCGAACAAACTGACTAAAACTTGCTGCTCCTGACCCCTATTTATAGAAAAACTTCAAAGGCTCAAAGGCATGTGCTTGTGACATCATCACATGTCCTTGTGACATCATCACATGTCCTTGTGACATCATCACTCTTCATGAATCAGATTGTCACATGACATTTTAGAATGGGGATGTTTTTTTTTAAACCGTTTTCAAATTTAACCCTCTGTGGTCCAGGGTATAATTGGCCGTTCTTGACTATTTTTGATTTTACCTCTATATTTCACCTTTAAAATATGTTTTTCTTGCCTTATTTGGCACCATTATTTTCAGCACAACCTCAAATATCTGAAATTTGAGTTATTGTTTTCATTTTGGTATACTATATTAGCACAGTTGATCTAAATTAATAACACAATAAATTGTGTGTGCATCTCCTGTTTTGTCATGGTTGTATGTCCCGGTTCGTGACAGGCTGCATGAGCTCATCTGGTGGGAGTGTAGTACTGTAGTATTTCAGGCATAAAAACGTGGTTTTCACAGACCTTGTCACAGGGTCTGAGTCTAAGATTCAAATTGTAAACACACAAACACTCAGGCTTGCTGCAAACCTTAGCTGATCCCCCGTGGGCTTAATTTACTGCCATTGTTTACGCACCATTGTAATTGCTTCTCTAGTTTGGCATTACACTTTAATTATGGAATGTAATTATATTTTGTCTATTTTTAGTTGTGGCATTGTGTTGTAATTAATGAAGGGCCTGCACACTCCAATATCAATTTACAATTTAAATTCTCCACAGCATGTTTAACTACATTATGTTGTGCCTTTCCAGAATCCCAGATTTACTTACACATCTCCCTTTATGATACATTAGTACTACATTTGACCTAAACCTTTTCCATCCTTTTTCCAAACTCTCATTCATTTTTTACCTGATAACCAAAAACTGTGATAGTGAAAGGCTGAAATATTTCTAGGGGTATGAGATTTCTGTGTGTTTTCTGTAGGTGAGCAGCTGCGAGAAGTTTGGCTACGGGGTGATGGTGACACAGGTGGCAGCAACTGCTCCGGGAGTTGTGGCTCTGCACAGTTCAGGTACTATTGCAGTTATTTGGACACAACAAACACTTGTCAGCTGTGATGCTTAAGGCTTATATTATAAGTTGTTGTTGTTGTTTTTGTGTTGTCGGTATAAAGGAGACTTAAGGCAGCTTAGGGAGAAATGTATTTGTCAAACCGTTTTTGTTTGGGTAAGAAAGAGTAAGAAGAGGCGTTCTTTTTTGATAAATGGATTCACATATCAGTTGTATACTGATACTAGGTTTATCCATATGCAAAAGGCTCCAGGAAATACCGTACTCTTGTCAAAAGAGGTCAAAAAATGAAGCTAGTGAACAAATATTTTAATCCTGCATTCTTTCTATTGGCTAGAAGGGGCGACTCAACTGGTTATGGGAAAAGAAGTCTGATTACTTATCAGCCCTTCGCTTATAACAGCACCGCTGCGTTCTGAAACCTATTCTCTCCTATGACTTTACCCACGCAAGAACAGTTCCCTGCTGTGTTGAGCAGCGCTGGCTGTGGAGCACTCATGTGTTCCATGATGTGACATATGTTTGTGCCATCGATAAAAAGGCAGACTGACAGAAAGAAGGATGACCTCAAAAAGTGATATAGTCCAGACAGAGCTTACAAATGATGGGCCATTTGCTAAACCTGCAGCACACACTGCTTTCTATTAAATACTGCACGTGCAAAGTATGTATAATATGTGCTTGTCCAATAGATATGCTGTCTTAGCAGCTATTTACAATGTTACATAAGAAACAAATGTGGGATCCAACCACCATGCTACTAAAGAGACACTGTGCGTTTCCCCTCCAAAGCAAACCCTCCACTTCAGTGATGGAGTCATGCAATTATTCTACTGGGGTGAAGACAGTTTAATTACAGCATCACTGCAATAACAGTATCCATCCAAAAAAAAAAAAAACATCAAATAAAATTTTAATTATTTCTAAATAAGAAATTCGTGATAAAACAGTTTTCCAATTAACCACTACATAACAGTAGTGTCTAGTTCTTATTTGGTAGGAAATGTCCACCAGTGCTGTAACGTTTTCAAAAATAATAGTAAAAGAAAAAAAGCATTTTGATGAAAAACTAAACCAGCGTGACCTACTGTACAAGTTTGTTTAGGCTGCTTTTGCAGCAGTGCTCTTTATAAAGTCTCCAGGGTGTGATAGTAATAAATCATCTGTGAATGAAACCTTTTACACGTTTAAAATCACTTTGTCTGCCATAGGCAAGAAATCTGTTCCTATAAATACACCGTTTAATTATGTGTTCGCATTGCAACTGCTGCTCTGCCAGAAGTGTAGGTAGAGCAAAGTCAACCTATACATTATACATATCCTCATATTTGAACATTCAATATCAATATATTTTCCACATATTGTGAATATAACGCTGAGTCCTGCCTGACAGCACATTCCCATGAGTGTGCAGAGAGGGAGAAACACGCAAACACCGTGACGAGACAAGAGCACGGGCAGTGTGATGTTACTTCACCTCTAGATGGCACTATTGCACAACCTACAACCTTCTGCATCGTTTCACTGGAATGGATGACAAGTACAGTGCAAAAACAATAACAGGAACAAACTGAGTCCGATATGATATACATATTTATGCCAAAAAAAAATGCCCGTTTGATCTTGTGTTTCCATGTAGGAACAGGGAAAAATGTCTATATTGTGTTGTCTGGTTCACCTCGGCAGAGTTCTATGGCTTTGGCAGGAGGGTTGAGAGGAAACAGAAAGGGCCTTTACCGCCTGCACCTGGCATGTTTGTGATGAAGCAGCTGCCTCTACTCCTGCTGAGCCTCCTCCCTGTACCTCTGAACCCGAGTGAGCAGAGAGCACCGACGGTCATGCACACACACAGATACTGTACACTTCAACAGACACTGGAGATACAAATGATGGGCCATTTGCTAAACCTGCAGCACACACTGCTTTCTATGTGAAAGAACCATTCTGTGAGAAAAACTCTACTGCTCATTTGATCTATGACCTCTGAAAAACAGTTCATGATTTCCATTACTATTCAATTATAAAAAAAAAAAAAGTACATTCCCTGGGTTATACAGCACTGATATGCAAAGCTTAATTGTATATCTGTAACTCTAGAACTGCAGTATTTATAGTTTTCTTAGTTTAATATTTCAATTTCATATTCTTCTTCTAAGTATAAAATCCCTTTTGTTATATTTGTCTCATTAATTTAACTGAAATACACTGAAAATTGCTCACAAATTAAGGTTTATGTGTCAATACAAATGCAGGTTTTATTGCTGGGAGCTTCCCGTGATGCACTGACTATTTCTTCTTCCATGACACTAATGTTTTGTCTTTGCTTCATCATTTATGTACTGTACTGTATCCCCAGTTTTCCAGCGAGGGCTGCGTACATTTTGATTGCATTAACGTTTTTATCCAGCCTTTATGTGCAAGCTTGAGCTGCAAAATTCAAATGTAGTTACTGACAGGCCAAAGTGCAACAGGGAAGAGATTAAATGGGATCAAAGGGAGTGGCATTATAAATTCCTTCCTTCCTGAGATTCAAATCCTCCAATCAAAACGGTGCCAGCAATGCAAAGACAGATTTCTTTAAAAGATTGGACACAATAACAAAGTCAGTCGTTTATTTATTAAAGCACTGTTAATAATTTTAGTTGCTGCTATTTCAAATAAATGTTTGGTACAACAAATTTCTCCGTGTTCTGTCTCAGGCTTTATT